>NC_134568.1:70702120-71002120 GCF_050947875.1 Dermacentor variabilis
AAGCGACATACTTTGTCCCTTGCTTGGGCGATTCCTTTTACTTTTTTTTTCTTTGTCTCGCTCCACTGAACTGTTATGTTACGGCAGCGGGTTTCCTTCGACCGTGTGATAGGAACTTTATCGTCCCGGCAGGTGGTCGTTCGCGGTGAACTTCCTGCCGTCACCGCGGAGTTGCCTCACGCTGGTGGAGTGCGGCGACACCTTGTACGCCGTGGGCGGCCTTCTCAGCCACCGGTCCGGCAGAAGACGCATCTTCACCACGGTCGAGGACACGCTCATGTTCGTGGACGAGCGCAACACCTGGGTAAACAGCGCGCCCATGCCCAACGCCCGACACAGCACCGTCGCCGTCGCTCACGGTGAGGCCCATAGGCGCAAGGGCACTTCCGCGCAGACGCCATTTCAACGCGAATCTTACCCCAACGCTGCTTCCGCAAAGCCGTACGATAACTGTACCTTTCAGTGGACTCTACGTGCAAGTTGTGGTTTAAGGCGGCTGGTTGAGCTAATGACCAATTCCCTGCATGTCCTCGCACGTTGACGTATGGCACACAAAGAAAAGAAGACCTCCCGAAGCGTTCATTCATTCAATTTATTTGTTCTTCACAACAGTCATATGTTGTCAAAGGGGCAGAGGAAGAGAGCCGTTACTTGACGGCATCCTTGGTCTCGTTTTTGGCACACACAGCAATGAAGCAACAATGTCAACACAGGGGACAAAACAGGTAGACACTCTTCAAGAATACGTTACACACTGAGACAATGCGAGTTATAAAACAAACACACGGTGCAAGTTCAAACAGAACGAAAGATTATAGGCGAGAGGTAATGCCATATTTTGGATTAAGTTCATAAAAAAGTACTATAAAAAGTTAGAGCGATATAATACATATGTCATTCCTGGCGATGACCAAACGAGAACAAGGTAAAAGCGGGAGCCAACGTTTACTTCGCTGCGCAGCGAAACGTGGTGCAGATCGCTAATGCGCGAGCAGAATGTATACACACAGTTATAATAATTAATTGAATTGCGTATGGCTCCGTAATTCAATTGCTGTTTAGCACTTCTGCCACGATGCGGTGTGACATGAGGGCCATTGACAGTGCTCAACTATCTCAGAGATTATGAATAAAGACGCACAACAACGCCTCAAGCAAACACGTCTCCCTGTGTGTTCTGTGGACTACGCAGCCAAACAGCAGTGGTGCACACAAGGTAACGTTTAACAGCAACTCACCACTCTCGTATTGGACTAACCATTGAATAAATTACACATTCGCTGCCAACGTCACCTCTAATTAATAATAATAATATTTGGGGTTTTACGTGCCAAAACCACTTTCTGATTATGAGGCACGCCGTAGTGGAGGACTCCGGAAATTTTGGCCACCTGGGGTTCTTTAACGTGCACCTAAATCTAAGCACACGGGTGTTTTCGCATTTCGCCCCCATCGAAATGCGGCCGCCGTGGCCGGGATTCGATCCCACGACCTCGTGCTCAGCAGCCCAACACCATAGCCACTGAGCAACCACGGCGGGTGTCACCTCTAATTATCGTCAGTCAAAGCAAACAGCATACACAGCTTCGCTTACATCGATTCCCACAGTGCGTGCGATCCGCGTTTTCTTTTTTTTTTTTGAAATCACACGGCAAGTCCCGGCTTAACCGGCGCGACGTTTTGTCATTTAACCGGCTATATAGTAGCAGAGCGCGGGTCATAATAAACTACCTCGCGTGCGGCAATTGAAATTGACGAAGCAGTTTTTCTTGTAGGGCTTTGCTCTTCAGCTTAGGTAAAGGGGGGTTCTCATCTTCAAACTCCTAGAACACTTAGTTTCAGATTGCGATTATCGAACATCTACTAGTCCGCGTTTGTTTGACTTCCTTCTTTTTTTAACAAAAAGCCTTAGTAACAGCGACTACGCTCATATCAGCAATATGGCCATCCGCCAACAAAGAGGAGAATAACAAGTTAACAAGTATGTATTTATTATTTCGCCAGCTGGTAGCTGCTCATTTGCAGTTTATATTGTTTGCCAACACGTGTAACAAATTAGATACCTACGAGCTCGCTGCTCTAATACACTTATGTTTAGCTAAGATCTCCAAAGACCGAATAAATAACAACACGCTATGGTTGTAGGAACATGAAGTTGGTAACAACAATGTTCAGGCTTATGTTTTCAAGCTTGTTTTTTGCTTACTAACAGCGTATTTGATATAGCCTGCGTATGTGCTAAAAGATCAGCCGCAACTTTACTGTAGAATACTTTCTATATGTGTTAAAATAATTACCTCCCTCGTTTTCTTTGCCTCTTGTTCGCCTCAGTTACAAAACAAAGAAAAACTCAAGTTTTCGAATCTATCCGAAGCCAGTAATTAACTGCTACGAAACTAGCTGGATGCGTGCGATCGTGTTTATGTCGATCCTATATAAGACGCATAATCTCGTGCAACGTTTGTTTGCGCACCGCGCAGTTGACAATTTTAATCTCGTGCAATGTTTGTGTTTATGCACTACGCCGTTCACGAGGCTACGCCGAAATGAAAGCCCAAACCAGTACGGTGCATATAGTACGCGAGCCACCGCGGCGATGCGGCCGCTATGGCGTTCTGCGTCTGAGCGCGAGGTCATGGGTTCGACTCCCGGTAGCTGCGGCCGCATTTCGACGGTGGCGAAATTGCAAAATAACTCACGTACCCACATTTAGGTGCACGTTAAGGAACACCAAGTGGACACATAATTAATCTGGAGCCTCTCCCCTGCAGCGTCCCTCTTTAACCCACTGTGCGGTTTCAGGACGTCAAACACCACAATTTGATAAATTGACTTGATTATATGCACACTGTGGGGCCGTCGACGCAGCGATGTCACGAGGATGCATGCTGCTTGCGGACGACACATATGAAAATACATGTAAGGGACCTATACTTGTTGCCTCATAGTGGCACATATCTATACTGGCTGAAGAATCGGGTAGTGCTGCTTATGAAATATATATATATATATATCTTTTTAATTTTGAAAAGTCGTCGAATATCATGCGCTATTCCATTGAGAGGCCTGTGTGCTTTAGGGATATATATGAGCCTATGATTCATGTGGAGCTTTTATGTCGTGATTTATTGTCTGATTACGCAGGACAGAGGTGCGCTCACCCGCACTACTTTGTCAATCAGTACGCAGTGCTAAATAAGCCGGTTGTGTTAGAATCAGGTTCGCGTGCCTTTGACGCGAGAAACCGACGACCCGCGCCGAACACGGAGGTGGCATAGCAAAGAAAGGGTCACATTAAAGACTGTCTTCTTTACTTGCGTTATTTTTCTCTCATACTGTCGTGTGCTTTATATCTCCTTATTTCTCGCTCATTTACCCGCCGCGGCGGCTTAGCGACTGTGGTGTTGCACTGCCAAGCACGAGGTCGTCGGATTAAATCCGAGCCACGTTGGCAGCGTTTCGAGGGGGGCGAAATGCAAAAACGGCCGTAGTTCCGTAAATTCGGGGCACGTTAAGGACCCCTTGGTGGAAAAATTATTCCGGAGACCCCCGCTACGGCGTGCCTCAGAATCAAATCGTGGTTTTGGCAGGTAAAATCCCAGAATTCAATTCAATTCAATCCTCGCTCATTTCCTTTTTCGGGACGTGACTGATTGCTTTAGGCCCGGCTATGTTTGTTATATATATCAGGCCCGTTTTATAACTGCAGCCCCAAAAAATCAGAGATAAGAACGTCTCGTCACAATTGCCCAGAACCATCGATTTCACTTTAATCATATTTTCGATCTGCTTAGGCTCGACAGTGAACTGGATAAGCCTGATGCGCTTAACTTTCCGCCAGTGTGTGCACATATCACACAGCGCGCAGCCAAGTGATGCATTCGGCGCTCAGTCGATGCTATGAGACCGCGAGTGTTAAATTATCGACGTAATCACAGGGCTACATGTTCAGAAAATCAGTTTGAGACAACAAAATGACATGAATGCTATAGTATGTATGAATAAGGCGAGAGAAAGAGACATGCTATAAAGAAGGAAAGGCAAGAGGGCTAACCGGTGCGTTACCCGTTTCGCCTCCTTACAATTGGTGAGGGTTAATAGGTGCTCGACGATGTAAAAAAAAAAAGCAGGAGAGAGAGAAAAACAAAATAAAACGATGAAGCCTCAGTGTGGATGGCACCGTTGTCGCGCTACATGAGCCTATATAGCAAGATGTCGCACAAAACGAAACTTTTAGAACTAGAAGACTTCTGCTGTCGCTCAAAAACCTGCGGTTCGTAGTTTTGACATTTTCCAAAAGCTTAGGATATAATAGCTGTTTAAATAAAGAGCAACTCGAAAAAGGAAATGTGAAAGAGGGGGAATAATAACGAACAATAAAACAGAGACAAGCACTAAAAGCAACGCAAAAGCTACAGCCATTTGCGTCAATAAACCCCAATCATCATCATCATCATCATCATCAAAGCTACAGCACATAGGATGAAGAAGAAAGTAAGAAGGAAAAAAAACCCCGTGAGTTTCTGCGTTTAATTGTGACCTTTGGCTGCCTCGTCAAACAAGCTAGACTCTATACGCATCATAAGCAGCCCGCGACAAACGTGCTTGGCAAAAAGCAAAAAAAAAAAAAAATCCATTCGGAACAGACAGATATCAGTGACAGCCCCGGAAAAAGATTAAAGTTTACGCCAACGTTCTCGACGCGTGCTTTTTGACCGTTCTAGTCGTTTCCATCACTATTTCTTGTTTACACTTGCGCTTTCGTGAAGTCTGACAGAGCTTCGCCGCTGAGCAAACAGCGAGGCCCGACAGAGGGCATCTGACCCTACTGTAAGCGCGGCGAAAACTTTGTTGCAGCTACACCATACCACATTGCACTACTCCCTGGCGTGAAGAAATTGCACAAACCATCGAGAGACACGCGATATGTGAACGAGTGAGAGCTTGCGTGTTTTATACTTTTCGGGGGGTTTTCTTTTTTTTTTATTATTGCATCGAGACAGGAAATTCCGGCGCACGAAAGCCGGCGATTTGCAAGCGCAAAACGGTGCAGATAGCGGCGCCGAACGGAGAGCGCGTTTCCGGGTTCCCATGCAGATTGAAATCGAAGGAGAATACCATTTGTTTCAATAACTGAAAGAAAACAGCCAAATAGAAACAGCACACACAGCGCGCGCACAAAAAGAAGTATTAGAAAGAAACTTAGTTCCGTACTTTCGAAACTCGCGGCGCAACGTTGCAAAAGCTTTTTCCGGATTCCTATACGAAGGGAAAAACTACCTTGCGAGCGTCTCGTCTTAGAAAGGTTCCCTCAAGCTTTCTCGTCAGTTTCGTATTCTCGTGATTGGTATATTGCGTCGCTGTTTTATTTCTTTGTTTTTTTCTTTCATTAAACTTGAGATCGCATTTGGTTACTGTACCCTCACTTTCATCACTCCGTGAGCCTTCCTCCAGGTCTTGCAATGGCAGCTGAGATCGCACGCACTAGACTCGTCGCGCCGTTTTGACACTTTCCCTGAAACGTTCGGCGTTCCTTTGGTTACAGTGCGCTATGTTGTAGACTCGCTTTGTGTACTTCAATGTCACTTTACACGATGTCTTCTAATAGCGATGGACGCGCCTTCCTGAACGTTACAGCCGTTCCCTTCCCCCCCCCCCCTTTTTTTCCTTCCTCTTTTCGTAGCACGAAGTGACGCCTTCGTTCCCTTTCGACTGACGTCTTCACACACGACTCCTGGTCTTGCGCTTCGCGAACGCCCTCGATGCGCACCACTGCGCTTCGCGCTATGTGCATATACACTCTCGGTGCTTGTCGATGCGCCAGAAGCACGCGGCGCTCCTTCTTTCGGTGCCACTCCACGCAAGGGTCGTGGGGAAATGGGAGAGATCCGGAAAACTGTCGGAGCGTGTAACCGCGCCGGCGTGTTTGTTTCCCGGGTTTGTGTGCCCCACGGCAGCGAAAGGACGCAATCGATGAATGGAGGCAGCGAAAGTCGATCGCCGTGTCCCCTGTGGCCTCACTTTTTTTTTGTTCTTGTGGTCGTTATTTCATAAAATCTTCTTTCTTTCTCAGAGCTACGGAGTTCGAGCCTTGACTGCTCCGTCTGAGTGTATAGCCGTAGTGGGGCCTTGGTCGTGTGCCAAAGGAATTCGCTTTATTTATGGGAGACATTAATTTGATGACGTGTTTCTTTAGGGCGCAGGCCGAGTTCCTACCTACGTTTGATCGGTCCCGTTGTAACGCTTTTCTTCTGTCGTTTTTTTTTTTCATCCGAAGCTTGTATCGGTTAGCAAGTCTCAATGGCGATGTAGTCACGCAATAATAAAAAAAATGAAAAGAAAGAACGTTTGCTTCCAGAGCAGGGCAGCTGCGGGAAAGCGCACACAATAAGGCGGCTTAATTGGTTGCGCGCTGACACCGCGCGCGCCACGAATCAGAGCCGTTTCGCTTCCGCCGGGGACGAAAAGGGCAGGAAAGGGTTTCGCGTGCGCGGCGCCGGCTTCGTTTCTGTTCAGTATCGGAAAATGGGTGGGAGGGCCACGCGTTGTGCGTTCCCCGGAGAAACGGGCAGCCTTCGACGAGCGGCGGCGATAAGTGGCCCGTGAAAGGGCTTGCCGTCGGCGCACCGATCCAACCGTTATAGAGCCGCCCGAGCCCAGGCAATCCGACAGCAACGAGAAGATGATCCGGACCTGAGGGAGTGGGAGGCCGAAGCAAACCGGCACCATTACCTGAGGGTCACTTAACCGTAACGAAGGTCACGTGCACGCAGGACAAGCTCCGCTTACCACCACTATTCCAGTAGCGGAAGGGTTGGTAAATTTTGGCTTCTTTCTTTCCTGCTTGCTTGCTTACTTGCATTTAGGGGTGCCCGTAGACAACCTTTGTTCAACGTTGCCGCACGCTATCCTTCGAAATATGTTGCGCCGATACGTCGACGTATTGAGTAGCGGGAGGCAAAACAAAATAAGAGTTAGAGTAAAACGGATAACAGATGAGATAAAGGCAGCACCTGAGAGCACGATCGAATCGACGTTCACCGAGCCATGCACTAGACAAGAGCCAACGTGCATAATATTTGACGTAATAGTTTGGCGGAAACCCGCAAGGCCGAGAGAAGTAATTAATAAAGTGAAAATGAGAGGCCCACCGAATCGTAGCAATTACTGCAAAGGAAACCCATACGGGCTCATCCACCTTGCGGATTTCCGCAGAAGTATTGCGTCAAACTCTTGCCTTTGCTTCGAGTTGTTGACAAGTTCGACTTTGCCCTGCCATCTGCTAGTCGCCTGGTTAGCTCAGATGGTAGAGCGGTTGCCCCGGAAAGGCGGTGGTCCCGGGTTTGAGTCCCGGACCAGGACAAATTCTTCTTCAACTTCGAGGCTTTTCTTTCGAGGAACCCGTATGGGTTTCCTTTGTAGCAATTGCTACACTTGGGTGGGTGTCTCATTTTCCCTGTATTAAGCGCGTGATATATGGGTAGGCCCGTGACTGCTTTAGCTGTGACCCACCTGGAAAAGCCAGCTTCACTTTACCACCACCACCACGTGGCAGCGTCGGCGGTCGCATAGGTCGCATCGCATGCAAGTTAACGAACAATAGGTCGGCCGGTTGGCTTTGGGAGCCCACGGCAAAACAGCAAATGAGCCAGTGCAGGGTGACATGGGTGGGGCGTCGTGTGAAGTCATAGAAGCGCAGAGTAAAAATTAGTTTTGAAGAAAGACTCAGGAACATGGATCAAATTAAATAGGGGGCTAAAGTGCACAAGTATCGGTACCTGAAAAGCGCTGACACAGAATGTACGAAGAAGTCAAGCAAGTTGGCAACAGAGTACAGAGAGATTGAAAGCGTAAAACAAAAAATAACCAGGAGTCGTCAGAAAGAAAGTGAAAGAAACAGAGACAGTCAATTGAATGCAAAAAATGGAAACACAAAAGACCATGAAGATTTACAAAAATAAAAGATTACTTGATCTTCAAAATACTTGACAGGTATTGTGTGCGTATTGTGTTTTTTTTAAATAAACAATTCCTATCATTGTCTTCACTATTGTCTTGTAAACAAAAAGATTGTGTTCTTTCTGCGTATTTCTTTACCATTTTCCCGAAGAAATGGCGGGAATTTTTTTTATCAAATTAGTTTTTTTTCTCAAGTTACTAACACAGTAAAACATTCATGTTTAGTGTTCTTTTCAAGCTGTTACGATACGTATAATATACTTTGTACTTCTTTGGCTAGCAGCGAGCTAGCAGCACCTCATGTCTGCCGTGACCTGCCCACAAGCGACTTACGCTTATGCGGGCACGATATGTGTAATAAGTTGTGAGCTGCTGAAGTAAAGATGTATGTATGTATGTATGTATGTATGTATGTATGTATGTATGTATGTATGTATGTATGTATGTATGTATGTATGTATGTATGTATGTATGTATGTATGTATGTATGTATGTATGTATGTATGTATGTATGTATGTATGTATAATGCAGTGGAAACACGTTTCAATATTCTTGAGTAATAAATGCAACGCACACGCTATCAGCCCTTTAGATACAGGACGCTTCCTGCACATCGTTTTATGAGCAGACTCACAAGCAGTCAGTGACGTAGTAAAGGGGGGGGGGGTGCGGGGGGCCGTGGGCCCCGGGTGCCAGTTCGAGGAGGGGGGGGGTGTCATATATGTCTCAAGACCCCGCTTTACCCACCGACTTGACTTGGTAGAAACCGTAAAGAATGCTCCGGTAACCAGCAGCCCGAGCTCATGTACCCGATGTACCAGACGTGTAATGCCGCAGAATTGTCGGCTGCAGCTTTGTCAACATCCCACGTAATAATTGCACGAATTTGCGGGCTAAAATATTTAAATTTCTAAGTGGTCGCTAAACTACTCGCTTTAGCGGAACGTTTCATGTGCGGTGCACTCGTGCTCGGAGCGGGCATCGCTAAATATACCGTATGGCGATGTAGACCTTAGGTGCCTCCTCCATTCAGTCCGCGCTATCTTAAAATACGATAGCTTAAATAACTGCTCAATTAGCAATTATAGAGAGAACATTGTAATTCGGGAATTGAGGGCTCAAAGTCATATTATGAACTCAACAAAACTTCTTTAGACAAGATCGTCTCGGGTGCTAGAGCCTGCAGTACTTTGGCACTGCCGGTGACCCAATATGGCAGTACCAAAAGAAATAATAAATAATGCACCAGTGACGTCGATCTCTGTTTTCTCCATTGTGAGTGCAGACCAGCAGTAGCGTAAGCTTTCGCTGGCACGGGCTTATTCGCCGCCTACTCTTCTTTTTTTTTTTTTCATCGTGACGCCAGGAATCTACTTGAAGCATGCTTTATTCCGTTCCCAACCTTGTGGCGGTACCGCAGCTCGGATAATGACGTTCGCCAATAGCAGCACATAAAGGAAGGCTTTATGGATCGAAATGAGGAGACTTCGTAATTGTCATAGCATTGGCCCCCGCACAGCAGGGAAGCATGGTGGCATCTTCTAATCGGGCGGGGAGATCACCGTCACTGACACGACATTTAATTTTCGTTTGAATTCAGGGCTAGCTGCCCACAGCCAAAATACTGCACGCCGTAGTACCTACGACGATTTTTGTGGAGTTGTGGTTGGGCAACATATTGTCACGTGTCTTCAAAGAGGGCTGACGGCGTTAAAACAGGACCAGCTGGCTCCTGAAAAACAATGGCGGAGAGACCAGGCTAGCGAGCGGGCGGGTGTATCACCCGCACTTCTTCCTTCTTGACCTTCCTGTCCCTTCTTTTAAACTGATCCTACTGCAGCTGGCATTTCCCCACTTCCTCGAAAAGAGAATTGTCTCGATGGTTAAGAAGCGGTGTAAAGGAAACAAAAATGTGGTCAAGGCAGACGCTGGCGCAAAGAACACAGTGACAGCCACAGGAAAGACAAGTACACCAGAGGTGAAGCGTGACGGGCAAAGTCTAAAGAAACAGAAAAATTACCGCTTAAGCTGCACATGTGAGCGCAAATATAAAAAAATGAGTAAATAAAGAAAAACAAATCACGTACGCATAACATATGGTTTCATGCGTACGACATGAACGATAACATGATCTTGAATTGTAGCGCGAAGTGACACAGACGGAGACTAGAAGCAGACAGGATGGAGCGCTCGTCCTGTCTGCTTCTAGTCTCTGTCTGTGTCATTTCGCGCTACAATTCAAGATCATGTTACCGTACCAACTCGCCCAACTTTCTATCCTTTTGCATGACGTGGACGATGTCAAGGCTAGGTTGTTGTCTACGCCGTGTTTGAGCCGCACTGTCCGGAACGACTTCATAGTTCACATCACTAATGCGGCCAGCACTTTGTATGGGCCAGAATACCGGCTCAGCAACTTTTCACTAAGGCCACGGTGGCGAACAGGGGTCCACACCCACAGTTGGTCGCCGGAGTTGTAGCATACTTCTCTGTGGCGGATGTTATAACGCCGTGCATCTGCGTGCTGCTGCTGACCGATGTGCAGCCGCGCAAGCTGGCGGGCTTCCTCAGCACGTTGGGCAAATTCTTCGGCGTCAGTAGTTCGGCGCTCGTCATCTTGACACGGCAGCATAGCGTCCAGCATCGTCTGAACTTCGCGACCGTAAAGGAGACGAAATGGTGTAAAGCGCGTCGTTTCTTGTACGGCGCTATTATACGCGAAGGTCCGTAAGGCAAGATATGATCCCATGTTTTGTGCTGTAGGTCGATGTGCAGGGTGCTCCTTTATGAAAGGGAACACGTGAGCGTTTGGTCCGTGCTCTGTGGAGGCTGCTTAAGGAGCCAGCAAGTGGCAGCAAGAAGCGCGTCTACTTGTGACGTCATCTATTGGCAGCCAGAATAACCAGGCATGGCCTGCTAGAATTAGCTGGAACCCCCACCCTCCCCCCTCCACCCTCCTCGCATGGCTATTGGCGGCGAGGAGTTACGGAGTCGCCATCTATCGGAAGCGCGTCGCTGGCGTAGTAGAGGGATCACGCGGCGCGCTCCTCATAGGTTTTGCTATCAGCGCCCACTGAAAACACCACGCGCGAGCTCTCCCGGACATTTTTGTAAGTACTTTCGAAACGAGAGAAGATTTTGCTGTCTAAATAATAATCTTGGGCAAACTGAAAGCACAGAATCGTTTACAGACCCTATCTCTTTACCGAATACGTACAGTGAACGCCACTGCGCGCGGTCGCCGCGATAGTCTCCCGAACCGGCTTCTTGCGTGAAAGGTAGGTAAACGCTGAGAGCAAACTATGTGAAATATGCTCTTATAGAGTTTGTATAACTAAATGGAGCGTAATAGAATGAAGCCTCAATGCAGCGATCGCAGAGATTCGCAGCGACCGACTGCGCGTCTGCATGCTTGTCCGCGTACTGTTTCGCTTTCGCCGCGTGCGCGTTTTCCCACCGTGCCATGAGCTTTAGGCCGCATAATATGAGCATTTGACAGCATACAAGCAGCCATTGTTGCGTGGGCGCTATCAGAGCTGTTCAAAAATAATTTCATTGTAGATACTTCGACGCCTACGGGGACTGTGATGTGTTGTCGCGACGAATCAATCTTCTTTTTTTCTTAATTCTAAATTCTCGGACGTTTCAATATGATTTCTCGAGTTGCGTCGCACTGTATGTTTATCGGTGTTCTCAGTGTGTGATTTGCCGCTCCTTCTTTTTTATAATCCAGTGTATTAAATCATCACACAAACATGACCATATGCCATGTTTTTTTTAAAGATTTGCTTCTTACCGCTCCCTTTCCACTCCAGTGAACTTGCCAGTATCTATAGCATCGACAAGTTCATAGACGAAACCGTCATGACATTAGTCGTGCAGCAGACTCGGGCGTGCGTCTCAGTGCGCGTCTTCAGAACATCGCAGACCGGGCGCCGTAGCAGAAACCTTCCTCGCGTCTGTTCTTGCTGCATAAGCGAGTTGTAGCCGATGACTGTTTGCCGGTTTTATGTTTCGCGAGCCATGCTTCACGTAGCTTCTTGTCCAGCGGCTACCTGTGAATAAGGCTGACACCGGGCCCCGTTGCGTACGTCCGGCACTGCAGCACTGAGCAGTAGCCTACCATGTTGCTTGCCTTCAAAGGCAGCCACTACCTATTGTAGTGCTTTCAAGCGTTGTAAAGGAGACACTCGAAGCGGGAAAATCTCGCCACTAAATGAGATCCGCAGCCTGCGAGGGAATTTAAACTCTCGTTTTCAGCTCGCTTCGGCGCTCCCAAAGCAGCCGACGCGGCCGCAATGTCCGCGTGATCCCTAATAGCACGTCACGGCGACGGTGGCGCCAGCTTTTCCAGTGGTGGAACTCGAGGCCAATTGCGCAAGGAGCGGGGCCTGCAGCACGTCTGCTGCTTGGAAACCGCGTTGGATACGCAAGGGCACTGTAAATGTGCAAGCGCCAACTTACGCCCGGTAGTTATTGGGTACTCCTTGCGTATGTATATTGATGTGTAAGCATTATTGGGGTACTTCACTCGGAACTAGGTCCGTCCGTCCCTCCGTTTTTCTGTGTGTAACGCGTGACACGATGCACTGCACGCATAGGTATACATGATGTCCTATGGAGGTGTAGATGAGAATGCGTTATGACGGCGTATGGCTAATGAGATTTATGATTTTGACTACATATAGTGAGTACCCTGAGGTATATAATTGTAAATATGGTTAATAAAGACTAATGAGATTAGTTACGATAAAATTAGTTACGTGTAGCGGCGATTAACTGAGGGTAATTAGGAAAACTGAGGCTAATTAAAATAAATTTGTTAAATTATTAGACCAATCAAAAGTTACTCAGGTTAATCAAATAAAGAATTAAGGGTACCTTGAGATTAGTTAGACCTAATTAGGTGATCTTAATTATTAATTACAGATACACACGTCTTCACCATAATTTTAACTAAGGCTAAAGCAAATGTAAGCAAGGTAATTAAGCAAATGTCATCATTATAGAAATAACCAAGCCTGAATAATAAATAACAAAGTAATTACGTTTATTTACCTAAGCGAAAGTTTCACCTGAGTGCGCTTCTCTCCTAAAACGCTCCGAATCAGGTGAGGTTTATTCTTGCTATGGGGGAGTGGGTAACCAGGGCTCCGTACTGCAAAAGAAGCAGGCAGAAACTCTACCGGAGTTGTCAAAGTGTGCATAAGCCTGCCCCCAAATTTAAGTTGGCCAACCCTCAAATTTAAGGTTGGCCCACCTCCAAATTTCTCCAAATTTCAAGTTGGCCCATTCCCAACTTTTATGTTTGCCCACCCCAACATTTAAATTTGCCCACCCCCAAATTTCAAGTTGGCCCGCCCCCGAATTTTAAGTTGGCCCACCCCCAAATTTTAAGTTGACGCACCCCGAAATTTAAATTGGCCCACTCCCAAATTTATGCTGGTCTACACCCAAATTTTCAGTTGGCCCGACCCTAGTATATATAGGCTTCCCCATGCATTTTCTGTGGACCCTATGTATCTCTATCGTTATTCTCTCTAATCATTCCTTTTCTATTGTTCCTCATCACTTATAAAGCTACCAATCATCTACACTTACACTATTGATGAAATGTCGTAACTTCGCACATTACGAATTTTTGTGCAGATACAAGGCAGTACACTTCTCGCGTGGCGGACAGATCTTGCTGCGGTACTCGCCAAAGAACGCTTACGCATTAAAATACGCTGAGAGTGCCTATTAACTAGCTGGCATATGTTGGTCCTTACGTTTCCAATGTGCTAGTGTACCGCGTGCGGTTTGATAGTGGCAGATCGACACTGCGTTGCAGGTCCCGCCTGTTGCGCATCCACCTGGCGTTGGAGGCAGTCCACAGTCGCTTGCCTATCAGCCGTGTCTGTTTATTCTGGCCGCCGATAGATCGAGCTACAAGCGGACGTGCTTCCCCTTGCTGCCTGTTCCTGGCGCTCTAAGCAGCCTCCGCAGAGCACAGGCCAAGCGCTCGCGTATTCCCTTTCATAAAGGACCACCCTGTACATATATATCATGTTCGTGATTGTCTAGTTTAAGCACCCCGTAAGTCCGTTGGACTGCGGGTGGTAAGCAGTAGTCTTCCGATGCCTGGTGTTGCTCAACCGAAAAATTTCGTCCATGAGCTGTGCTGTGAACGCCGTCCTTCTGTCTGCGATTACAGTGGACAGAGCACCATGATGCAATACAATGTGGCCCATGAAAAACTGCGCTACCTCAGAGGCCGTGGTTCGTGGGAGCATCTCTGTCCCGGCATAGCGGGTTAAACAGTCAGTCGCGACAATCACCCACTTGTTGCCGTCGGTTTATAGAGGAAAAGGCCCAAGAATGTCTAAGCCGTCTTGGCCGAATGACATATGAGGTGGTTCAATGGGTTGCAGTAACCCGGCGGGCTTCATGGGCGGAGACTTTCGCCGCTGACATTCGCGGCAGCCTTTAACGTACTATTTGACGCTTGCTGAAAGCTCGGGCCAGTAACACATCTCGCGTACTCTAGCAAGCATTCGTGACGAGCCTAGGCGGCCAGATGTGGGCTCGTCATGGAAAGCGAAAAGAATGTCGTCCCGCAAGTCTTTTAGAACCACCAGGAGGTAGGCTCGGTCATTCGAACGGGCGTTTTTCTTGTAAAGCACGTTGTCTCGTAGGCAGAAGGACGTCAATACGCGACATAGATGGCGTGGAGTGGTTGTTGGCCGGCCCTCTAAGTGGTCGATGATAGGTCGAATTTCAACGTCGTCACGCTGCCGTCTTATCAAGTCAGATGCAGTAATGGCGCCCAGGAAGCCGTCATCGTCCTCTGACTCTTGACTGACAGATTCGACGGGTGCACGCGACAGTGTCAGCATCTTCATGTTTGTGACCAGACTTGTAAACGATAGCGACGTCAAATTCCTGTAGCCACAAGCTCCACCTTGCCAGTTGTCCTTAAGGATCGCGTATGTTTGCCAACCAACATAGGCCATGGTGGTCTGTTACCGCTTTGAATGGACGGCCGTAGAGATAAGGGCGAAACCTCGTGGTCACCCACACAACCGCGAGACACTTTTTCTGTAGTAGAGTAGTTCGCCTCGGCAGGGGACAGCGAGCGGCTAGCGTAAGTTATTACTCTTTCATTGCCGTCTTGACGTTGGACGAGCACTGCGCCAAGGCCGATATTACTGGCGTCAGTATGCACCTCGGTGTCAGCGTCACCGTCAAAATGTGCCAAGACGGGTGCTGACTGCACGCGCTGTCGTAGTTATGCGAAGGCCGCCTGTTGCTCAGTCACCCAGGCAAATGGCGTGTCATCCCTTGTAAGGCGAGTCAGGGGTTCCGCTATCTGCGAGAAGTTTTCAATGAAACGGCGATAATACGCCAACAAGACAAGGAAACGCTGCACAGCCTTCATGTCGGCCAGAGGAGGAAAAGCTGTTACCGCGGCAAGCTTGTTGGGATCGGGTCGGACTCCTCTGGCGCTTACGACGTGTCCGAGAAATCTGAGCTCTTCATAGCCAAAGTGGCACTTTTCTGGTTTAAGCGTAAGATCAGCCGATCGGATCGCTTCTAGCACATTCCGCAGGCGATCAAGATGTCGCTCAAATGTTTCAGAAAAGTCTACTACGTCATCAACATACACGAGGCAAGTCTGCCCCTTCAGTCCAGCGAGGACAGTATCTATCATTCGCTGGAACGCATCTGGAGCTGAACATAAGCCAAAAGGGAGCACTTTAAGTTCGTAGAGGCCGCCGGGAGTCACAAACGCAGTTTTGTCGCGGTCTCATTCGTCTACCTCGATCTGCCAGTACCTCGATCTGCCACCTGCAGTAGTGGGGACAATATGTACGTCGGGCTTAAATTTTTCAAGTGGAATATTGCCTCTAAAATCGCTAATTAAAACTTTACTAAAACACTTTTTGTCCTTGTGAGCTATATTTTCCGCGATGCCGCATCTGTATTGGCTGCCAAGCCTTACAGTCTGACAGCAGATGTACAAATGCGCTTATCGCAAGTTTTCAGTGCAGTACCCTGTATTATTTGCTGCAGAAAATAAAATAAAATGTAGGCCTGCTATATTCGCGACCTGTGGGAACAAAAGCGAAAAGGGGCGGGGGGGGGGGCATGTGCGGTACCCAAGGCGGCTGTGCTGGTGCTGAAACGTCACCCCACCTTCCCCGGAAATTTTCGATATGCTCGCCTTCCTGACTACATACACACGGGGGGGGGGGGGGGGGAGTCAAAAGACTATGGGCACCGGGTACCAGACGACCTAACTACGCCACCGCTCACAAGAGAAAGAAAAAGGAAAGGCTCTGCCTAATAGCATGCATTATTAAAAGCGTTCTCACGGGGAGAGTATTAGATTATTGTCCCAATTCAACCAAGTTCAGCGCTTGTCCTGTGAGCTTCGTTTCTGTGTGCCATCGTCCTCTTTGCGCTGCCGTCATAATGAAGTCGAGCCAACTCGTCCAATTATACACCCTATTGGAACCAAACAACACAGGGTGGTTCCTTTTACTCATCAGCATCTGTTACTTTCCAGTCTCCCTCACTATTTTTGTGGAGATAAGTAATATATTGGCCTGAATAAAGCTTCACTTCGATAGTTTCACTTCACAAGTGCAGGTGGTGGTGGCGTTGCAACAGGCGGCATTAGCATGGCCTGCTTGGTCGGCAATTCTTTTGTCTGGACACCTCTTACATTGATAACGCAGATGCTTCACCAGACTTTCATCTACTCGGTGCCTCGGTGGAAGGCAATCAACAGGCGTAGAGCTCGTTATCTGGTTACTACGGTGACTTCGGGGAATACTCTACAGCTTGGAGCTCGCGTGGGGAACATCCCTCCTCTCTAGGCTACCCAGGAGCTTTTCTTCTTCCCATATCGAACTGCGGGAAAATCCAGAAACAGTGTTCCGTGCCAGACATCGCACTAATCTGACGCAGATAACCAAGTCTGCGTGTGGGCGAGGCAAGTTCGAGGCAGTTCAGCCTCTTCACTACAGAAACATAAACCCCACAGGCTTTATGTGGAGGTTTGCCTTTTCACTCGTATTTTCATCTCTATCGTCTTTATACGGAGGGAAATTTTTAAGTCTTATTTGTCATAACTTTTGTACATCAATCAACGCCAAAATAATGTGAGATCGAGGCACTGCCACCCGAAACTACTAGGCATCGGCGAACACGCAACTTCGTTTTGAGTCCCATATCCGTCCTAATGTGGATACTTAGAGTTAGGGAGATAACGTTGACTTTCCCTTAAGGAAATACTATATAAGGCGGATTTCCGAGGCGCCCAAGAGAACATGCTATCAGAACCACTAACTATAACGTCAGTTAGCGCACTCGCTGTATAGCACGGTCGGCTAAATCGTTTTGTCTGTTTTCTCTCAGTCGCCCCCGTTGACGTTCGTGTGCCGCCCTACACATACGTTTCTCCCGCGGAGGGCAAAACTTCCTAATTATGTTTCGGGCGTGTGCAGAGTAGCCCGTATCGGGGGTCATTACTGGCGCACGGCAGCGCGTGGCGCAAGAACCATTCGGGATCTAGATTCGAGTAAGGGTTGAGTTCGTATCCACTTTCGGGGCCACCTCCACAGTAAGAGGTCTACGCGAGATCTGCGCTGTTATTTTCCGAAACCGCGTCTACTTCGACCGGTGCCGGCAGCAGCCGGGGCCGGATGTGGCTCTTGGCAGCCAGCTTCCTCGAGTTGTTGATGTAACCCTTATACGAGTCTGTATTGTATCATGTACAGTCAAGGTACTTCTTTGCTTGAACTGTTGTAGCTATGCAAAGAAGCTTCACACTCTCTTGTGATCTAAATTAAATGATTGCTCGGAAGACGTTGCGTAAACGCTACCTCGGTTGCTGTACTTCCTCGTGTTCTCTAGAAAACAAGAAACGGAATAAACAAGAAGAATAAGATAGCACTGGTAAGGACGGTCGCACATCTCTTTGTGACAGAGAGGAAGAATAATGAAGGCGACTAAGGCGCTACGGAAGTTCCTTCGTTGGACTCATCTTGTTGAACGAATCACATTGCCGCTTGGAAGAATAGACATTTAGTAGTTGGTCGGCCCCGTTGTCGATCACTTCACAATCTGTCCAATGAGCGGCCGCTGCGTACGGTTGTATTTGGCTCCTACGAACTTCCCAGTCATCCAATTCACGCAGTTTCGCTGTAGCCATTCCTTGAGCGCTCATTTATAACCGGAATTAACTGGTTACAGCTGGCTTCTCAAATCATCGACCAACATCCTTGTGTATAGTGTAGAAGGATCGACATTTGGGCGAGTTGGTATTTACTGGTTGAACATCTTGAAGGGGCAGCGTAATATGACGAAGACAGAAGGCAGGAACACACAGGAAAACGCTGAACTCACAACTAACTTTATCCGAAGGCATACACAAACCTATGTGCTACGACCTATGGCCACGTGCTCTCTCAACGATGGCGTCATTATCAGTGCGCAGGTGAAAACGCAAAAT
This sequence comes from Dermacentor variabilis, assembly GCF_050947875.1. NCBI lineage: Eukaryota > Metazoa > Arthropoda > Arachnida > Ixodida > Ixodidae > Dermacentor > Dermacentor variabilis. The sequence goes on from NC_134568.1 coordinate 70,720,582, forward strand.
TCTGTAATCTACTGCTGCCCTATGAGGCGGCTTAAAAATTCAAATTCACTGTGATACAAATTTAACGATGGCGTGCTTACACAACGCGACCCTTCTTTCCTGGTATAGTCGGTCTGAATAATCTCCCTCGTAGTCTGATTTCTATGCGCAGAAAGTATTGTGGTGTTTTCATAGATTGGAGTGCACCCATGCTCAGAGCAATGCCGCGCGACATGTGAGTAGGCATTACCCGTTAGCGAGCTCAGACAATCTAATGTTCAGGAAACGACCTGTTTGGCCCATATAGACGTGACCGCAGGAAAATGGAAGCTCGTAAACAACTCCCATTCTACAGTGCACCATTGGGGACGTAGGCTTAACTGTGCAGCCTTTCCCAGCATGAGTGGAGGCAGCCCGGGCCAACTTCCTATCAATCTTACCCCCAATTTTGATCATCTTGTTAGGGGCAGAAAAAAACAACCTTTACATCAAGCCTGCCTGCTACTTTCCTGAGGCTGTGTGATAGCTTAAGTACATATGGGATTACAACCAGTTTTTTTCTTCTTGTCGGCAGGCTCTGGATTATTATTTCTTGTGGGTGCTCCAAATTTTACACGCTTAACAAGCTTCAGCTTCCAGTTCAATCTAATCCTGGTGATTGTAATATTTTTAGCATCGATGTTCAAAACCTGTACTATAACATTCCACATGACAATCTAATGATAAGTGTTAAACTGTGTATCACCAAGGACAATGATGAGCTGAAATTTTCTAGCAGCTGTGGTGTATCTGTTAGCAGTTTTCTCGAGATTCTCTCTTTTTACTTAGCTTTAACTGTTGTTGAATGGAAAGGAAATTTATACCGACAAAAATCTCGCATTTGCATTGACTCCGAAGTTGCTCCGGTACTAACGAACATTTTCCTAAGCAGGGGTGTCCTTTATAGAAATAAAGAAAGCAACCTATATGACCGAACAATCAAAGTTCTAAGTATGTTGATGATATTCTGGTCTTTGTGAAGCTTACTAATTTTCAACAAATGGTTCATGATGTACTTCAAGTATTCCACAAATGTGGCTCAGGGTATTATTTCACACCTGAAGTGCCAAATAAGAACGAGCTGCAATTTTTACATACGAGGCTTAATCTAACTGATAAGCATGTGTGCTGGATTTATTGGCCAAGGTCAGAAACACCAATTTTAAATTTTCACTCCGCACATTGGAAGGTGGTAAAAATGGCATTGCTTTGTCGGTTCTATTTCCCGCACTTTCGAAATCGTGTTTTCACCAGACTTCTAAGAGTTTCTTAAAACAGCTCGAGCGTTTGAGAGCGGCAGGTTTTCTAGAGGATGCTATCCGCATGACCGTACAAAAGCTTGTTAAGCGTGTAAAATTAGGAACACCCACAAGAATGAATAATCCAGAGCCTGCTGACAAAAAAAAAAGAAAAAAAACTGGTTGCAATTCCATATGTACATAAGCTATCACACAACCTCAAGAAGGTAGCAGGCAGGTTTGATGTAAAGGTTGTTTTTTCTTCCCTTAACAAGATTATCAAAATTTGCGGTAAGAGTGATATGAAGTTGGCCCAGGCTGCCTCCACTCATGCTGTGAAAGGCTGCTCTGTTGAGCATACGTCCCCGCTTGTGCACAATAGAATGGGAGTTGTTCACGAGCTTCCATTTTCCTGAGGTCACGTCTATATCGGCCAAACAAGTCGTTGCCCGAACATTAGATTGTCTGAGCTCGCTAACGGGTAATGTCCACTCACATGTCGCCCCCCCCCCCCAATCTATGAAAACACCACAATACATTCCGCGCATAGAAATCAGACTACGAGGGAGATTATTGCGGCGTACTATATCAGGAAAAAAGGGTCGCGTTGTGTAAGCATGTCATTGTTAAATTTGTATAACAGTGAATTTGAATTTTTAAGCCGCTTCATAGGGGAGCATTAGATTACAGGATCTTGCGTTTTTGCCTGCGCACTGATAATGACGCCATCGATCGGAGAGCACGAGGCTATGGGTTGTGGTACATAGGCTTGTGTATGCCTTCGAATAAAGTTAGTTGTGTGAGTTCAGCGTTGTCTCGTTTGTTCCTGCCTTCTGTCTTCGTCATATTACGCTGCCCCTTCAAGAAGATCCTCGTGTATAGGCCTATATTTATCGAGTTTCTTTTCCAACAGTTTGTATGAAAGTGTGCGCTTCGAGCTAAATTTAGTAAAATAGCCCCTTCAGCCACGAATTGTGATGGACTGCCAATAAATGTGTCAAACTTACATAATTTTGTTCCAAGGTCCTGCTGACTCCTGTGAAGCACAGTCAAGATAGTAGGACGATCCTTTTGTAGATTTTCTGGTAAGCCCTCGGAATTGCAGAGTAACTATAGCTTTGCATAGTGTGCAGCTACTCACGTCCCATTTTTTTATAAACTGAATCGAATCACCGGGTCAGTGCACGTGCACGCTAATAGGCTGCAGGCACTGCGACAAACGAAAAGCTAATTCTTCACCCTTGCTGATGCAGCGCGGCACGTTGAGCAGTCTGTCAAACATGGTTGTCTCTTCAGTATAATGGTCGTGCGTGTGGAAACGCTAAAAGATAAAGCGCAACAGCACAATAGGCACAATAAGATAAAATAAATCTTCATAAGATAAACTGAGTGTTCAATTTACCTGCAGCCTAATGTCTGTGGTTGTTTTCTCGTCACCATATCTAATGCACAGAACTGGCAGTAACAAGTCGCATACAGAAACGTGCGCACCCTGACAAAAAGGGTTACTTGACCTCTCGAGAAAACGTTAGCTTTTTGCTGCCAGTGGTTTCTCTAAGCATACTGGCAGATTTGTGCCGTATCTGGACGCACGCATAACCGCACAGCTTGTCATCGAAACACGCTCGAGATTTAATACTGCATCAGTGCACTTTAGAGCAGGTCAAGAATCCTCATTTAATCACTGGCTCGAAAGAAGCTTCTCCTCTGAGGCCCAAAGCTTTCCTTTAATTTAACTACGCGTTGGTTCTGCCACCCTTCTAGCTGATCGAGCGCTCCCTGTGGCTTCCGGGTCGTTTCCGAACAAACTAGCCATACCTCTACGGGCCGCGCAGCCACTCAACGGCGGCGAGCACTCTGGGGCACTCTGGGGCTTGCAGTCAGAGCTCGCTTTTTTTTCTTGTATTTTTAACGATGTACGCGTGACGTGGAACCAAAGTAGTCAGCACGTCCACCGAACTTGTGCTCAGCTCGTCGTTACGAGCAAAACGGGGCGGTCACGAACTTCCGAGCTGAGGTATACGCCGCAGTGCCCGCGCTCAGGGACGGAACCTTTGGGCGATTAGTTTCATAACAGCCTGTCTTTTCTAGTTTTCCTTGCCCTTTTTTATTCTTTAGGCCTTATGATTCGCAAGAACACGTAGCTTTCTTTTTTATTCCCTTCTTCTTCTCTCTTTCTCTTTCTCTCTTTTTTTTTTTTACAAGCGTAACTCTGCGTAAGGCATACTCGTAGACTTCCGTTATCCGCGGACGTATTCCCGCTCTCCAACTTTTTCTCCTTCCTATCTGACAATGTATCGTTCAAATTTATATTTATTCTGAATGGTCTACAAACAAGACTAGGAGCTGCCACAGGTTTGCATAGAAAGTTTCTATTTTAGTGGATTTTTACATCCTCACTCGTTACGTTGATAATTGTAAACGGCTGAGAAGAAGTAGCGATCGCCACCACTTGGCAATAATGACTTCGCTGTTTAGTTTCAGTCGTGAAAAGAACCTTTTGCAAGATTCCTCGGGACTTTTACTATTGGGGATAGTATGCATACGAACACACATATCCTTACTCTCAAAGTTGGCTGAATAACAGGACACCACAATCTTTGTGTCAGGTGAAATAATGTAAAATATAACAGAGTGCAACACTAATTAATGTGATGGAGACCTCGTGTAGGAAAAATCAAAAGCGAGTGCTTTTCAGAGCAAACTGAGATCAATAATATGATGTGCAGAATTGTGTTGAAAATGAAGCAGACAAAATAATGTATTTTGTATTACGGAGAGATGAAGGAGCTCCAAAGCTGAGTGTCTTGCGGTATGGTCGGATAAAAGCAGTGACAATAAACAGGGAGATTTCAGTGCGCGATAACAGGGCAGCAACGTCCGCCAAAGAGCATAGTGTGACACCCCCCCCCCCCCCCCCTTGGATGAAATAAAATAAAATTGGGACATGAACCCTGAGCAACTGCATCCTGTGGAACAAATCTACCCTAAAGGTCAAACGCATTGTGCTTATTCGGTGGCATATTTAAATGAGGGAAGGAGGTTCAGGACGCACGATTTTAATGCAATTTAATACCCTTTTAAGTGGTATCATTCATGCTGGACACGCACGCACATACACACACGCACCGAATCCAAAGTGGTCGGTAAGCGACCTATCGTAAACACATGCTCACATTTCTCGTATTAGCAAGAATCTCCTTTGCAGATAATCCCAACCTTCCGGTCTAATGCTGTTACTGATGGAGTAGCCATTTTAAGCTCGTTTTAGTCAATCCATAAAAACAACAATGGTCAAGCGTTGCTACACTCTTTCAGGGCAGGGTGGACTTGCACGCAAGGCTGTATCTAAGCCCATTTTTCCTCACGCCCCGTAGCCTTTTCGAGCTCCTCTTCGCCTCCTGCGCCTACCTTTCTTCGCCCTTTCCTTTCGAACAAAGAACTGGCGTATAGGCAACCTGCCTCAGAAAGACATTTCCAGCATCTGCTGTATTAACCGGACGGTATGGCTACAGCCTTATGAAAAGCTGCACGAGCGCAGCGTCTAGCTAGCGCTGTCTGCCACGAATTTCTTTGACTGGGCAATCCCACGCGTATCATTTTCTTTTTTTTTTGTTGTTTTGGGGGGGGGGGAGGAGATTGATGATGGCTGCCACAAAGCAATGTAATCTGGACAGTATTTCGGACCACACTGTTCAGAAAAGAGCCTGTATTTAGCTAAATGGTGCCCGCGCTACTATTTTCCGTGCCTTTGCTTACGGCTGAGAATGCAATCACAGCAACTCGATGAGCGTGATAGCTTTTCCTACCCAGTAGCCTATACTTCGTTTTTTGTTGTTGTTGTTACCCTCGCGGTCGTGTCTTCGTTTGTGTGGCATTGACTGATATAAGAAGCTCTTTTTCAGACCGTTTATTTTCATGACACAACCGGGCAGATTTGTTTTGGCACTCTGTACAATTTTCTTGGCATTGCGTCGCACATGCAAGTGTTCTTTTTTTTTTCTGCCATTCATTTGTCATGCAATGTAAGCCAAGTTGCTGTGTCTCAGCTTACTTCCACTCGCATATCTGCTCTGCCACAAATAGAAAGCGGTTGCTCGCCCTTGTCTCAGCTGTTGCGGCCTGTTATGGCACTTTCGCGCTCGCTTGTGGTTGCAGCGATGCACTGCAGCATGTCCCTAGAAATTGTTTTACTCGCGAAAGAAATAGAAAAAAAATATATGAGAACATACCGCGAGCGAAGGCAAGAACAAATGCGTCATGGCAACCGGTGCGAAACGTGAGACATTAACGCAGGCGGTCGATTAAAGAACAAAGAAATCGAGCAATTTTATGTACGTGCGGCGTGAATCTTCCTAGACCGTTTTACGAAGCGAATAGGTGCGGTGCCTCCCAGCACATCTGAAGCGAGGTTTATGGTTTGCGTCTGCGAGCAGGGCAACACAGCGTTCGGAACGTGACGAGCATGGCGCCGCGCGCAGCTATATAGGGGCACGGCAGCGTGCGTCGTGGTTTTCCGGGGCCTACTGCGCTGGAGCAGCGTGGGCGCGCTTGCTGCCAGCTATTCCGGATACGCGGAGTATCGAAAGCTCAGCTCCCAGGCTAACATTTCTCCTATTTTTTATGTTTCTTTTACTCGTCTTAAGAACGGTCGAATAACAAGGAATATACGACGGTCTGTTATTGCGGGGCTTGTGGAATGCGTTCACGTTACTCAACCTCGACTAAGCGGAGCGCCGCGACGTTCTTACGCTAGAGTTATTCGTAAGCGAACATTTGGGGCAAAATCCTGATGGTGGACATATTAGTGAAAGCGGCTCCCCGCTCGTAAAAGGAACTTTTCCACTGAAAACAGAAAGAAAGAACCACGAGAAGTTTTGTATAAATTCGGCCTCAGGGTAAATTTGTTTTGACCCGGCATGCGATGTGGAATGCAGCGCATTCGGTAGTGAGAATACCTGAATGATTATCTGCGGTAAAAGACAGCGTCGCATTAATTCTGCTATTGTTTCACTTTGTCTTCAGCGTGACATGCCCCGAAGAAGACCTGTCCAGTTGCCGAAAGATTGCCCGCTCGCCAAGGCTTCCTTTGTTCGCCCACTGTTAGGCAATGTAGAATTTACGTAATTTAGTGCCCTTGACTTTATCGAAATATCCTTTGTGCGGAGAGGTTCCGACAAAATCGACTTGGGCGATCAAAGTTATTCGTTGCGCCTTGCTCAACAAGCGCTTAATGCAGCTAGCCAGTGTGACGTGGTACACAATGCAGCTCAGTCTGGGCAGCTACGGCAAGACGAAGGCAGTGAAAATGTTGCTTCTGCGAAAAGAAATTATTCGCCACGTTGCAGATATGCCTTACTTTGCTTCAGCGCGAACTGCATTTCAAAAGTATGGCATGATAATTAAAATACAGAATACACAACCACCCTCTCTGCCTCGCTGTCTATTTATTTACTCATGTTACCCCTAAATGCCCTCACGGGGAGAGAATTGCCTGGTGGTGGTGGCGGGGGGTGGGGGGGGGGGCAGATGCAATCATATCGTACACAAATAACAAAATTCAGGGGCTTCAGTTTACAATACCATTCATTATTCGTACATAGGCTACAGACTAACAGTCTACACTTCTGCAGTGGAAACATTCTACAGTGGTCGCAGTTGCGAAACCAAGCATGCTTCCTACTGAATGTAAAGCTCTGCGATCTTTCTCTCGGTTCCACTCTATCTTCGTTAATGTTAATTTCGCAGCTGGAACGTGGGCTCACGATTCACTTTTAATATTTGACATCTATGAAACTTTCGCTTGTACCAAACGAGGCGCGTAAAGAATGAAGAAAGGAACACTGCCCAATGCAGAATGCAAGTTTCTAAGCTGCCCCGCGCCTTTTGCAGATCCGGGAGATTTTTTCGGCTAGTATAAGCATCGCCGCGTTCAAAAAAACCTGCTATCGCAGACGCTGTGCATCTTACTTGCCCTCGGCCCAACCTTTCTTCCGCTGCGTTCATACCGAGCACAGTTGAACTGTTCCAATTTAGCTCCTGTAAGGCAGCACAATGCACTCGCAGAGAAATTCCCGTCGCTGCTCTGCAGCGCCCTCTGCTTCTAAGGGTACCGCTTTTCGCTATACTACGGAGAGTAGGAGAGTAAGTAGGAGAAGCCAATGGGCGAAAACAAATTGGGCGTGGGGGCATGGAGAGATAAGGGATACGTGAGTGCTACGGCCCACCCTCGCAGCTAATAACTTATTTTCTCCTTTTCTGTTCTTTATACACTTAGCTCGCCCGTTAGCCGTGACACACTTTTGAAATATACTGCGCGTCTTAAGAAAATGGTCTGCAGCCAGGTCAGCTTCTGGCCAGGCGCCACTTGCAAGCACGTGATGGGGAGCCGGCATAGGAAACAAAAGATCTTAATTTTCTAGCGACATTACGCGCTAAACGCGAGTGCTGCAGGCATATAGTCCCGGCTTCAGTTTTGCTCATCGGGCTTTCCTTGAAACACTGTTCTCCGGGGATGCCAAGATTGGCCGCAGGGGCCGCGAAGAGAGCAAGAGGGTGCAATGGTATACATGGCTTCACGAAAGTTAGCACGTCCACTGGCTTGCTGAATCGCCGTTGCTAGGCTACCCGAGGTACAAAACAAGACAAACTAAATGTACGTGGAAAAACGAAAACTACCCAAAGTTGGAGCATAAGCATGGGCTTTTGGTTCGGTGAACCGGGTAACCGGTTCGCAAGCTCGCCTGTGGTCGGGCTACGCTGGTTGCTGCTTCCCTGGAAGCATCTACAATAACTGATGGGCCATGTATCTGCACTGGAGTATGGCTTCGCGCACTTTTGCGCCGAGGCTTAGAGCAAGCACGTAGGTGCGGGCGGATACATTTACGTTCTCGCTGCTGCTCCTAAACGACGAGTATCGTATAGGCTTGCAGGAATAACGCGGCGTTTTCTGCTGTCCTGAAGTTGAACAGAGTGCCCGAACGGAACGGCTGGAGCAATAAAAATTGATTGAAGCCTCCCAAGGGATATGGTGGGTGGCATCCCCCATTCGGTATCGCAAAGTAGTTTTGGTTGCAATCAGTGATTTAGTTTTGATGCTATTTTGGCAGAAAGGACTAAGCATAGCTTGTTCTGCTGTTTAGATGTCCGATTTCGACGGAATAAAGGAGGGAACGGGCTTCGCGCATGTGGCCCTTTCCGACACCATTTTACGGCTTATATATCCGCCAAACAGAGATAGCATGCGCAAGGCCCCATGTGCGTGCTTGCATGTTACGAACGGGCACACGATTGCGATTTTTTTTTTACCGATGTGCGCGGCAGCAGAGGACATGTTGAAACCCATATTGTGTTAGAGGCCACCCACAGCCCCATTAAGTGTGGTGGTGGCCCTCAAGAGAAAGCAGCACCGATACAGTTGTAGATAATGCCATTGTTTTCGGGATTAGCAAGCGGGCTACGACCAGAAGAAAAAAGCCACTTCAAGCCAACATTGCTGATCGCGGAGCGTTGACGAATAGGATACATTGAACATAAGCGAAGCACATCAGAATTCAAGAATGCAAAAATTCAAAAATTGTAGGAGTACGTTTATTTTTAATGATTTAGATTCGACTGTAGATGATATGAAGTGAATTAATGGGGAAAACTGACCCAGCACCTGCGCTAGTAGCGCCCTGAGCTGGATTACTTAAAGGGCCACTAATGAAAAATATTACCTGGAGCAAGATTGAAACATTACGGTTCAGTAATAAAAACATCGCTTTTGTATACGCGAGAAAATAACGAAAATGAAGAATAGGAGTGGTGCCCCCTGTTTTGGACTATGATATTTCTCATGTCGTGTCAGCACTGGCTTATTTCACGGAGAGTGTCATAGAGGGAGGGTGCTTTGGCATGGGTGCTTCAAAATGAGGAGTAGTAGCGATACGTTCGGTGGCAATTTTCAGCACAACAAAGGAATATATTGGCACACACAAAAAATTGATAGGCGAATAATCTATCCTTCTACCCCAAATTAATAGCTTCATTTAGTGTTCCTTTAACTGTGCCGGTACAGCTCAAACGGTAGGACGATACATGTGGGTTCAATGGCTACAACCATTTAAGTTACCATGCATGACGAGCACTTCACTTAACCATATTCGTACCGGGGTTACAAAGAGCAATCACCCAACAGGTACTCTTCAATATTTAGAATATATTTAAGCAGTTGTGAGCCTGCCTGTTAAGGTCTTGCTATCTTACCGCGTTCCCTAAAGATATTTTTTTTTGCATAAGTAGCTTATGTAGATGTGCTAACGCAGTTGAATGAAGATGTGAGGCCTGGTGTCTATATAGATAATCTGTGGATTTAGAAACTTTATTACCTAAAATACTGTCTGTGCACAATTTACACATTAATAATAATCAATAGAAATAGTCTATAGCTATTCGGGAGATATGTAAGATGAATCGGCTCACACTCTTTGTGTGTGTTTTTTTCTATGCAAATTTGCGTATCGGCAAAGTAGATGCTTCTATTACTTCGCTCGTTGCATGACTACCTGGTGTCACTGAAGTTTTAAGGTACTTGTGGAGGGCTTCGCTACCTCTAAGTTTAACATAGGCATGTATAGAATACATTGTACAGCAAGATAATGTTAGATCTTAGTGTTCGAGATCGTGCAGTTATCGGGGCCACAGGGATAGGACGCTGTCCCAAGGGCTGCTTCGAAAAGGGCCAGGTTGAGGCTGCATGCAATTTCTTGGTAAAGATGGAAATATACTTTTTTTTAAAATCAGGGGCTTTACGTGACAAAACCATGATCTGTTTACAAGGCACACAGTAGTGAGGGACACCGGAATAATTTTCAACCATCTGTGGTTCTTTAACATGCACTCAGTGCACGCTACGTTTCGCCCTGGTCTGAATGCGGCCGCCGGAAATCGAACCCACTACTTCGTGCTTAGCAGCTCAACACCACAGCCACTAAACCACCGTGGCAAGCGAAAGATGGAAACATATCCAGTATGCTTACAGGGACGCAGACAAGTGCTGCTGATCTCTAGCTGCTGCTCAGTGCTATAGAGCAAAGGCGAGACCGAGCAATCAGAGATGATGACGTAAGAAAGAGGTCGCGCGCATTCACAATGCAGTTCACGCGCCAGAGCGCCTCGTAATAACAGGCGCCGGCCCTCCAACATGCGTGTGTATAAGGTGGTAAGTATGCTTTATGCAAGTTTATCAGTAAACGTTATTTTAACTTCATTTAACTTACTTGAAGTTATTGTGCGAAAAAACGGTTCCTAAACGCCCGACTGGACAGCGTTGTTTTGAATTGGAAACATTAGACGAGTTTTCTTAAAGTTAGCGCGTTAAATTATTGAGAATGAGTTAGGTATTAACTTAGTTATTTAACTGAAGTACTTGTACGAGGAAAAAAATTCTGCTAGGAAAAAACAAAGCGAAAAGGTATTGACAGTTCCGAAAACAAAAGTTTGGTAAAGGAAGGAAAATCATTCACTTGCGGCTTTGCTGACGCAGCGTGCATAGTCACATTTCTGTAGAGCAAAATGTCATTCAAAAGGCTAATAAAAAACAACACGTCCAAATGCGTTTCAATAATCGGAACTGGTCACTCCTATAGAAGCGCTTTATAGCATGTATGCGTGCTCGTAACGTTCTCTTTCTCTCTCTTTTTGCATTTCCCAATAGTAATGTGACCGGCCTCCCTCGGTGCGGTAGAGAACCGGATTCAATTGCACCTAATATCTTGCGTGTGCGAGCAAGTTTTGTTCTTATTCTTTCTCTTCAAACCTTATACGCGAATCTGCTAAGAAAACTACATTTGTCGCGTAAATTGCGGAGGGAGGCTTTCCGAAATGCAACTCGTCCGCAGGAAGCAAACGGTATTAACACTGCAGTGTTCTATTTTGGCACTCATACGCGGTCAACCGGGGCCCAGCCTAAATGTGCTCGCTTCCGACGGTGCAGCACGCAGCATCTCGCCCAAGTAAATTGGCGGAACCAGTAGGCTTGGATTGCGCTAGGGGCATTGACCGCTGACTCGGATTGAGATGAAATCAAGCAAACAAGCCAACCTGCTATTCGTGGTGCGTGCAAAGAACGCACGCCGTCACTGTGCTCACACGGTATTTATATTTTCAACGTTCGATCGAAAAGCAGAGCGCCAGTAACAAACCATGCAGACACTAGATGAAAGCTTACTATATTCTCTCAGGGCTACATGGGCCTGTTCTCTTTCATTATTACTAGGGCTACCGCTATAGCTGCTGTTGCTCTTCAGAAACTGAAGAATAGACCAGCACATATTATATTCGCTCTCGGGGTCGAAGTTGGCAATTCAGCTACTATTTAGTGGGGTGCAATCTCTGTGGCGACTCGCTGGCTGCACTCAAAGAAATCGCCAACAAAGGGATATAAGATGACGTATCCGTGGCTACATTCGCGTGTAGCTGCCACTGGTAACGAAAGAGCACACGCTTTTGACAATCAAGCGCTTTCAAGGCAGCCAACAGCGTTGAATCCTGTGACTCGCCAAATTACTTGATGACAGACCGGTGAGTCAAGAATCCGCGGCTACTTTGAATCGCTTGTGACATCGCCACGCCAACCCTGTGTTGCAAAGGGACTATACGCACGGAAGACACCATGATATACAGTGTAAGAACAGAATATACCTGCACTCCGGTATGATCGTTGTTATAAGAGATGCGTTGCTTTTCTCTGCTGCACTGAGTGCGGCGAAGTAGGTGATACGGAGCACTTCATTTGGTCGTGCCAGCGTATCTGTATTGAAAGAAAGAAGGTTCTGGACAGCTTGAAAAGAAGGCTTTCTCGAACACGTGCAGAACGGCATCTTCCAGGAAGGGCTGCGGATAGCGCGCATGGAGGTGTCGCGCATTCCGCTCATATGTATACGTCGCGGACTCAGGGTGACGTAAATTTTTGACAAGGAAGGAGACGCTCTTGCGGAGCAGTTACCGGCCTCGTCTGCCTGTTTGCCGAGACCATCAGGTTTACTGCGGAAAGCAATAATATCCAGACTGAGTTTGAATGTAACGTTAGTAGCCTAAACATAAAGTGTAAAGCTGCTGTGTCATCTGTAGTGTAATGCATCACTCTCATGGGCAGGCTAAGAGCACTACAGGGATTAAATTTTGCAGTTTAGGCTACGAAGGCTTCTTAGTCGACTAGTTGGTGCACCATTAATTGGCGAAATCCACGGCTTGGTTTCGTCGTCTTCTTGCTCTGTGTGCATTATGTTATAACCACTGGATTTAACCACTCAACTGAAGTGTTCTAGTGTCATTCCGTCGTCGTTGCTGTCTAAGTGATGTCGTTGTCGTCTTGTGGAATGCCTTGCTCAGGAAATGGATAGCGGTTGCCAAGATGTCCGGGTCCTTTTTCGCATCTTAAAGCGTCTCCTATATGACTCATGAAAAAGAACTACACAATGGTTTGATAACTAAAGGTGTCGCCAGCAAATCAGAGATCGTATTGGTGACATTTCGCACACGATATCCGTTAATCACCAGCGTCCTGGGTGTGCACTTCGTCAGTAACTTTCAATGGGAGTAACTTTCACGAGAAGCGGCGCGTTTTCACGCTTGTGTGCACCTATACAAATTAACAGGTATGTAGGAGCAACACTCACTCGGTTCGCTGTAACATTGAGGGTGGTGGTTGCGGTGCTTCAGGCGAATTTCACCTGATAGCTCCTTCTGCTCCTGCTTCTTCTCGGAGTATATCGAGGCTTTGAAGCAGTAACCAGAACATAACCATCGTAGCGTTCTAACTTGCAAGTTACCGTAGAAGAGTATGAAAATGTGCGTCTTTAGAACGGTTATCGAGAAACGCGTGTCCATGACTGTGAAGACGAGAAACGACTGTGAACGGTTAGTATACGCACGAAAGGCTGCGTGAATTCAGCGTAATATCTGCTGATGGTAGCTGTAGCTTTCTCTGCACCGCACAGATTTAGCGATGTTTCGGATGTCTGGCTGAGTATATCAACAAATCGGCGCGCATATTTGCATCCTCCGCTTTCATGATGCCTCTTGTGCCGGCTGGTTATGCGAATGGACCCATATTTATTCAGCGCCTCCCATCTTTCCGAGCGACTCGCAAAAACTACCAGCGTATGATCGTAGTCTTGTTTTGCGCACGGGAATGAAAATCCGCGGATATTAATAAACATTACTGGCCATAAAATTTCGCTCTATCGCGTACCGGCTTCCGGTGACCAGACCGTATGTACTACATAATAATTGCCCATGAAATGCTTCTATCTCTGTGGTATAGGGAAAATAAATTTTGGTGGGAACGAATTATGAAAAAAAAAACTTACTTGCAGTGAGGCCTCTCCCCATATATTTGCAATGGTCTTCGCGTTCGATTGTGCCACACTTGTGTGATGAACTTTCAAATGCAGAATGTGCGCGCAGACGAGGAAATGCATTGGTGCCTGACTTCTCAACTTATGCTTGTCATAATGTGTACAACTCGCACAATTCCCACTTCAGCGCAATAACTGCAGCTGTCACTCGAATCCGTTGCCTTCAAAGATAAAGTCCCATCACCGCTACAGCGGCCATTTCGCTTCAAGCTTCGTGAACGCTTTCTTGCTTTCTTTTTTTTTTCCTTACTGAACTGACAGTCTTTGTGCGACTCGTGTTTTCGAAAATAACTTGTCAAACGTCTCTCGTCTTCCACTTTCCTTGCCTCGGCCGCCGAACGCCTTTTCTTTTCCCGTCCGGAACGCTTCGTGTCACGTCGTTCGGACGACAGTCCATTCTCCGTGAGAAATACTTGCGGCTTGGTATTACGCCTGATTGCCGAGAAAAGAGCACCAAGAGTGACTGCGAGGGGTTCTTCAAGAACACGAATAGGAGCGACCGACTGTGACAGCTGACAGCATTTCTCTCGACATTCCGGGCTGAGCTTTTTGTATCCACCTAGTTGTTTTGTTGTTGTTGTTGTCTTCTTTCCTTTTTCTTGTGCACTAGTTTATCAACCCCTCCTACAGCTCAAAGACAACCTGACTAGCTTCACCTTGTTGTGTAGTGTTTTATATACAAGTGAGGCGTGGACATGGCACAATTTGAACGGTTATATGTGATGCGTGTGATGCGTGTCACCTGACACTAATTGACCAGCTACATACATAGCGGATATTGCCATCCAATATATCGCTGAATTTCTCTACGGGAAATAGCGTGTCTTGGAGGATTAGGCTCCTTCAGGGTACCTCACCACCTGTGATGTTCACAATTTATGAGCGATCTCGTATTCATATATAAGCTCTCTCGTAAGTACTAAGATGATGTATTATGGGTGTTTCATGGCGATAACACATGACTACGACCAGTGCTATTGGGATTTCATTCCACTCTGTAAAGCGTCACATAGCGTCAGTGCTTATGAGTCTTGTCTAGAGTGTCCGTATACATGTGAATATCTGTTATGACATCGTACAAGTGCACAAGCAAAATGACACCGAAAATATACCTCCCTAAGCAGGCGGCGCTGCTTACTTTATGAAGCATGACTGTATTGTGGTACAATGAGATATATTCCTCCTGGGGATGCGAAAAGAGTACTTAGAGCTCTCTCTGTTCACCTTGCAGGCGGCGCTATAATAAATTACAAAGCTATGCATTTGTTCTTTAACGCACTTATCAAGCTCTTACAATTCGCCATCTTATTCTGGAATCTGTTCTTTTCTTTTCAGCATTTTTAACGCGTGCGAGAAGTGGTATATTTCTTAACGTACATGCACCTGTGGATCTCTGACGCTTGTAAAAAGTTAGTAACGATTATAGAGAGTAATTGTTGCGCTTACAAAATGCTTAGTATTTTTTTAATGAGAACACCTCGCCTTTAGGCAGCATTACGGATTTGTTTTTTTATAGTTAGGAGAAGCAATTTATTAATTGAGCAAGCTCACCGTGTTTGCATCACTTTAAAACAATGTGATAGTGTTACTTAGCTCCTTCAGAACACAGCACTCTGTAGTCGGAACTCTCGTAGTACTGTTTCTGTGTCTTATTACTGTTATCGTGATGGTGCTCCAAATACATTCACTTTTCGCTTGTTTCCTACTTATAAGCTCATGAGTTGATCGGACATCCAGTCCAATAATTGGCATGGAATGCATCAAATTATGTAAATAAGCCTTCTTTGATTTTATCAAACGGACTCCACACAACTTTGTTTAAAAATCAGAAAAAAAAAACTGGGCAATTCATTCGATATCCGAAGGTCGTTTTTCTCGAATGTTAGTATTCGATTCGATTCGGATATTTAACTATGCGAACACCCCTGGATTTAACCCTCGCACTTAAGTAAATGAGAAATCTCCGTAGCTGGAAAAAAAATTACTGCCGACAAAGAGGCCATCAGAAGCACGGTACTCCAAAATCAAACCCAGGCTATCCAGAGGGCCCAGGGAAGGGCGGAGCGTCACAGCGTTCTGTCCTCTATGTGGGTGCGGCCAGCGGCTACAAAGGCCTCCCGTTAGGAGGTCCTGACAGCAGCTCCTCAGGATTAAATAAAGTTCGTTGTCTGTCTATCTGCCGACAAAGAAACATTCCTTAAACTCTGCGTCGTAGTTCAAATCAAGATATGCACTTTAAGGTTTGAAGTGTTTCACACTGTACTGGAAACGGAAAGGTTTCGCGTGCTCTCAGCGTATTTCTTTCCTGGGAAAGAA
Organism: Dermacentor variabilis; assembly: GCF_050947875.1. NCBI lineage: Eukaryota > Metazoa > Arthropoda > Arachnida > Ixodida > Ixodidae > Dermacentor > Dermacentor variabilis. The sequence goes on from NC_134568.1 coordinate 70,736,555, forward strand.
CAGGAACTCGACCACTATCAGCACGCTCGATCGTTATTCATTCAAACTTGCTTTATTGTGCCTTGGATCGGAAGGGCCTTGCGGATCGCGTCGTTTACTCCACAGCGTGGACTATGATTATGCGGATACGGCCAATATATCTGTAGTCTGTTGTGTATTGCGATCATGCTGCTTGCCTGACGTGAGTAATTCTGCTTCTTCCGATACCCACATTTCGCTGAGAAAAGCTTGCGCCAAGCTGTTTACGAGTATACTGCAAAGGGCTTTAAGGTTTTCAAGAAAGAAGGGGGAAAAAAAAGAAGAAGAGCAATTGATAAGATTCACCACATATATTTATGTCGTGTGCTTCTGTAAGTTCGGTCTATAGTGCTATGAAAGCCGTCAGTTCTTACTCTTTCAAATATATCTTACAGCGAAGCTGTTTATGGCTAGGTTCTTGCGGATTTTGTCTCCGTGGACATAGACCAACAATTTTTCATACGCGGGCCGATCCCGAAGATAGTGCAATGCCGGGCCGACCCGCGGCGGAGGTGCAGCTCGCCATTAAGGGGCCCACATTCACAGCTTCGCGAGCCATCCGTCTTCACAGAGTGGAAGGGCGCTGAGTTTTATATTTCTTTTACTCTATCGAAATGACATTTGGTCGGTATATAGACCGAAAGTTGTCCGTCGTGACTCTTAGTGCGCACCTGTACAGCAGCTCTTGACTTCCTCTGTTAAATTTTTGTAGTCGGTGCATGTAGCGAATCTCAGGGTCACGAGGCTGACGTATCTGCCTGTGTTATCTTTACTTTAATTAATGATAATAATCTGTTAAGCCGGGGCCAGTATACGACGACTGGCCTTAGTAGCCGGTATAGTTTCGCGATGATCAGTAGACACATCGTCGTTGTTTTGGAATTGTAAGAGAATTAGACTTCCTGCAGTTTCAGCACGCTTAAGTCTTCTGAAAAAGTCGAAGGGGGTGGTACACGCACTGAACGGCTTAATGGGACGGACCGAGGGTTTTTCGACGCGGAATATTTCGAAATCACGTGCTCTTATGGTATGGTTGTGTGCGAAATTGTTTGGGCGCTGGTAATCACTGCCTTTAACGCTGCCGCACAATACGCATACACTGCGAGATTTTAAATTATGAATAATAAGTTGCTGATATTTAATGATGCCTTTATGCATATACTTGGAAATTGTGTCGGACTGACTAGGAAGTATTTATGTGTTGTTCGCGCAGCTCCGATGCATTCCATATAATTCACCTTAAACTTTAGTTCCTTTCTTGTGTAATATATACTTCAAGATTATGAGACAAGCAGCAGCCAGCGTCGCATTCAATCGTCATCACGTCCTTGATCGTCTAGCAAAATGATGAAAACAATATCTGCAAAAAGTTTATTAAAATATGATACTCTGGCAGGGTACCATAAGCAAGGTGAATGGCATGTGATGTAAAAGTTGACAGATGATCAAAACGACGAGACAGAAAAAAAAATAATAATGAACGCCTCAATTAATAGCTCGTTTGGGTCGTCGGTCCTTTCTTAATTTTTGTCCACACTAACTATAGAACTACGATACTGTGATAGAGCGAGGAAGGGCGAGGAAGGGAGAGAAAGGTAATGTATAGAGAGGTCAAGGACACGCGCGTCTCGTTTCGCTACTCTACACAGTGGGAATGGCGCAAAGGGATGAAAGAGCAAAACGAGAGCGGGAGATGGAGCGTTATTGCTGAAGACACACGGATGTGTCCGTCATGCCGACAGTCGATCGCTGAAACCAGACGACTTCAGAAATTGCAGCAATGATTGCCTTGCCTTGTAGGCATGCGACGCAGGCTACTCGTCTACCTGCTGGTCTTTCTGTGTGGTCTCCTCCGAGGTCGAAGCGCCATAAATTTTGTTGGACAGGCTGCCTGATGATAAACTTCTTACGAGATCGCCCGGCTTATTTTTGTTGCCAACGACGACACGATATATGTAAAAACACCAAAAGAAAGTCGGTGAAAAAACAACTGGCTGCAGGTGGGATACGAACCCACGTTTTCGTATTACGCGGGCGATGCTCTTACCAATTGAAGAACCGCGGCGCCGTTTTACCATCCACTTTCTGGGATATCTATCTTTTTTACTACTAGAACTAACCCTGGGAGTGCTAGCCAGCGCCACCACTCACAAACCTTGGCGGCGGATGTGGAAAATCCTTTCTGCCGCAGGTGTCACCAGTTCGTGATCTACTTGAGTGACGGCAACTGGTCAATAAAGCCACACATGCTACTTGAAGGCATCAATGTTGCCGGATTCGAGACCCTCGTAATGAACGAGAAGAAAGGGAATAGAGGGGCCTGATTTTGATTAATCATAAGAAGCCAACAAACAAAGGCACCGTGGACAACAGAGGTGAAATTACTAATTACACACACACACACCCACCCACACACACACACACACACACACACATATATATATATATATATATATATATATATATATATATATATATATATATATATATATATATATATATATATATATATATATATATATATATATACTTCTGGCAGAGCTACAATCATAATCGTTCCTTTTATTAACAGATGAGCGGCACGAGAATTGATTTCCGTCATGATGCTTGCTAAGCCTAGGAACGATTGTGTTTCTGTCAGATATATATATATATATTTCTGGCAGAGCTACAATCGTTCCTTTTATTAACAGATGAGCGGCACGACAATTCATTCCTGTCATGATGCTTGCTAAGCCTAACACCCACTACCTTAACCCGCAGAACGTTTCGGTAGCGAGCATCCCAAACGTGCTCATGGGCCCCAGATAAATGAGTCGAACTCGACAGAACTCGAGTTTCAGGCACACATCTTCTCGCAGAAACGCTTACCGACTCCCGTTCTCCAGGACACCACGGTCATAACATGTCGGCGTCTAAGTAGTTAACCCGTGTACTTAGATTTAGGTACACATTAAAGAACCCCAGGTGGTCCAAATTTCCGGAGTCTCCCACTACGGCGTGCCTCATAAGCAGATTGTGGTTGTGGCACGTAAAACCCCGTAATGTAATTATTTTCTAAGTTGTTAGCCGTGGGTGGAACGTCCTCAGGATAATATCAATATTGAAAAGAGCCACGGTCCGGTTCATTACAATGTGCATGACAACATCGTGAGTTTTCTTCATTGCTGTAGAAACTAATGGCACCGCTAGCGTTGCACATCCTTGAAGCATGATAACAAATGTACATGCTACGTAGGACACTGCGGCGAAGTTGGCTCACGAAGCGAGCCTTCGCATTGCTCTTCAAGCATCAACCATTCGTGCTGAGCCGCTACCGTTTTTCCATGAAGCGAATGTCGAAGGTGCACTGGTTGATCCCTTGGTTTCTGGCAGAGCAAAAGAAGCATGTTGCTGGAGAAATACTTGCCTTCTTGTGAAGTGCGAAGAGCTCTTGTAGGAGGAGTCGATGATAACTTCTTGCAGCTCTGACTGGGATGAGGACGTGTAATTGACGTTCTTGCTGTCGCTTTCTGTATGCTCTTGCCTCTGCGTTCAACTTACACCGGAACTTCAGAATGTGCTCTCACTTCTGTTCAGGTCATCTTCACTGCCAACATTTTCGCACGAAGAGCTTCATTCAGTGCTGTTGCCTTGGTACTAGTTACTATAATCTATGCTACTATAAGTTTTGAGGTTTAACACTTTCAAGCATACACGCAGCATAGGCGCATATGCAGTGGCGTAGCCAGACTTTTTGTTTGGGGAGGGGGCTCACGTTGCAGCTCGGCCTCCTCCTTATGGAATTTGTCGAAGGATCAAATACATGAATAATAACTGCATTGCTATTGCCAAACATGCTGCAAACGGATTCTTGAATGCTACGCACTGTCCAGACTAGTAAAATATGGATTTTTTCATAAAAGAATATATTCGTACGTCTCAAAAATTGTGCCAGAATTAACTCTATCAATGCTTCCATGTTTACTGTGTATTTAATAAGTAAAGACAATATCACACGAACTTTACACTATATCAGTTCGAAACCAGCAAAGCAGTGCATGCCGCTGATATGAAAAGCGTAAGGGCCATGAAATGGACAAGTTGACGACAAATATTTCAATGAAACTTTGTCATTGAAGAACCTTCCTCACATTTTGGTACACAAGCAACGGCCAGGGAAAAACCTAAATGACGCTGTCCTTCGTTCCAATTTATTGCCCAGGAGCAGCTGTCACCGGTCGTGTATTGCGAGTAATTGCGCCGAAACTATAGTCGCAACAGAGAGCAGATATAAAAAGTAGAAGTTCTGCAAGATGTACATTAGAAATGCGAAGATACAATGGAATATACAAATGCGAAGATACAGCTTGATAAAGGGCAAGAAGTGTCACTGGAAACAAAGTTCACTACAGGTATAGACAAAACCTCGCAACAAGATATTTAAATATATGCAGAAGTCTCCAATAAATCTGCGCACCTAAGCAAAAGTCACTGTATGTAATGCGGCAAACCAGGCAAATAAATATGCTGCGCAATCAGATTCACAGATCACAGAATCCTAAGGCCCCTCCCTCCACTCCCTACGTTGCATCGCGCGGGGAGGAAGGAGGCGCGCTTCCTCCCGTCTTTTATTAGAATGTGAAGATATCTGTCCAGTGGTCGATTTAGGAATCACTGGCCTCCTTGAAGCCCTTGAGTTCAGAGAGAGCAGGGGGAAAGTAAACATGTCCGAAATAAAGATTAGTAAGAGGCGATTGAAAGATTGGTGGAAGAAATGTACGGAAACGACAAACAACGGAGGCGTACGAAAACAAAGTTCACAATTAGGGTTCAGAACGTTTGGTTATGTGAATTTATCGTTGTTTTTTCGTTTCTTTGTCTTTTAACATAGGTAGGACAGTAGGCAATATAATAACAAAGGTTTGGTGCCGCAACCCACCACCCCTTTCCGAAGGGGCGCTCATAGCATCCATCCATCCATCCATCCATCCGACCATTTCTCCTTTGCGCACACAAAACTGAGCCAACATCGTCGGCTAATCCATCCATCCTCCCCCCCCCCCCCCCACGCTTTCACTCGCACGTACCGAATGCGACGCTCGGTGACGATGTTATCGCCCTTGGACTTTATACGGAACGTGACGGCAACGGCGGGAATGCTATTGTAGTGTCCATGTAAAGGCTATCGCAATAACATAATAACAATGTCCGGCAATTGAAAAATCCGGTGGCCTATTACTTTCCGCAAAAGAAGCAAGAAAATTGAACTTGTTGTTGTTGTCCTGAGTGGCCGTGGCACATAACCACAGTGGGGGATTGGCCAAGAATCGGGTGGTTCAATTAGAGGCATAAAAATAATAATGATAACAAGGGAGTTAACTTGAGCCTTGGAGTTTAAAAGGAAACGTTTTGTGTTTGGAGAAAAAAAGGAAATAATCAGATGGAAACCGGGTATAAAATAATAATAATAATAATAATAATAATAATAATAATAATAATAATAATAATAATAATAATAATAATAATAATAATAATAATAATAATAATAATAATAATAATAATAATAATAATAATAATAATAATAATAGCTAAGAAATAACAGAAAGCTACGGTTGGGAGGGAGAACGATTAATCTAACATGGAAATCGGTTCGTTTCAATGAGGTAATTTTGGATTGCCAAGCAAACATTTCTGTGGCTGCACCCAATATTGGAGGCTCCAAAAGATAGGATCACAGGTACTGATAAAGTTAGACCAATAGAGCAAAGCGGGATTTCGAATAGTCGTTTTCTTATAATAGAAAAACGTCTGCAAGACAACAAGAAATGGTCTATTGTCTCCGCTTCGCCACAGAATGAGCATAATGGTTAGGGGACCAGACCAGACCTGTGGAGGTAGAAGTTCAATGCAGGTATACGGCAGCGCAGCCTCGTGATGGACACTTCAATTTTCCGTGTTCGGCAGAAATCTCTGTTCCAAGGGTGTAGGAGATGTCCCTAATCCACAGAGTTAGCAGTTGCGGAGCCTGATACAGTCTGTATAATGACACTCCTGCGAAATCTAGCAGCAGTAACATAAGCAGTCAAAGGGCAGCAAGGGAAAATCGGGCCACTTATCGATGCCTTGGCGAGAGAGTCTGCAATTTCATTTATGATTAGTCTTTTATGGCCAGGCACCCAAATCAAACGCACGCTTCTCAGGTAACCAGGTACCAATGAATGAAATGTCATCACGCGAGAATCACTAGAAGCAGTAAGGGATGAGCACAATGATAACTAATCAGTGAATATCACGGCTGACGTAATTGATGGTCCTAATTTGCGTAATGCCAGCACCATGGCCATGAATTCGGCTAAAAAGATCGGTATGAAGTCTGGCAGCCGAAGAGAAAATGTCTAATCGAGAATCGGGGAAAATATTCCTACACCTGGCTTTTCTTCACATTGTGAAGCCTCTGTAGCAATTACAACGTTTGTTTGAAGGTTTTTCAGATGATCTTGTAACATACCGTCTACAATACGGTGTGGAAGTAATTTTGCATTATTAGGAAAAATGTCATCGAATTGAATATCCGTTGCAACAGCTCTGTCGGGAATAGGAAGTACATCGCATATGCGCACGCCCAAAGAGTCAAGTAATTTTTGCACGAATATAATTTACGGAGTATGAAGTCGCGGCCAGATGACACCGGAAAATAATGTAGGTTGTGAAATAAAGATTGTTTGGGGATGACGCACCGGTGATTCATAAATCCTTAAGAACGTCTGCACCGTCAAAAGCCGGAACCTGTACGAAAGTGGAGGAACACGGGATTCTGGATAATGAATAGAATTTGCAACAAATTTAGGAAGACCTAAACACAGACGTAATGCTTCTCTTTCCAAGAGGATTAGAGGACGGGACATGTAGGCTGGAGCTCCAGAGAACAGCACGCAACCACATTCTAATACAGGGCGAACGTACATGCGATATATCATTAGGAGTGTATCTCTTCTGAATCCTGTTCGACAACTGCTCAGCCTACGCAATATGCCAATTGCGTGGTTACCTTTTCCAGTCACATGATCCATGTGTGGGTGCAGTTGAGAGAGGCGTTATAAATCATTCAAAGGTATTTAACAGACTCTACCTGTGGTATGTCTTGAAGGTGGTAAGACAACGAGATATACACTGTCATGTATCGGAAAAAACGAGAATAGCACATTTGCTGGCATTGCATATAAAGTGATTAACATCTAACTACCTCTCCAGAGCACAAAGGTAAGTTTGGAGTCGTTGGTATAGCGGGTGGATGTCGTTTGCAGATGCGCAAAACGCAACGTCGTCTGCATAAACACAAGTAGTTACTTCTTGATGATAGGGTAGTGTGCTCATGAGAATATTAAAGAAGCACCGGGAAAGGACTGAGCCTTGCGGTACGCCTCTCGTTTATTTGTACCTAGAACAAGAAAATCCGCTTTTGTAGCAATATAATTATCTTTCACCTAAAATTACTGGATCCACGCTACTATATACCCAGGAACACCACAGGATGTTAACCGATTTATCAATAGAGTGTGCTCCACGGTATCGTATGATTCAGCGATATCAAGCGTCACTAAGGCCGCATATTGCTTGTGACGTCGAGCGAGTTGTGTTCGGCTTTCTAAGTCTACGTAGGCATGCCAGATGGAGCAGTCGGCCCTGAAACCAATCCGACATGGACTAAGCATGGAATTATCATTACTAAATTTCATGATACGAAGGCGAAGAAGCCTCTGAATTAATTTTACCGCGTTTGATGTAAGCGCAATGGGCTTAACGTTCTCCAAAACATACCTTCCTTCTTCTTTCTTAAGCATCAATATTACTTTGGCGAGCTTCCAGTGCAACGGAATCCAAGCATATTTAATTGAATAATTCACCAGGTCTAAAAGAACGTTAGGCGATTCCTGTAACAATATGTTTTACATTGCATTTGTGACACCATCAGGGCAAGGGGCTGAATTCGGTAAACATAGTGCACTCTTATTTAGTTCAGCTAAGGAAATTGGAGTAAAGCCATCCCAAGGATCTAATGTAGAATGAATAGCCGGAAGCCTGGCCGTAAATTGTTTTTCTAAGCATTCGGCAATCTCTTCTAGGGAGGCGCTCAGTTCCTGCGGGGTCAAAACAATTGAGTCTAATGTTGAGGGTGTTGGTAGCACCTTCCTAGCACGAAGGAATGCAAATAAAGCACGCTTATTTTTTTAATTAGATAGGTAATCGTAATGTCTAATATCGTATTCTTCTTTGGCTCGATTAACAGTACGCTTAAATACACCAGCGTGAAACTGATAATTTTTCCAATTTGTTGGGCACTGATTATGAAGAAGCATTTTCCAAGCGGCCTTTTGTTTTCTATAGTCCCGCGTACACTCATTATTCCACCAACGACAAGCGGTGCCTTTAGCCGAAGGGATGAAAATTCAGCTTGCTTCCAGGAATCCTCTAGAATTGAGCAAATGGTTGAAGCGATGTCCTTATCATTGGCATTGGCAAGGTTCGAAACGGCAGAACGCAAGAACGTCTTAAATTTCGTAAGGTCCACAAATGTGCATGCCTGGTGTTCTACAGATGTTATTGGACAATTGATTTCAAATGACAGAGGAAGATAATAGCTATTGGTTGCTGAGTCAACCGCTACCCACGACAAAACCTTGATGCCAGCGCTACAAAATGTTAAATCTAACATTGAACGAAAGGGTCCTCTAGCAAACGTTACTTGTCCTGTGTTCTGACATGAAAGGTGACTATCAATAGTCCACTCCCAAAGTCGCTTACCACACAAACCTGTTTTTAGCCCCCACGACACGTGATGCGAATTAAAATCCCCTACAAACAAAATTTCTTTTCTACAGGCAGCCACAGCCCTATCAAGTTCACGGGTACTTTACACACCTGTAGGGAAATAAGCATTTATAATTGGAAATGAATGGTATCCTGGGAGACATAAATCTATGGCCAAAATTTCGCAGTCGCAGTCCATGACTTGAAAAGAAATTTTTGCCTTGTGACAAATTTTACTGGAAACAAGCATCATTAATCCTCCACCTCGCGAGTCTCGATCTAATCGGAAAGACTGAAAACCTTTTAAATGAAAATTTTTCTCTGGTGAAAGCCACGTTTCTTGAAGAAGTAAGATATCTGGATTGAATTGAATAGATAGGCAATATAAATCTGTTAAAGCTGAAAATATAGAACGACAGTTCCACTGCAGCACTTTCAACTGTCCAATGGTGTTGAACGCATAGCAGCGGCAACTGTCGCCTTTAGAATACTTTCTGTAAGCACAGGAGATGACTCTTTTTTTATTTTGGTTTCATAGCTTTTGAAATTGGGGACCCCATACGTTTGGGAGCTCGAGTGTCAAGTTCCATATCTATATGTCTGAATAAGAGGGCTCATCCTCGCGTAGTTCGACTAGCGAAGTAGTGTCTGTGGAATGTTCTGCAACTGTAGAAGACGTCAATATCTCGTTGCTACGCATTCGAGGTGTGGCGTTAGATACTGGGGTCTGCATTGGTGTCTTGGTGGTCTGCATTATTTGCATCATGTAACTCGAAATGATTTGCGCTAAGCAATCAGAGTGACTGGGTATCAATTTATCCATAGCTTTAGCCATTGCTTTTTCCACAGCAGAGTCAATTGCTTGAGAGATTAAGATCCATGCTTGGAGTGTTGCGCGCTGTAACACCAGAGTATCCGAAGGCCCTGTCTTTGATAACTGAAATTGCACCACTTCGGGAGCAGCGACGGCGTTCGATTATTTCAAGAATTTGTATTTCTTGAGCTGAGCAGTTCGAATAGTCTGCTGGGTGTTCTCCCCCACAGAGGCAGCACATTTGAGATTGAGTGGAGCATTCACTTGAATAATGACCAGCCCCACAGGTGCGGCAACGCAAGCTAGACTTACATCCTCCGGCGCTGTGCCGGAATGTCCAACAATTCTTACACTGGATTGGGCGTGACGGAAGTGGCTCTACACGGAACAAAAGAGGCCACACCTTTATTTCAGATGAACATGATGTGCCCACAAACGTTACAATTACAGATTCTGCCGGAACCCTCTCGTTATTTCCCATTCGATTGCAACAGTAGGTAGCAATGACGGCTGCTGCGGATAGCTTGTCCAGGGTTTCAGTAGGACTTAATCGGGAGTCTACGCCCCGTACGAGACCCTTGGTGCACGCAAGGTGAGGCGGAATGAAAGCACTCACAGAGGTGGGAGCGAGTGAAGTGCATTTCAAGAGGTCTTCTACACAGGTCTGGTCGGGTGAGCGACACACTATACCTCCCCGTCCGAACGCTCGCACATCAGTGATGGTCTGGAAGTGGTTGGACGTGGCCTTAAGTGCCTTCTGGACAGCCTGTGGATTCGTGATCCTGATGGAACCTCCATTGGTAGGCACAAGCGCCACAGGAATGGTGCTGGCGCCACTGCGAAAAAATAAATCTATGGGCAATTCATTAGGTGGCAGGGATGCTGACCAGGCGGATCGCGCCTGGCCAGGAGAACTAGTCGACATCAGCCCAAGACGGCTGACGCAAGGAATTCCAATCAACAAGGAACTAAAATAAAGTTATTGAGACACCTGAAACCACCCGATACTCAGCCAAAACACCACTGCAGGTCAACGAAACGGTCGCTCTGTCGAGGCCAGCAGAAACCAGGGAACCAACTGCTACTGCTGGTATGGTATGGTATGGTATGGTATTCCTTGTGCGATGGCGCACACCCACTATGGGGAATTGGCCAAGATTTAGACGAAATTAGGTAATCTTTATTAAATACTAAAACTGGTAAAGCTAACTGGAGGAAATGAACAAAAATAAAATGTTTAAGAATTCAAGACAATCTCTTTGTAGCAATTATAAATTCTTCCACGGTTGAGCAAATATCCCTGTGGCACTTTCCTAGAGAGGAGTCTCCTAGAGAAAGGATATTTAAAATTGAAAAGCTTAAACCAAGCTGTGTAAATCTTGATTCTAGAATATTTTTTTCATAAACAAGTAAAACAGCGGCAGAATATGAAAAAATGATCTATTGTTTCATCTTCTCCACAGACTGGGCACAGAGGGGAGGGCACCAGACCAGCCCTGTGATGATAGAAGTTTAATTTTGGTATTCGACAACGTAATTGGGTAAAGATGACTTCAGTTTTCCGGTGTGAAAGGAATTTTTGTGACAAGGGAATAGCAGGTGTAGATATTCTGAAAAATTAGCTACAGCTGGGTTCAAAAAGTCTTGAATAATTGTATATCTCCTGAATCTAGTAGTCGTTAGGTAAGCTATTGTAGGAAGTAATGGCAATACAGGGCCACTGAGGGCCGCTCTCGCGAGACTGTCAGCCATTTCGTTCATGACTAATCCTTTATGTCCATGCACCCAAGGAAGTCTAATTAAATTTATGTGGGCAGGCACTAGAAAATGAAATGTACGTAAAAGGTTAGTGACACCATTTGCTGTGAGCGAGGAACATAAGGATAAAGAATCTGTTATTATTACTACTGCCGATATTGACGAATTTAGTTTACGTAAGGCTAGAACTGCAGCTAGAAATTCAGCCAAAAATACGGAAAAGAGTCCGGAATCCTGATTGCAAATGACCAGTCTAAAGCGGGAGAGAAAATGCCAATTCCAGATTTTTCTTCACACTGTGAGGCGTCTGTCGCAATGACCGTACTTATAGATAAACTCAATAAATGGTCCCGTAATAAGCCGTTTAATATATTATAAGAGAGAAGTTTTGCATTATTTGGGTTGATGTCATCTTACATAATTTGTAGGTTCTCTCGCACATCAGAAATAGGCGGTACCTCCCAGAGACGTACATTTAAGGGATTGATCAATCTTTGTACGAAGACCACCTGTGGTGTATGAAAACGATGCCAGTGTACTCCGGAGAATAGTGCAGGCTGGGAAATGAATATGTACTCCAATCTTGTAATAAGGGATTCATACAATTTTAAGGCTGTTTGCACCGTCAGTAAACGAAATCTACACAATATTGAGGGCAACCTGACTTCTTGGTGCAGTATGTTATTCGCAACAGATTTCGGTAATCCGCAACACAGTCGTAGGGGTTCCCGCTCAAGTATAACAAGGGGACGTAATTCATAAGCTGGAGAACCAGAAAATAAAACACCTCCAAATTCTAAAATGGGCCGCACATACATTTTGCATATCATTAAAAGTGGATCTCTCCGCATTCCTGACCGACTGTTGCACAGCTTACGTAGCATACCAACTGCTCGCACTCCTTTTTTAACTATATGGTCAATATGGCCGAGTCAGCTGACGGAACCGTCATATACTGCACCTAAATATTTCACCGACTCCACTTGAGGTATAGTCTCGAGGCGATAGGATATCGATATGTTAACGGGATTGTTAAGAGGGAAAACCAATATCGAGCATTTTCTAACGTTAAGTGAAAGGCGAATTTTGTTTGACCAGGTTTCTATGGCGTTGAGGTAGTTCTGTAGTCGAATAATATAGATAGTGAATATCACTGTCTGATGCGAAGAAAGCAATGTCATGCGCGTATACGTATGTTTGTACATCTTGATGAAGAGGAATGGAACACATCAGAATATTAAATAGTAATGGTGAAGTAACAGCTCCTTGAGGAACACCTCGTGATTGATTATATATAGGCGAGGAAACGCCTCTTAGACAGCAGTAAAATGTTCTTCCATATAAAAATTCACCAATCCAGTTTTCGCAACATATCTAATAAAATTAAGTGTTCTACACTGTCGTAGGCTTTGGAAATGTCTAATGTCACAAGAGCACCTATTTGCCTCTGTCGCCGTGCAAATTTGATTCTACTTTCTAAGTCCACGTGAGCATGCCAAATTGAACATGATGGTCGGAATCCAATTTGGCAGGGGCTAAGCAAGTCTTTTTTCTGTATAAATTTAATCATACGGGCATATACAATTCTTTCAATTAATTTAACCACATTTGAAGTTAGCGTAGTTGGCCTAATGTTATCTATTGTATATCCTTCCCTGTGATTTTTAAGAATAGGGATGACTTTAGCAATTTTCCACGCAGACGGAATCCATGAGAACCGAATTGAGTAATTTACGATAGCTAAAAGGTCATCAGAAGCTTCCTTAAATAAAATTCTGATCATAGTAGATGTTACCCCATCCACGCCGGGAGCTGGATCTGGAAGTCGCTGCACAATTTCAGCCAATTCTAACAAGGAGATTTCTGTAAAATCATGTGATGCCCTTCGTAAGCGAGACCAACTTGGCAAGACAGAAGAAAATCTAATTTCTAATCCCCTCGCGATTTCTTCTAGTGATTGTTTCATTTCATCGCTACTTAAGATTATAGAGTTAATATTAATTTGACACGGAAGTACTTTTCTACCGCGGAGAAAACGGAACAATGCACGTTTATTTTTATTGTTAGACAAGAAATCAATATGCTTACAGTCGAATTCATCTTTGCCTTTAGAAACTGTATGTTTGAAGACAGCTCGAAAAAATTTATAGTCACTCCAATTTTTGGGGCTCTGGTTATGCAATAATTTTTTCCAAGCAGCCTTTCTCTTCCTGTAGTCTCGAGTGCATTCTCCATTCCACCAGGAACTGTAAGAATTTTTTTAATTCAATCTAATCTCAAATTGGAGACTTTTTTTTAGAACTTTCCAAAGCGGAACAGATAATCATGGTTTTTTGTTCTGTAGGCGCATCAGACATACATGAAAGAACATTTCGTAAGCATTTTTTTAAAATGTTGTAATTTACGAAAGTTCGAACCTGGTCACTCATAAATGTTACAGGACATGCAACGTCAAATACTATTGGAAGGTGATCACTGCTTGCCGAACAATCAATAATCGACCAAGAAGTTACGGAGAGACTCGGGCCACAGAATGTAAGATATAGTGAAGAGTAAGATCGGCCTCTCACAAGCGTAATAGATCCGGAGTTTACACACGTTAGTCGATTGTCCAACGACCAGTTCCACAATCGGGTGCCGCACAAATCTGTTCTTAAACCCCATGAGACATGGTGAGAATTGAAATCACCTGCGATTACAATGTCACGTCCACAAGAGTTAATAACACTATCCAGTGGGCTAGTGTCCTTTACGCCAGGTGGAAAATATGCATTAACTACGGTAAAGGGACAACATCCCGGGAGAATCATCTCTATCGCTAGGATTTCACACTCTAGAGTAGAAAGTTGAAATGAGATTTTAGCCTCATGGCAAATTTTAGATGAGATAAATGTAATTAATCCTCCACCTCTTGTAGGACGATCTAATCGAAATGATCTGTAGAATTTCATTTGAAAAGATTTCTCAGGATTTAGCCACGTTTCTTGTAACATAATTAAATCAGGATTAAGTTGAGAAATTGGACAAGTTAAATCTACTGAAGCAGAATATAAAGAGCGGCAGTGCCACTGAAGCACATTTAGTGATCCTATTTTTTGGAAAGTGCCGCAGTCGAAACTGCCTTCTGTAGAACGTTTTCCTTTAGCACAACACTGGAGTGACTTTTCTTAGCTTTTGAGTGAGGATCAGGGGAGGAGTCTTCATTAATAGATGACATGGTTCTTTTATATGCTCCAGCATTTTGTTCCACCTCTGTCATCTCCAAATCTGTATTAATCAGAGTACAAGTTGTAGGGCCCGCGGAAGAGGGAGTTGAAAGTTCAATATCATTATTGCAAGGATTGGCATTTGATCTTTTATGGTTAGTTTGGTGCTCAGGATCAACTCTTTGGTTTGTTACAGGAGCTGGGCAGGTAGTTTGCATCAAATGAGATAAATGACTAGAAACGGCTTGTGAGATACATTCACCAAGGCTCATTGCCAACCTTTCCATAGCTTTTGTAACTGCCTTTTCCACAGCGGCCTCTATAGTTGCAGTAAGTGATAGGTCCATGGTAAGATTTTGTCTGCCTATTATCCCCGCATAGCCAGATGCCCTTTATTTCACAATGTTTATGGCCTCCATCCTAGAGCAGCGCGTCGATCAATTATTTCAATCACCTGCAACTCTTGAGCCCTAACAGAACAGTTTGAATAATTGGCTGGATGATTTCCATCACAGAGACAGCATCGCTCTTCTTGGACACTACAATCACTTTGAGCGTGTTCTTCCCCACATGCGCAACAACGTTGTCTTGATTTACACCCTGCCATACTATGGCCGTATCGCCAGCAATTACGGCATTGAATCGGACGCGACGCCAGGGGTTCAACTCTGAACACAAGGGGCCACGCCTTTAGTTCTGATGAGCACGAAGTTCCAGCAAAAGGTGCAATCACCGATTCTGTTGGGACCCGCTTATTGTCTACCACTCGATTGCATCGGTAAACAGCAATTACTCCAGTCCCAGACAATCTCTCCAGTGTTTCAGCGGGAGAAAGATCAGCATCGACATCTCTGACTATTCCCTTAGTGCAGGCGAGGTGAGCAGGGATGTAGGCACTCACCGGTAATGACGCGAATGATGAGCAGTTGAGCGAATCCGCGACACAGGACTGGTCTGGCGATCGACACACGATACCTCCGCGGCCGAAGTGCCTCACTTCCGTGATGGTCTGGTATGAAGAGGTAGCAGCATGCAGATTTCTGGATCGCCTGGGCGTTGGTCAGACGTATAAAGCCTCCATTTGAAGGAACCAGAGCCACCGGGATGTTGCTCACACCACTGCGGATGAACAAATCTAGAGGTAATTCATCCGTTGGAATAGAGGCCGCCCATGGGGACAAACCCCTGCCTGGGGAGTTTTTAGACATCAGCCTAGGATGAAGCTGGCGTTAGAATCAGTGAGAGCTCAACAAATAAGATTAGGAAAGCCTAATATCACCCAAAACCTGGCCAAGTGACAGAAGCCGCAGCGAGCGCAAGATGGCTTCCTCCTGATGGCGTTCGAACGCGTCGCTTTCACAGGCAGCGGCCCTACGTTCTCGTTATTGTCCCTGACAGTGCCGCTTATCACTCTTCGTCTCACGGGACAATTCGCGGCGCTGCAACAATGTCTTTCTTTATTTTGTGGGGCGGGGGCACCGAAATGAAAAAAAAAAAACGAACAGGAAAAGGAAAAGGAAAGCATGTTGGCCACAATCGAATGGCTACTTTGGGCGCCTAATGTGGTTACCGAAGGAATATCGAAGAAAACGTGAGATGCTTGGTCCACAGAGAACCATACGCATACTGATCGGTATCCTGCACCGGGGAGACAAAGGACTTTCCGGAGAGGTTGCAATAACATCGAAGTGAAGACGATGCCCTCAAGCGAACGCGTTGCAATCAGTCGACTACCCAGAGTGATGGCGGCGAGCGACCATTGTTTCTTTTTCTCGTCTGCTAGCCAGAAGGTGTCCAAAGCTCTGCCAGGCGAAAATTCACTCGGCTGCAGACAAAAGTGAACGCGCACCGAAGTGCGCCGCGCGGTGTTCGGGGCAACACGAGAAAAACGCATGCGCTCTGGCAGCCCGCGCGGAAACAAAAATTAAAAATTAAATTATGAGGTTTTACATGCCAAAAGTACTTTGATTATGAGGCACGCTGTAGTGGAGGACTCCGGCAATTTCGACCACCTGGGGTTCTTTAACGTGCACCAAAATATAAGTATACGGGTGTTTTCGCATTTCATCCCCTTTGAAATGCGGCCGCTGTGGCCGGGATTCAATCTCGCGACCTCGTGCTCAGCAGCCCAACACCATAGCCACTGAGCAACCACGGCGGGTAGCCCGCGGGTAGCGAGAACAAGAAAATTAAAGAGACTCAATGTGTCCTCGCAAATAAAAGCCCCCCCCCCCCAAAGTACAAAAAAATAAATTAGAACGTAGTTACCATTGCTGGCTCTAGTGTCTTAACATGGATGCTTTGGCGCAGGCGAAAAACAATGTTGATATTCTTTTAAACGCTTAAATGATGCTCCTTGTCGAGTCGTGCGTTGATTAGTTGCTTGATAAACAATCCCACATTCTAGCACTTTGAAGCTGAAAATTGTCACTTAGCATCGTTAGCAGTGTTAATCACTTAGCAGCGTTACTGAAGCCAAGGGCCTGAATTTCAGTCGAGGAATGGCGCTGATTTGGGCTCAGCAGGGTCTATGAGGATACAGATTCGAGGCTCAACGCATGAATAAGGCCAGTTATCTTTAGTAACGTTCCTCGCTATCTGCCATCGCTATTCACGCTGTATGTATCGGCCAACCATTTTGGCATTTCCTAGAGAGAGAGAGAGAGAGAAAGAGAGAGAGAGAGAAGGATCCATGGAAAGGCAGGGAGGTTAAGCAGAGGTAGTTCCGGTTGGCTGCCCTGCATGGGGGGAAGGGTTAAGGGTGGTATAAAGAGAAAGAGAGTGGGAGGGGGAGATAGAGAGAAACAGAGACGAGCACGAGTAAACCGCGTACACCATGGAGCGGTAGGGGGCCGCGTTCTTAAAGTCTATCGTGAAGCCCCGTAGACTGCAGGAATCTTAATAACACGAGTAAGGCATTCATCTCTGATGTTCTTTGGGAGCACTGACCTAAAGTTTTGAGTTCTGATAGTGGAGGATTCTGCAACTGGTCCAGTACTTTGCACAGCACTCAATAGTCTATGGGCACTATATCGCTAGCAGACACAGATATGTGCGAGCGTCTCATCGCTGTTGCGTGTGTCGCATGTGGGGCTGTTGGCCATTCCAATACTGAAAGCATATGAGTTCGTAAATGCAACGCCTAGCCAGAGACGGTACAGCGTGGTCTGTTCACGTGGTGGTTGTGCAGGTGGTAGGTGCATCCACGTGTCTCGAGACAACGAACGCAAACGACACATAGTAAAAGCGTTCGAGTCCCACAGGGGCAAAGTACATTCACGAGAAATCAATCGCAGCGAAATCGTGAAAGCGGAATCAAGACACGTTGACCACTTTCATGGGCAGATCGGGCGGCTTCGTCGGGCGTGGTCATTTCCGCTGACGTTGCAATGTCCTGGAAGCCATTGAAAGATTATGTTGTGTCACTTCTCATGGCTGCGATGATATATCTGTCGAATTTCCGAGGCGAGTTGTTCATTGGGTCCGTGGCTCATCGGGCTTTGTATGCACTGAAGGGCTGCCTTGGAGTCACTAAAGATTGTCCATTGTTGTAGTGGTTCTTGATTAATGAAATCAAGTCCGTGCCGCAAGTTCTGCACCCGTCGATGCAGTCACACATGAATTTTTCAATTTGAGTTCTTCAGATTTTGTCGGGATGATGACTGCACCAGCGGAGCGATTGAGTTTTACTGTACCATCTGTGTAGACATCTTGCGGGAATCTGCGCACGTTGTGAATGTGTTCCAAAGTTGCTTGCTTCGAAGCTAGCAACGGCGATCCAGCTTTCTTTTTGATACCTGTAATTGTCAATTCCACTTGCGGCCGGTGTATACACCACAATGGGTCAGATAATCGTGTAGCAGGCCCAAATTATGATGGCAAGTAGAACTGATGTCTTCCAATGCTTTTGGCGAAATTTGAATGGGGCCTCTTTTCTGTCAACCAAGCAAGATGGTGTGAGGCAATCCGAATTAGGTATCAGATGAGTGCTCTCAGGACATCTGTATCAATGTAAACTGTCAAAGGAGCGTCTCTGGCAATGGCCACTGTTGCAATCGATGACGTAGTTTTGGAGAGACCGAGTTGCCGAGTTCTTGCGCTTGCGCACTCTGGAGTTTGCGGATACTTGTAGTGAAAGTATTTCCTAGTGCAGGTAAGCTGTGCCGCAGGTAGCCCCAAAACAGTGCTTTATATAGTTACAACATTGGTGGTACTGTTGCGCTCCAGGATTTCCCGCTGAGAAACGCAAGAAGGTCCACAATGGCGGCCAAACACCTTGTGATGTACGAGACGTGAGGGCTCCAAGACAAGTCTCTGTCAATGATGACGCCAAGAAATCGGTGCGTTCGGCTGTATCAGACAGTTTGGTCATTAATCCGCGAAGCATGCGGGGCCGTCGCTTTGCGAGTAAAAGCAACGAGTGCACATTTCTCAGGTGAAATCTTCAGGCCTTGCCTTCTTGGGTATTTTGACACGGCCGTTGAAGCCTTTTGAAGTCGTGCGCGGACTTGTACACGTGTCACTTCTGAAGCCCCATATGCAAATGCCGTCTGCATATACGAAGACCTGAACGATTTGCGGTAACGAATCTGCGAGACCAACGAGCACCAGGTTGAACCGGGTCGGGCTGATTACTCCGCCTTGCGGTACACCACGACTGGTATTGCTGGACGGCGTTGGTCCGTCTTCAGTCAAAATAAAGAAAGATCTTCCATTCAAATACCTGCTTATCCAGCGAAAGACGTATTCGCCTATCTCTACAGCTTCTGAGGCTTCCTAATTTTCACGCAGTATCCTTACGACCACTTCAACAGTCCATTGACAAAATTACATGCATGAAGAAATGCATGAAAAAAAAAACATAAAAGAAGAAATTAATTAACAACAACGTAAAAGTGAAACTAAAGCAAGGGAATTCCCGGCCCAGAGTGCCATGCTAAACACCTGAGTAGCAACGAAATCAGCATTACCCGGCTTCTTTCCAGTATTTTGTCTGAGTGATAGTCGCCAGTTCACATACATATGGTACTCAGTTAGCAACGTCCTCAATAAATAGCGCAGCAACATATTCTGTCAAGAAAGCAATGGATCGCACAGCCTTAAGCACGCTTTTAAATCAAGCGAGTTGAAAATGCGCGCGAAACATAAGATTTGCGTTAGACCGCATTAGAACAACATCCGACAAGATCTCGGATCAGTGAGCCGCAGCGATTTCGGGGCCTCGTTTCGCTTTTTCTTCGGATATCGCTTTTCCGTATGTCTGAGGCCGAATGCACTTGGGCAGCTCACCGTCGCCCATTACAATCGTACACCGCGCTATAGTCGCGTGAAAGCGTTTCTCGCAAAGCGCCGTTCTCCTCGGAATAGCCGTCGCGTTACAGGGGCTGCATAGAAGTGAATTTCTTGGCTCTCAGAATCCTCCTTAGCGTGGCTTCACGCTCATCGCAAGCTGCCACTGCTGTGAGACGCACTCGGATATACGCGCTGTTCGACGGTGTAATGTATGCACGTTTCTCCGAACGGCTGCCTCGGCGACGACTCCGACGACAGAGGAAGGCTTAGAGCTTCGCCCGCCAGCAGAGCCCTCACGCGAGGGAGTATAGAATTACGACGCTGGCTCGCTTTACTTGAATCTTTATTTTATTCTTCACTGTGAACCGGAAGGAAGCTGCGGTCGCGTTTAATATATGCGGATCCGGTGTTTTGCCGGGTCTTGAAGCGCCGCACCCACTGTATGCTTCGCGTAGTACGGCGCACTAGAGCGTTTTAGCTCCCGAGCGTGCGAATATGCTTGCGTCCATCTGTGACGTGTGAAGTAGCACTAGCTCGCTCGCCCTTTCTGCCGTCTCATCTCAATTTCAACTCTGTAGCGGTCATAGTCCTACTGAGCCGATATGAATTGAGTGAGCTGTGCGCTAAAGGGCACAGCTGCTAATTCTTCTTTTATCAAATTCAAAGAAAGAAAAAGAAAGAGAGAAGGAAAATTCGCAGAGTAAATCAGTGGTCGTATAACAGTGGTCTCGCAAATGAACGGACAGCTAGCAAGCGTGGCTTCAAAGGCGCTGCACGCAATTAGCCGGTTGGAGCATATAGCTCAGCTGAGGGCGGCAGGTGCTCAGACTGTCGGGCCTTAGGAAACCTCGCAGTGCTCTGTGCTCGTCCTTTAGGCTTTCATTAAGTTTAAGCTTGTTTTTTTTTTCATATTTTGCCTATGGTCGGATGGTCCGGCGTTGAACGTACTTCAACCGCGCCCGCAGAAATGCTTCAAATTACACTTTTAATGAACCGCGTGAGGGCGGTATACAAAATGGGGCAAACTTAATGTCGATGAACGATAAAGAAAAATGATTTCGCGGGCTGAGGCCTCATTATAAAGGCGAGGTTTAATAAATGTTTGCAATTTTTTTTCAAACGCGAAATAATGGAAACGAGTAGACGAAAGAACTTTCTTGAGTTTGGCACCGAAAAGATTCTTGAGTGTGACGGTGACATAATATAAAACGTCCTGAACGGAATATTATTTGAAAATTTGCAGCCGCGTAACTACAATATAAAGTACCGGAGGCATGATTCGTGCTCATTTATTTCTGCAATAATTGAACTTGAAATTTAACAACGTACGCACCAAGTTTTATAGAACGCTTCCATTTTAAGATTGCCCACGTACAGATGCTCCCGGAGTAAAAACGGTGGAAGAAATGTGTTCGACGACACAATTAATAAATTGCTGAATTGATCGATTGAAGGTCCTTTATTGGCAAAGTGCGAAAGCACAAGGCCTCCGTGGGGGAGGAGGGGTTGTTATCAGACTGCACTTCGTTTACTCGATTACTGTATGGCGTCATGGCGCTACAAGCATTGTTCTCGAGTTGCTAGCATAGCAAGCTTATGTTGTGACTGCGAAAACAGATTTCTTTTTGTGCGCAGCCTGAGTACGTGTGTGAGTAATAATAAATAAGACTTTTGTTGTTTTAGATGATGCCTATAGACTTTTGAATACGCGGTGAACACGCACTATATCACGAATGTGCTGCCTCTTCTTGTTGTATTGATTGTTTTGCATTATTGCGACTGAGTGTTGCTGTAGCTATGCTGTTTTCATTTTTTCTTGACGTCGAGTAAGGGGTTCAGAATGTTCAACAAACAAACAAACAAACAAACAAACAAACAAACAAACAAACAAACAAACAAACAAACAAATAAATAAATAAATAAAAATTAAACAAGCCTAAAAAAACTTGTCAGCAGGAATGTCAGTGAACCAACATTTTGTACACATCTCAAGTTACTGTCGAAACATTGTAGCTGACATAAAAAAATTAAATTATGGGGTTTTACGTGCCAGAAGCACGATCTGATTATGAGGCACGCCGTAGTGGGGGACTTCTGAAAGTTAGACCACCTGGGGTTCTTTAACGTGCACCTAAATCTAGGTACCACAGGCGTTCTTGCATTTCGCCCCCATTGAAATGCGTCGGCCGTGGCCGGGATTCGATCCCGCGACCTCGTGCTCAGCAGCACAACACCATAGCCACTAAGCAACCACGGCGGATAATAGCTGACATAAAACAATCTGTGAAGTACTTGTAAAAGATAATATATCAGGGTATAAGTGTGTGTTAACCTTGACTATAGCCTTTTGCATCTCGTTCGCTCTCAAAAGCGAAGAGGCGCGTAATATAATAATAATAATAATAATAATAATAATAATAATAATAATAATAATAATAATAATAATAATAATCAGCCTGGTTACGCCCACTGCAGGGCAATGGCCTCTCCCATACTTCTCCAACTACCTCAGTCATGTACTAATTGTGGCGATGTCGTCCCTGCAAACTTCTTTATTTCATCCGCCCACCTAACTTTCTGCCGACCCCTGCTACGCTTCCCTTCCCTAGGAATCCAGTCCGTAACCTTTAATGACCATCGTTTATCTTCCCTCCTCATTACATGTCCTGCCCATGCCCATTTCTTTTTCTTGATTTCAACTTTCTACTAAGATATCGTTAACTCGCGTTTGTTCCCTCACCCAATCTGCTCTTTCCTTATCCCTTAACGTAATATATATATATATATATATATATATATATATATATATATATATATATATATATATATATATATATATATATAACACACATTGCTCGCCGTAATATTATGGGAACAATTTATTGCTGTTATAGCGTGCTCAAGCGACAGCAGCGAGGTCAACGTTGCCCCCTCTGTCCTCCCCCCCACCCCTAATGAGCTTAAAAGCTAGAAGCGGCGCCCCTTCTTATTTTCGTCAGGTTACACGGTGGAAAGGAGCGCACACATATAAATACACTCTAAGGATAACAAGGTTGCGCTAGCAACCATAGATCTACCGCCGGAACCCTCGTCCGAGGCACTACCCCAGGGACGAGTTCGATTCGCTATAGGGTCATTCCATGCCAAACGTCCCGACCCCAAAAGTGACCATCGCTGAAGTTCCTGAAAAAATTTGGGCTAGATGACTTTTGTGTGAATAAGCATTCGCCAAAGCATTTTCGTCTAAAAAAATTTTTTGATCACGTGATCGCTCTTTGAAATTTCCGGGAAGAAGCAAAAGTTGGTTGAAGGTAATTTTTGTTTATTCAAGCCTGAAAGTAGGTACAATAACAAAGTATATTTTAGAACACTGTAATGGCATCCTTCTTTCATATTACGTTATAATTGAATGAATTTTAGAATTTTCCGAATTTATTTGGCTCAGTAAAAAAGCAAAAAAAGTTGCGTTTTCAGACATTTCTTGCATAAAATGCGTTGACTTTTGAGCTGCAATAATTTTTCTGACTTTTTGCCTTTTGCTATATTGTATGTTAAAAATAGTTCCCACTTATTAAGAAATATATTTTTTGAAAAAAATACCTCCAAAGTTGGAAAAAAATGACTTTTTGGCGAGATTCAGGCCACATTTAAGCATTAAGGCCCTCCAGATAAAAATATGTCAGATAGGTCAATATACGCACCGGCCTCTTAGCTTGTGATATAGAAAGTTTCATTCGAGTAAATTTTGTTTGAAGCGAAAAAAAAATTTTTAAAGTCAGCAATCCATGTCATTAGTAGACACTGCTGAGCTCGGTCTCACTGCACGATGCGTATGAGCCACGAGAGAGTTTTTGGGCTCACATATGCACTCCGGCTCTTTGGCGAGCGAACGTTGACTGTGTCGGCTATGTCGCTTCACGTCAGTCTAAACACATCGTAAATGGCCTGTTTTTGTCAGTTCACCTCTTGTCATTTTTGTGGCTCGGGGAAGTCAGGTTGGCGAACACGGCATCGATGTGGATGTCTTGCAAGAATAGTTAATGGCTAACTTTGCCTCCTGCAGAGCGGGAGGCAACACGGCCGCTTCTTTTCTGCTGTTCCGCACCAGAATGAAGACGGCTGTTGACCGGGCCACCGACGCTCACAGCTGGAGATTAGAGCCTCATTCAACTTGTCGGTTGCTTTCAGTTTTTTCGTTCACTCATGTTCAACTCTTCACACATGAACCTTTACAGGCAAATGAAAGACTCCACAGTATTCATGCCCGCTTCTTTACTTCAACTTCTTCGGTATTTGAGTATGAGGTGATACCAACCCGAAGAGTTGAAACCGTCACTGGTTTGAAGTGGTGGAATAATCGCGTTCCTTTAACACCGGTTGCTGTGCTGAATCTCAAACCAAGCTCTGTTCTTTTTCCTTGTATTTTGCAATTAGGTACCCACATTACTGTAATTCCCTTGATATTAGTTTTGGCCCAGTCAAACAGATCCTCTGGAGATTGAATCTGGCTGTGATATGGCCGCTGCAAGCTTGCTCTTGCTGCCAGACGTTTGAGTGTGCCGCCGACACCATCGCATGCACTTTTGCCATGTGAAGTGGCGAAGAAATTCCATTCTGCCGATAGATTAAAGTCCTGTTCATGGTAGCAAAGATTCAAAAAGTTCTTTTTGTTCTTATATTGTGATGAAGCTCCATCAGAGAAATAATGAATTTTTTTTACTTCAGGCAGATATTGTTTTACTACCTCGAGCACTGCACTCTGAAATGTGTGTACTGCGACTGTATCATGCTCTAGGCAGTCAGAAACAATAGCGAAACACAACGCAGAAACCTCTCCAGGGTCGCTTTGCGCCTTCCGAAAATAGACAACTACGGGATGTATTGTAGCTTGGGTGTTAACCCAGTGGTACGACTGTGGTGCGTCCTGAAGTATAAAACTGTAATTTTCCGCGAAATCCAACACCATTACGACCTCGTGTTGGCTTAGGTTAAACTTCAGTTCTCGAAAGTAGCGAGCTTGCTGCTTACTGATAAAATGGTGGATCTTAAGTTGGTTCAACATGTCTGTGAACTTTTCGGAAAACTCTTCCGATGTCAAAACCATGGTTTCGAGTCTACAGCGGACTCCACTTATCCATTGCCGGACAAGGATGTTGTCTCTGCTCTCTGCGACATGGGCAAGACTTTGTCGAAGCAGATTCTCAGCGTGCTTTATGCCAGGGCAGGATGCGCATTTGCCGAAAATGCAATCTTGGTTATCAAGTCGACATACAAGTGTAGCCAGGAGCTCTTCAGTTGTCTCCTTGAGCCCACTAGAATGAAGCATTAGTTTAAAGTTCTGATGGCTCATGCAGACACACACTGTGTGTGTGCCACTTCCACCAGCCAAAACACAGTGGGGAGGACGCAAAGCGGCGAACGTTGAAAAGCCACACTTTAAATTGTAAGTCTTCTTCCATTCTTCATACATTTCCTTCAGGTTCATCAACAATAGTCGCTTTTGATGGCCTTTCAGAGTGTCCTTTTTTCCTGGTAGGCAATAAGATACAGAGTCATCCTCGTAGAAAGCTCTGACCGATGACTTCACTTCCTCACTAATTGGACGACCACGTCTTGTTTGCGGCCTGCCTAGAATCCCACTGTTAGACTTGACTTTCATTGCCTCGCGAACTTGTCGTTCCGATGCACCAAAGAACTCCATCATTTTTTCACGAGACCAAGATTGGGGGGCTAAAGTGAGGTACTGTATTTTTTTTTCTCGGCTATGTTCTTGGGAAAACTTGTTTTTCAAGTCTTGCATCAAGCAGAAATAATCATTCAGGAGGAGCTCACCTCCCTCGCGTTTGTCAAGGGCCAATGGTTGGCACATTTCCGTGGACGTAGCCGTTATTCCCTTCGCGTTTTCTCGCATTGTTTCCACTTTCTTTTTAGCGTGCGTCTGTCTTCCGCGCTGCAGTTTCCTTTTTACGCTGCTGCCAACATCTCTTTCTAAGGCCTCCTTTTCTGTTCCTGTACCACTTGATTCAGGCTCACTTTCACTACCTCCGACCAGAACGTCAAGTTGCTCTTCCGGCAACACCAAATTTGCCATTCTTTTAGTACTATACAAGTGCCGCTTGCAAGCTTCACAGATTCGATTACCTGGAACCAGGCCTAGAGAAGGGTGGGCATCAACGATGGCCAGTGTGATGACGGTCGACCCCCGGCAATGCTTCGCATGTCTGAAGAATGGGTCTGAGCACAACTTCGAAGCGACTTTAGAAGTGTATCGATGAAGGTAAAGTTGTTTGTGGTGCATACAAATGGTCGCATCGTCACCCAGGCTTCTTCTTGAGCGCAGCGCAAGAAGACGCCGATCTATGTCAGTCAAACTAACTACAGTTGTCAGCCGCTGCTCGCCGCAGTAAGTTGTTTTGTGGCAGTTCTTTGGGCCGAAAGAGCATGGCGGAAGTTCGCTTCCTGAAAAATAGTGCCAAGCGTACCAGTAAGCCTCCAGAAATAAGCTCGTTTTAGCTGCACTGCATTCTGTTGGTCTCATTGTCTAAGATTTTGGCTTTTTTGACATACCTCAAAACATGCCGCACTGTAAATGGGCTGATTAGATAACCTCAGTCTGTTCACGAAAATATCGCGCAATTGATATAGCAAGCATCGTTTTAGATGATGCCTTGAATTATTATTCTCGTGGAAAAGTCTGATTTAGTTCAGGCGCTCTAGGTGAACTGCGCAAAGATTTCAAATCGCAAGTCAATGCTCGAGACATTTTCTTACCTTTTGCATTGCAAGAAATTGATGCTGGAAGGCATGATACTGAAGTTTGGATTTCGCATCCATTCTGAACGTGTTGGACCGAGTTATGTGCCATATTCTTCCCGATGTTCTTTTGTTGCGACAACGTTTGTACGCATTCCCTTAAGATTCACTCACACGAAGCCTCGTCTGCCGCCTTGTGCGTCTGTTAGCTGATCACACCATTTTTATCGGAGAAACACATGAATACAGAGGTAAGGGTAAACAAACATCCCCAGAAGGATGTAAAGCCGTTTTCCTTGTGTTTTCTTAAGCACCGAAAGAGCAAAAACCAAAATAACGTCAAAAATTTTAATCTGCAGTAACTATATATACTAGCCGCCGTCTGCTGGGCGGCAGACAAGGAGGAGAAAGCAGACGACGATACGGAGACAAGGAGAGCGGCGGCACGTATGCAGTGTCTACTAATGACATGGATTGCTGACTTTAAAAATTTTTTTTTCGCTTCAAACAAAATTTACTCGAATGAAACTTTCTATATCACAAGCTAAGAGGCCGGTGCGTATATTGACCTATCTGACATATTTTTATCTGGAGGGCCTTAATGCTTAAATGTGGCCTGAATCTCGCCAAAAAGTCATTTTTTTCCAACTTTGGAGGTATTTTTTTCAAAAAATATATTTCTTAATAAGTGGGAACTATTTTTAACATACAATATAGCAAAAGGCAAAAAGTCAGAAAAATTATTGCAGCTCAAAAGTCAACGCATTTTATGCAAGAAATGTCTGAAAACGCAACTTTTTTTGCTTTTTTACTGAGCCAAATAAATTCGGAAAATTCTAAAATTCATTCAGTTATAACGTAATATGAAAGAAGGATGCCAGTACAGTGTTCTAAAGTAAACTTTATTATTGTACCTACTTTCAGGCTTGAATAAAAAAAAATTACCTTCAACCAACTTTTGCTTCTTCCCGGAAATTTCAAAGAGCGATCACGTGATCACAAATTTTTTTTCGACGAAAATATTTTGGCGAATGCTTATTCACACAAAAGTCATCTATCCCAAATTTTTTCAGGAACTTCAGCGATGGTCACTTTTGGGGTTGGGACGTTTGGCATGGAATGACCCTATACCGTATGCTTTCCCGTAGCACCACTGAAGTCACCACTTTCCTTGCTGCAAAAAATGAAAGCAATCACATTAGAAAGGTCATCATCATCATCAGCAGCAGCCTATTTTATGTCCGCTGCAGGACGAAGACCTCTTCCCTGCGATCTCCAATTACCCCTGTACTACGCCAACCGATTCCAGCTAGCGCCTGCGAATTTCTTAATTTAATTTCTTAATGAAGCGGTTATATAACCTACGCATTACATGACCTGAATTATAATATCGGCTATCCCGGTTCGCTCTCTTATCCACACCACTCTCTTCCTGTTCCTTAACGTTATGCCTAACATCCTTCGTTCCATCGCTCTTTGCGCGGTCGTTAATTTGTTTTCGAGCTTCTTTGTCTGTCTCCAAGTTCCTGCCCCATATGTCAGCACTGGTAGAATGCGTTGATTGTACACCTTTCTTTTTGATGATAATGGTAAGCTTCCAGTCAGGATCTGAGAATGTCTGCAGAATGCGCTCCAACCCATTTTTACTCTTCTGTAAATTTCCTTCTCGTGTCCTATGTCCCCTGTGAGCAATTGACCTAGGTAAACGTACTCCTTCACAGACTCTAGAGGCTGACTGGCGATCCTGAGCTCTTGTTCCCTTGCCCGGCTATTCATGATTATCTTTTGAAGATTAGAAAGGTGATACTGTATAATTCCGAATGGGCACAACAAGGCGCAAGCGCACACGCACGCATGCGCGCATCAAAGGTTCATTTCAATGGAAACACGCACGCAGGATATCTCTGACAGGTCAGCGCAATTCTGCCACATTAGCTGTATTATTTAATCGCTAAGCTGACAGAAATTATTTGAGATCGTTATTTCTCCCGCTCAAAAGTGCCCTAATGGTATCAGAGAAAAGTTTCATAAGCTTGAGTTATGCTTATCAAAATAAATCATTCAATTTCTGGGCTTGATACTACACCTCATACGGATGAAAGTTTACTAATATTCTAAATTCATGCAAAATTTAGGTCGCTACAAGCGCTTGAATACGAATGAGGTGTTAAACCTAAACGTGGCTGTCTCTCTTCAGAATAGACTAATTGTTCCTCGCGCTGTACTCTCTGCCGCCTTCCTTGCTGCCTTTCTCTTTCAATACACGCACCCTCGATGTTTGCCTTTCTTCTGTGTTGGTGTGTCCTACTTTCCTTCTCTCACTTTTGTTACTTAGTTGACAATGAAAAGGCAAATTAGGGCGAAAAGGCAAAAGACGCGAGGTCAATTCGGCGGTAGAGCATTACTAACGCAAGGCTTGTCTCCCCATAGAAGCTAATTGGTTTCTCTCCTCAAGCGGCAACAGGAGAAGTGGAGCCATATTGCTGCTACAGTTCTGTACGCGCATTTCATGTGGAGAGAAGAAATAAGAGAGTAAGGGAGTCTTGAAGTGCTCGTACGCCCCAGTTTTTCTTTTTTGTTGCTTTGAGGTTGAGTAGTTGACCGAAGAGTTCAACCCTGCAGTGATTTCACAGCCGGGTGTTAACGATGGAAAGATAAAAACCAACAGTAAAAGAGTCTGTAACACCACCAGCCACGTATTGGTCATGTTATTGGTGGTTATGCGTAATAATAGCTGTGACTTTTATGGCGAAAGCATGAAAACAAACCCTAAATGAGGTTGGTCGAGCGCAGTGCGCAGCCTTGAACAAATAAACGAAAGGAAAAAATGTGTATGCATATTAAAAAAAATTATTGTGAAAACAAATTTCACGCTTATATTAGACTTTATTCAGTGACGCTTGAAATCGCAGTTGCTTTCTAACCGTGTAGTTGCAAATGGTATGCCACATTGGAAAGTTTTTGCAGTCGTTGAGTGTAAAACTCATACAGTACAAAGCGGAAATGGTAGGCCAATGGGACCACCACAGCCCACACTACCATAACGATCATCATTATCATCATTCCAGCCCATGGCGTTTCTATGCAACGAACGGCGCTCTGTATTTTGCAACTTAATACACTTTTGCAATTTACGATGTGATGCAATGGCAGATATATCACCACAATATTGGCTGAATTTTCTTTTGAGTTCTTCTGGCCAACCTCAAGTCATGTATAGACTTTGTAGGCTTGTATTTTCGCTCTGCACGGCGACGAATTGCACGAAGCTTCTCCAGC
This sequence comes from Dermacentor variabilis, assembly GCF_050947875.1. Taxonomy (NCBI): domain Eukaryota; kingdom Metazoa; phylum Arthropoda; class Arachnida; order Ixodida; family Ixodidae; genus Dermacentor; species Dermacentor variabilis. The sequence continues at coordinate 70,766,465 of NC_134568.1, forward strand.
TCAATGTTGTATCCGATGCATGTAGACATTATCGAAATCGAATGCGAGGCAGCCTCTAGGCAGCCTTTACGGTGTCCTCTAGGCTAAAGGGCAAGTCATCACGACAGCCGTCTTCGACAATTAATTTGAACATCGACCAGTCGATACCATGAGCGACGTCGGCTAACTTGGAGCCAGTCAACCCTTCAATCATAAGACAAGTGGGTAGGTGGTCGCTTCCCCGCGTTTCAATATTCGGAAACCACCTGACCTTTCTAGTGAATGAGCGTGAAACCAAGGTGGGGTCCAGGCATGCTACAGTAGACAGTTAGATGCAGAAAGGTGGGCCTTCCGTCATTTAACACAGTTCTTGTTCGGAGGCAAATAAAACTAATCTTCTCCCTCTCGAGTTTATCTTAGAACTTCCCTAGAGATAATGGTGGGCATTAACATCTCCAGTCATCACCAAAGACTGAGGAGTCGCTGTCGTGATTCGCCGTAACCGCTCGCAGTTTAGCCGACTTGAGGACGATATGCAGGCTCCAACTACTGTGAAAGTGAGCTGGCCTTTCTTCACTGTCAGACATACGTACTGGTTTTCTTGGTCAGGTGGCACTGGACAATGGACATACGTAAGCTCACGTATGAAAACGATGATCTTGCGTTATTCTCCATGGGAGGCAGACAAGAAGCACTAATAGCCGGACAATCTGGTGTTAGCTGATGGGGGCTCGCAGACGACGATGATGGGGAACTGATTCATGAACACAAACTGTCGAAAGTCCCACATGCGGGACTTAAGCCCTCTGGCGTTCCACTGAAATATCGACGCGTTCCGGACCTCGTCACAAAACGACGGCTTTTGGAGAGCCATGATTTCAATGAAGTGCTTCAAGTACTGGAATCAAAGTGTCCAGCACCTGTAGGGCGCTTTGTGGAGACGAAGATTTCATGTTGTTAAGTATAACGCCAGTGGCATTTATGAGCGACCGCAGAATGTTGATGACCTGGAGATCATCAGCCCGTGTCGCTTTAACAGTTGCCGAAGCCGTCGTGGTCGGTGCTTTGTGAGGTAACTTGGCAGGGCGTTGTGCCCTCGGTAGCCTAGGCCATTCTTCAGGATGGGCGAGTCTTTCCGCTTTGTTTGCATTCCTTGTATCCGTCTTGGTGTCGCTATGTGTTGATGCGGCAATCCTTCTTACGGATAATGGCGTGCCACTATCTGCAGCTGCGTTATTTCTTGAACATTTTCGGTGTCGATGCCGACGTCGCCGAAGAGCGGCTGTAGACTCTCGATGCGTTGAATTGTACCGCACCATCGGCTTTAGGATCGCGCACTCCTTCCGCACCGGCGGGAAATTCTTTGATGAGGCCTTGGGCGGTCCACTGCAGTTAGGACACTTTAGAACATCTGTGCTGCAGGCGTCTTCCGAATGATAACTCAGTGCACCGCGGGTACACGACGTTGTTGACACACTTTACGTGGCCAATCTTGCAACACTTGAAGCGCTGGAGAGGCTTCGGCACGAATGGTCGTACTAGATTGCGGACACGTCATACATTGACGTGGAAAGGAACGCTGTCTCCTTCAAACAAAACTTTCGCACAGCGTGTGTTTCCAGTCTAAAAATCCTCGTAATGAAAGGGCCTTCTGTCGTTGGTTTGATCAGTATCGGCAAGTCGGCATTTGGGATGGCAACGTCCACGTCATAAATGACGCCCGCAGTACCATCGCCGCCTGTAGGGATCACTGATCGCAGCTTTACATTGTCGATCTCAGCTATATTACCTTGGCCTTGCAGGGCACTGGGATGTAAAACGCCAACTGCGAGGACATTTTGCGCGAGCTTATTCTTACGTCTTTATTCTCATTTGGTGCGATTTTCTCGAGCAACAAAGAAGGGACCTACCTGTTTAGGAGCCGCAAATTGGTCGCCGGATCCACGGGCATGAAGAGCACCGTGTGCAGCCAGCGCTGTGGTGCACTCTTCATGGAAGAAGCACTTGCCGACGAAGATGCCTGCAGTAGTCTTGCCCTTTTTGCTGTTTTACTCATCACTACTTTGAAGTCATCGTTCAACGAGTAGTAGCTCTCCTAGCATAACTCTGGCCTCGCTGCCTGTATCGTTTGACGCGCTTCCACGTTTCCTGGACGTTATCTGACCTGATGGCTGCGCACCAGGCAGATCCTCGGAGTTCTCTTCATTCGTTGCCACAAGGAGGGAGTGGCAGCTCCCAGAAATGCAGGGGAAAGAAAGCAAGAAAAGGGGAGACAAAGGTGCAAGCGTTCTATCAAAAAATCACTTCGTGTTCCTCCAACAAAAGGCAGAGAATCAAGGTTCCTACCTTGCTTGACCAGGATTAATATTCGTAGTAATGGTCCGTCTCCTTCGAAACCAGTCATTAATCGTGATAAACTGTTAAGTATCGTTGTTTTAGTATTTGATGCGGGCTCTCGCTACCCCAGCGTCGTTAGTTAAGCTAACTGGATCTTGAGGCTTAGATAGCAGCGTTTTTGCGATTATACATATATTTCTCATAATTACGAAACCACAGTCCCTTCCTTCTTGGAACTAAGCTGAATTATACAAATTACCTCACTCATTAACTTTTTTCTAGGAACGTCTACATGACTGCGTCATTTATTCTATAGCCTTAGTGATAAAACACATGCGACATACCAAAGTAGCCAAAAACTGTGTTTCACTGCGGTTCCAAAAATTGTATTCTATACGTCCCCTTGTTTTTCTCGCTAATAGAAGGGCTAAATTGTTACTCACGATGACAAAAAATAAGCCCCTTAACCTCCCTGCCTTTCTCTCATTTACATCTCTCTTTTTTAGTCTCTGTAAGCACTGAACACCAATTACAGCTTGCCAGAAACGACCAACAGCAAGACCCACGGTGTCTTCAAACACGACCAGTCATCAACTGTTTGTGACGCTTTCCATTTATTATGTTAGTTATCTTTATCCTTATTTTTTTTCTACTGGCTTCTATTTATGGACGTATCGGCTCCCCTTTTCTGACGTATGTCGAAGAAAAGTGCTCGCTTCGGGAACAGAAGAGCCTGGAAGAATTGCTTCATCCAACATTTGTGCTGATCACAGCGAACGCGGTTCTGCCATACCTCCTACCTAAAGCTCCTGTCCGACCGCCTGATAAAGCCCAGTTTATTTTCCTGCCTTTCCTTTTCTGTCTCCGTTTCTCTCATACTCCGATTTACTTCTTAATTCTGCATTCTTTATCCTAACGCATCCATTTCTCAGAAGCAGGATTATCAGGATGATTTCTTATCGTTTCGTGATTTCGTATTTTGCTCACTGGTTTCCTTAGTCTCGCGTATTGCGACTGATAACTGTTTTTGTGCGATGCGGTTCCTTTCAGCTTGCACGCATGTGTTTCGGATACAGCGACGGCCGCGAGTCGCAAACAGCAGCGGAAATAAATAGGGCTAAAATAATATAGCCACACTGAAGGCGTCGCGAGAAAGCGGAGCATCGAGGGGAAGCAGCGAGTAGCATCGAGGATCGCGTGAAAGATTGAGCACGCATCGGGTGGGCGCGCAATGCAGCATCGGCTCTCGCCGTTGAATAAGGCAAGCAGGTGGCACTCTGTCTGACGAGGGGAGCTGGCGTGACGCACGAGATTTCGTTCCCATGGCCAGAAAGGTCGCCAGAGCACGCCAGTCAAGCGCTCCGTTCAGTGTCTTGTCTACGGTGTGCCTTCTCGCTATAGTATATCTGTGAAAAGAGACCGAACACGTGTGTTCCCAGGGGGACAATCCATACAACGTTTTCATATGACAATGATATACGACTGTAGGTTCCACGCGGCGTACTGGCAAATGGGCCTCATCAATAGATGGAGCAGACGAAAGAGGCTTTGTCCAGAAAAACAAAAGTAATACTCTACGATGCAACGTTGTCATGAAAGAAACCCACGCCCGTTCAAGATTCTCCTGAGCACATCTGCTAGGGTGTCTTGTACTTCACCCCTGCAGAAAAGCGCGCGTTCTCACTTTTATCACTAAACTCTTGCCATGCGACGCGACTCACGTGCCAAGCGTCTCAAAGCGCACGATCGAAGCTGGTAGGGTTGTTATGTAGGATTTCTATGCGTGCGTTCGTGGCGTAATGGGCAGAGCATCGGGCTGCTGGTAGGAAGAAGCCAGGTTTAAAGGTAGCCGTCGGGCATATAATTTTCTTCTTTTGTTTCGCTCGCGAGAGCGACGTTTGAGGGGCTAGATAGAAGAAAGCAGCACGCCAATGTGCGGGGAAGTAGGCTAAGAATGCTAATCACAATTAAAGAACTGAAATTTCTGGGATTCTGATGTCACTTATGGAGTTCACCTTCCACGAATAATTGTACAGCTTCAGTTCTGCATTCTCCACCAAGGTTGTTAAAAACATTTGTCGCATGCGCTTTTTCATTTCTCATTTCTATTCATTTTATGTCGAGGAATAAAGCTACTGATATGCGCTTGAAGTACTTTATCTCTTGGACTGACGTAACAAGGTTGATGACGTTGCCAATTCACAGTTTCGTGCTTATTACTAATAGAGATAGCTGGCTCCCGAATATACGACCTCTGCGACTGTGAGGAGACCATCGAGTACACGAAGGCAACTTCGTTGTCCTTGCCGACGCGCCACCTGATCCGCTTATGTCTTAGTGACATCTTACGTTTGGCCCTGCTGGTTACCTTCGCTCTGGAAATGAAGTTTTCACTCAACGTGCTCGCCACAGTAATGACAGTTGGGCGAGACACACGAACTGGAATGAATGAATGAATGAATGAATGAATGAATGAATGAATGAATGAATGAATGAATGAATCATTTTGGCGCTGGACCCGCAGTAAAAGCAGCAACGCCTTTGCTACAGATACGACTTACAATAACGAAAAGAGTTTTGCCAATGGAGCGGGATTTTCATCCATAGCTAACCATGCCAATTGGCCACTATTGTTGAAAAGTACGGAGATTGGCAACAAAGCCTTGGTTCTTTTTAAACCCCCTCCCCTCCCTTCCTTCTTTCGTGCGCGCGCACAATCTTGTCAAATTGGCAACTTATTCTTATTTCGGTTTAGAGCTCTATTAAGTATCTGTCTTGAGGGGAACCTAACGTCAATTACACTTTTCGCCTGTTATGTGCACTTGCTCCCAAAAATTACAAGTACACAAGTGCCTCGTACACCCATTTCTCCGTCAGATCGTACTGCCCACCCGCAGCATGATAAAGACAGGCTGCCTGTCCTATAGGCAGGGTAAGTAGAACATTCGGTTCATTTGAATACATTTTTGTTATTTAAACATACTTTGAAGGTTTTCAAGCTTCTATTCGCAGATTGATGGGGTCATTACGTTTCGACTATACTGGCTAACAATTTGCACGTTCAGAGGGGTCAAAAGAAAATGCTTCCTCCAAGTTGGGGCCATAATTGGGCGAAATGCTGTTCTCGCAAGTCGAAGAGCGCTTCCGGACCTTGTGCGGAACTGGCGACGCTCATTCAGTTTCCAGCACACTTTCAAGAAGGGTAAAAGCGGTGCACTCCTCTAGGCCCTTACTTTCCAGCCTTCAGGAGGGGGACAGGTACCAGAGTGCCTGCATTTGAACACGCGGCATCAAGCGATAAAACTGCTCCTTGCTGCGCAACGAATACAGCTACTGCTGCAGGTAATAGGGCCCGTGTGACGATAGGCGGCAGCCTTCCCTTCGCATCGTTCTGTTTACTGCGCTGTACGCGTTTGCTGTAGCTTAAAGGAGGCATCGTATAAGTGATGTCCAAGCATATAGAAAGGCCGCTTCCAAGGTCGCCTGGTTTACGCGCTGCTCAGAACCATGTTGTTCTGGCGACCGTCCCGCCACTGTTACGATTTGCCCGTGAGCGAAAGTTTCGCTATATTTTTTAGTATGTGTATATGCCAAAGCACCCTTCTCACACACGATGACTCGGCCTTCGGGGGCGCAAAATTCGAGGGCGCAGCAATTTCGACTCGTTCTGAAAGGACTTCTCCGATGCCAGAGGCAGGCAGACACGACAGCAAGCAGATGGGTGCATCTCCGTGCATACGCGGCTCGTGGATTCCCGGTAAGCGCTGATACATTATTCACACACCTCTTAAGTGCTGTTTGTGATGTTATTGGGGCCGGATTACTCCATAAAAAGGGAGAAGCAGCACGCGAAAGCACAAACACACATCGGACTTGTATTGACGTACACGACACAGATAACGGCACACACACGTGACAATTTCCCAAAATGCCTCATAGGCGACATGCACTATCTCTATGGATCGGTGAATTATGATTGGCCTACAGTTCCGGCGGAAGCGTGTGTCGCCTTGTCTGAGACCTCGTGGAACTGATGCTGGCCAGCGGGGTCGGACAGCAGTGTCGGCATCATCATCATCGACACCAATTTGGGAGCGTCGGCAGTGGCGCTTCGAAAAGCGTGGCGGTGATGATGAGGATGATGATGATGATGACTCTCTTGCGGGTATTCGCACAGAGTCGCTGTCATCTTCTCCACCGCACGGCGCACTGTCTTTGTATGTTTTCTTTATGTTATTATTTTTTTTTCTTTTTCTCCCTTTATATTTGCCCCACTTTAACGTATGTCTTTGTATGTTTATACTTTCCACTCCCGCGTACCATATATTATGACACTGTTAAAGTTCAATGATATACATCGTGTACTTAGCCGCGTTCTTGGCCGCTGTTACCACGCTGTTAGAACCATTGAGAACTTGGAGAGCTTGGAGACGAAGCGGTATCGTGATAGAATAAAACTCTTCTATTTACAGTATTATAACCAATTGGGAATACATAAGAATTTATACTTTCAACCAGTACAGCGACGGCAAACTCTATCCTTCCACTCCAGGAAAGTCGGTGAATATTTTGGTAAAACGAATGCTTTTAAATACTCGTTCTTCCCGCGTGCAATCCGTAACTGGAATGACCTGCCCGCTGAGGAGGTCGAAAGCCCCACTATTTCGTCTTTCATGTATGCGCTTGAGCGTTTGCGATAAGTATTTACCTTCTATTTCTCAAGCCTTCTTTTTTTTTTCATGCGTTTTCATTGATGTGCGTTCGTTCTGAGCTGAGATATCGAACGCTCACTTTGTTATGCACAGTGTCGAGTGCTGTCACGCGCAACGTTAGGATGCTGTTGATAAGGAATTTTTGTACCCTTGCATTGATAATCTATTCTTGTATTGTTTCATATATACCCACTCCTGCCCAAGGCCTGACACTCAGGCCGGCAGTATGTACCAAATAAATAAATACTAGCGTGTTTTCAGGCGTGTAGAATCCTCTGGAATTCTCCGACATAAGGTGGCCTCACAGCCTGCCGGGTTATGTGGCTGAGCTAGCTTGGATGCTCGGCCTCAACCACCAAACCCTCCCGCACTAACACACGCATCATTAGTACGGCCGAGCAGTGGGAGACATTGCTGCTCAGCTTGGACCCAGAGGAGCAGCTCTGGGCCGTCCGGATGGCCGAAGACGCCGCCAGAAAGCAAGGACTGGCCGCCGTCTGAGGAAGGGGGGGATTGGGGGTTAGTCTCCCGACCCCCGCCACCCCTTAAACCCATCAAGGACATAATAAAGTTTTATCTCTCTCTCTCTCGGTTGTCATAGTCAGAAGTTCGAATCCTCGCGCTTTTCCTTTCTTTCTTTAATCTGAAGGTGGGAAGCTCGCATTCACCTCCTCCAGTATACTACATCTCCAAGTTTGGAGTGGGTGCGCCTGACACCGGCAAAAATGGCGAGAGCCAGTGGGGCTATACTAATCCAGGTACAACTAAGTAGGAAGACCCACAAGCTTCAACAAAAGACACTCCCTAACCAGAACAGGAAGTGGCCTCCCTGGTGCAGTATACGGCCACCGTCTCTTAATTGACTCACCTGATCAACAAATGGACCTCAGTCCCCAGCAGCTGCGGAGCACTTGACCAAGGCGCTGGTCAGATCTGCAACTCAGCAGAGGCTGCTAAGAATCTCTGGACCCACACAGGCCGCCAATGGAGAATGACCCTGGCTACGTTTAACACCCGAACTCTCTCGAGTGAAGCTAGCCTAGAAGGAGTCTTTGAGGAACTGTCAGGCATTGTTTTGGATGTCATTGGTCTTAGTGAGGTGAGAGGAACTGGTGAGACTTATAGAGTGCTGACAGATGACCACGTCCTCTGCTATAGAGGACTTCCAGATGAGAAGCAGTAGCGAATAGGATTCCTAATTCACAAGGACATAGCGGGCAACATTGACGAATTCTACAGCATTAATGAGAGGATAGCAGTAGTCATAATAAAACTTAATAAGAGGTGTAGAATAAAAGTAGTACAAGCCTGCGCTCCAACCTCCAGTCATGATGATGATGAAATAGATCAGTTTTCTGAAGATGCTGAATTAGCGGTGAAAAAGTGCGAACTCAGTATACTGTAGTAATGGGAGACTTCAATGCAAAAGTGGGGACATAGCAGGCTGGTGAACAAGCAATTAGCAACTAAGGCGTTGATTCTAGGGACGGTAGAGCAGAGATGCTGGTAGAATTAGCAGAAAGGAATAAGCTTCGAATAATGAACACCTTTTTCAGGAAACGTAGCAATCGAAAGTGGATCTGGAAAAGCCCTAATGCTGAAACAAGAAATGAAATTGATTTCATACTTTCTGCTGATCCCAGCATACTGCACCATGTAGAAGTGTTACGTATGGTAAAGTGCAGTGATTATAGGTTTCTGAGGGCTAGGATTCACCTCGATGTGAAGGGAAAAAGAGTAAAATTGGTCAAGAAGAAACAGGTCAACCTAGAGGCAGTAAGGGTAAAAGCAGACAAATTCAGGCTGGTACTTGCAAACAAATATGCAGCCTTAGAACAGGGAGATGAAGATGACGTAGAGGTCATTAATGACCTCTCCGTCATTGCCACGTCATAGCCAGCCTAGTTTCATGAATGAAACTAGGCTGGCTTCAGAGGCAGCAATTGAAGTGGGAGGTAAGGCACCAAGGCAATCACTAGGCAAGCTCTCCCAAGTAACTAAGGACCTAATAAAGAAAGACAAAGAATGAAAGGGTCCAACTCAAGAGATAAGATAAAATTCGGAGAACTGTCAAAACTGATCAACAAGGCGAAAATAAGTGATCTTTGTAATTATAACGTGAGACAGACTGAAGAAGCCGTAAAAAAATGGGCACAGCCTGAAATCAGTGAGAACGAAACTTCGCATAGGACAAGCTAAGATGTATGCACTGAAAGATAAGCAGGGTAATATCATCAGCAATCTCGAAGGTACAGTAAAAGCAGCGGAAGAATTCGATACTGACCTGTACAGTACCCAGATTAGTCTGGATACCTCAATTAGAAACAGTAATGAACAGGATATAGTAACTCCTCCTATAGCTAGCGATGAGGTCAGAGGGGCCTTGCAAGACATGAAACGAGGAAGAGCGCCAGGAGAAGATGGAAGAACAGTCGATTTAATCAAAGAGGGAGGATACATAATGCTTGGAAAATTGGCGGCTCTTTATACGAAGTGTCTATCGACTGCAAGGGTCCCAGAAAACTGGAAGCATGCAAACATTATACTAATCCACAAAACGGGAGACGTTAAGAAATTAAAAAATTATAGGCCCATTAACTTACTCCCAGTATTACATAAAATATTCACCAAGATAATTTTCAATAGAATATGGAAAACACTGGACTTAATCACCTAAGGGAACAGGTTGGCTTCAGGAAGGGATACTCTACAATGGATCACATCCATGTCATTAATCAGGTAATCGAGAAATCTGCAGAGTACAATCAGCCTCTCTATATGACTTTCATAGATTACGAAAAGGCATTTGACTCAATAGAGATACTAGCACACATAGAGGCATTACGTAATCAAGAAATACAGGATGCTTACGTAAATATATTCGAAAATATTTACAGAGATTCCACAGCTACCTTAATTCTCCACGAGAAAAGTAAGAAGATGCATATAAAGAAAGGGGTCAGACAAGGAGACACAATCTCTCCAATGGTATTCACTGCGTGCTTCAAAGAAGTATTCAAGCTGTTAAACCGGGAATACTTAGGAGTGAAGATCAACGGCGAATATGTCAGCAACATTCTATTTGCAGATGACATTGTCCTGTACAGCAACACTGAGGATGAGTTACAAGAAAGGAATGAGGACCTTAACAGGGAGAGTGTAAGAGTGGTGTTGAAGATTAATATTCAGACAAAGATAATGATCAGCAGTCGAGCAAGGGAACAAGAATTCAGGATCAGCAGTCAGCCTCGAGAGCCTGTGAAGTAGTACGTTTACCTAGGTCAGTTACTCACAGGGGACCTGGATCATGAGAAGGAAATTCACAAAAGTATAAAATGTGCTGGAGGACATACGGCAGACATGGTCAGATCCTGACTGGAAGCTTACCATTATCATTGAAAAGAAAGAAGTACAATCAATGCATTCTACCGGTGCTAACATATGGGGGAGAAACTTGGAGGCTTACAAAAAAGCTCGAAAACAAGTTAAAGGCCGCGCAAAGAGCCATGGAACGAGGAATGTTAGGCGTAACGTTAAGAGACAGGAGGAGAGCGGTGTGGATCAGAGAGCAAACGGGGATAGCCGATATTCTAATTGACATTACCAGAAAAAAATGGAGCTGGGCAGTTCATGTAATGCGTAGGTTAGATAACCGGTGGAGCATTAGGGTTGCAGAATGGCTGCCAAGAGAAGGGAATCGCAGTCGAGGACGGCAGAAGACTATATAGGTGGGGTGATGAAATTAACAAATTTGCAGGTGCAAGTTGGAATCGCTTGGCACAGGACAGAGGTAATTGGAGATCGCAGGGAGATGCCCTCGTTCTTGAGTGGCGATAAAAAAGGATGATGATGATGATGATGATGATGATGTTTCTGTTGTTGATGATGATGACTATCAAACTAAAAACAAAAATAAAAGAAACTGACACACATGTACATTTCGCACCATGGCGGAGACAAAGGCTCGTGGGATTGAGGATAAGAGCAAGCTTATAGCAAGATGCACTGAAAAGCGATAGGTGCGAACACTATCGTCCAGCTCCTCTGGTACTCTTGGCAGAGCCGCAAGCTGCCAAACCGAACCAGGGCTGTAATTCTGTGCCCTCTCTTATTACGCTATATTGTTGAATTCTTCCATCTTGGCGTTTCGAGCCAGCGAGGGATATCGTGGAAGCCATGTAAGCGAATCATAACTGTCTAGATAATGAATTCGGCAATGTGGAGGAATTGGTACAATGCCTAGAAAAACACCGCGGGTGTCCACATTTAGATCGTGCAGACTCGTGCACAGGTTGCCCATCGGTTAAGTGAGCTGTCGTGCTAGACGCTACTGTGCGCTGTAGCGATAGCACCACCGAAAGTGATTGATCTGAAAAACGGTTCCAGCAGCCTCCGGACTAAACGAAGAAAACGCGAGCCGGAGCGCACCGCTCCCGCGCTCTCAAGCGGGGCGAGAGTTGTGCGCCTTTGGTTTAACGTGGCACAGCGGGGCACTATAGAGAATCTGCCACTGGGTCGTTTCAGCGCGCTATGGCAGCGCTCCGGTGGACACGCATGACGGGGCCATGATTCATTGCGACAATAATTAAGCGTATTCCGTTAATTGAGGCCATCTCATCCTTGCGATGCAGCTGGAATGCTGCCTTGCGCCGCACATATACTTATCGACCAGTGGAAATTTGCCGAGGTCGCGGCAACCTGATTTGGATGTCTATCATGTTAATATAAATTGTGCGTCTCGGAGGTTGTCGTACTAATGGAACGCGTTCTATTTATATCGACTCTTGGAAGTTAGCGCTATTTCACTGTCGGCCTTTCCCTTATTCTTGTAAGTCTGTGCGCGCTGCGAACACTATCGAAATGTACCGTTACGAACTCGTCCAAGCGTTCACACTTGCATGTTGTATGAGATCCCGTTCGCAAATAATTTCGGCGCAGGCCATACGTGTGTGATTCTGGCGCATTAGGCAGATACCCGTCTGCAACCACCCACGTACGCTGCGCGCTAGTGCGTGCGTACGTAGCGAAGCGCGCGCCCACGAAGAAGCGTGGCCGGACGCATAATTTGAGATGTGAATCTCTCACTGGCATTTGCGGGATGCGGTCACGTGCTGCTCAGCGCCGCCATACTCCAGCTTCAGAAACTGCTGTAGCCAACTCACGCGCCTTCCTTCCTTCGGAGAAATCTAGCAAAATGTGCTCTCGTGGGCACGCGGGTATACGTCACGCAGAGCCCGCAGCGTCCTTTGCGCTGCGCCTTTAAAGCTGCGCGCACGCGCCAGACGCCTGGCATGCTGCTGCGTACTGCGCATGCGCACTTTCATCTCCTAGATTTTCCTGCGTGCGCAGAGCTCTTGCGGACGCCCAACTAAAATTGTATATTATCAGAAAACACCGTACGTCAAAGCAAGAGAAGTGAGATAGAAATTTAAGGAGACATAACACATGCACTCATGTGTACTACAAATATGTAAATCAATACAAAAGTGATATGTTGCATTTAGAGTGCGTATATGTTATACCTATATATTACATATACAAGATTATCAGAGATATGTTTAACTGCTTATAGGAGGCATATGGTGAAAAACGCTAAATCATCTTGAGACAAGGAGTAGGCGGCGCCGTAATCAGGGGCCATCTTCTTATCATCCTCTTAGTAATAATAATTATAAAACAGATTTCTAGAAATGCAAAGAAGTTAAACAGAATTAGTTCTGGTTGACACTTCATATTAACCAAATCAGCTAGAACAGTGAAAGAGAGAAATTAAGAATAGTGACTAAATCTAACGTGGAACCAGACATTAAATATAGCGCGCGCATTTTTAGAGTCTTATCAGGCTGAGATAAGCAACAGATTGCAATTCGCTCCTCTGCAACGTGTCAGCGCTGCACCCGTACATAGTAGTTCTTTTATCAGAGTAAAGAGGTTTCAGATGGTAGGAAGCAGCCATAAATAAAAAAAACAAAAAAACATCCGAACAACTACGTTCACGCGAAAATTTACATGTCTTGTGCATTTAAATTGCCGATTACAGAGCATATACGCTTTACATACGTGCAGCGCATTAGTTCTTCATAAAGGGAAGTTCAATATTGTAGACCGTCGGCGGGTCGTCTTGCTGCGCAATTTAATGCAGTAGTGAGGTTTAGCGAAAGGGGATTCGTTCGCGTTGGCGGTGTTGTCGTTCCTTTCGCGCTGAAGAGGGTTATAATTATATCGTTAAGGACACCCGCGTTATAGATGAAATATGCACTTAATTAAACACAGTGTCATCCTATCTTGCGCATATACTTTGGGCTTTATAAGGTACTCCGAAAAATGGCGTACAGTTACACGTGTCCGATGGGAGAGTTTTCTTACAGCAACACCATGAGGGGGAGGGGAAGGGGGTGGTATCGTTCCGTTTTAAGTTTTGCAGATCAAGCGCAGAATTATTCATATGGTATGCAGCAACAAACATAAGTCTATAGGAGTAGCGTCTACGGCTGTCTTTCTGTTCATTCCGTACTTGATGTCATGTCAGCTTAACGACTGGGGGGCTCCGACCACCCTCCTTAAGATATCTTCTTGTCATATATATATATATATATATATATATATATATATATATATATATATTGTGACAGATACGAAAGGCACAGACAAGAAGAGAAGGGAGAGAAGACGAAGCGAACGAGGAGTTTGAGAGGCCGGGCTGCGATACGATCACGCTACCATCATCGTCCAATTCTCCTGTAAATAAAACCATTCCTCCGCAACTCCTCGTAACAGTTGTGGTGGAGGTGCCGGGGTAATCGGCACCCGAAGACGGAGGCTGAACCACAAGTTCTTCGACGGAGCCGTCGCCTTGCTGGACTCCCACCGAATTCACCGGAGCTGAACATGTCCCACGACGCAGACGAACAACGGCCCATTCCAACTGCTGCCCCGCCAAGTTCTGTTCTGCAACTGAGAGATGCGCGTCCCTTCGCCGGAAGAGCGGACGAAGACGTCGAGGAATGGCTCATCCATTATCACCGGGTGAGTGCCGCCAACAGGTGGAACAGCGCTTCTCAGCTTGCTAACGTCGTGTTCTTTCTAACGGATACTGGATACTGCGTTGGTATGGTTCGACAACCACGAGGAAACATTCACTACATGGGGAAGATTTGTTTCGGAAATCAAAGAGCGATTCGGCGACTCCGCGACGAAAAAGAAAAGGGCAGAACAGACGCTACTGCAACGTGCGCAAGTACCAGGCGAAACCTGCACGACCTACATTGAGGCAGTAATCAAACTGTGTAGGATGGTGGACTCCGTAATGTCCGAGGAGGACAAAGTCGGGCACATCCTAAAAGGAATTGCCGAGGATGTTTACAATTTCCTCATTGCAAAAGACAGCCTGGCTTCCGTCGCTGACATCATTCGGCACTGTCGTACTTTCGAGCAACTGAAGACGAGGCGCATCACGCCGAAGTTTGGCAGGCTAGCCAATGTGACCACAGTTGCAAGCGTGGACAGCAACCAGCCCCTCGATCTGGCATCAACGATACGACAAATAGTTCGGGAAGAGCTCAGCCTGCACGCGCAAGTGACACATCCAAGCACTCCTAGCTTCCGCCTACCACCAGATTTTGAGTCAAACGTGGCATCCTTCTCCCCGTATCCTGCGGCAAGGGGCACTGAGGATTATGAACTCGCGCCCCGACAGCAGCCACGTCTCTACGACAGAGGCCCTACTTATGACGCTCGGCCACAACGAGAGCAGCCGCGTTTTTACCCCCGAGGCCCTGCGTCTTCTGTCAGGCCGCGACAAGAACAGCACCGACCCTACTACCACGACGCGACTTATGAAAGATATACCGGATTTCAGCAAGCAGCACAGACACGTTATCCACATAACCACCCCTTCATTTCCCGCCGTCCCGCGCTCGTCACAATAGATACCGGCTCAGCACACCCCATCCGCCAGAAGCCCTACCGAGTGTCATCGTCCGAACGCAAAGTTATTGCCGAGCAAGTCAAGGAGATGATGAACAAAGGTGTCATTCAAGAATCATCTAGTCCATGGGCAGCCCCAGTAATCCTGGTCCGAAAAAAAGATGGCTCCTGGAGATTCTGCGTGGATTACAGACATCTAAACGCAGTGACGAAGAAGGATGTCTATCCACTACCGCGAATAGATGACGTCATTGATTGCTTACACGCTGTTTCTTACTTCTCAACACTTGATTTGCGATCAGGGTATTGGCAAATACCTATGGACCCTGCCGACAAGGAAAAGACCGCTTTCGTGACTCCAGATGGCCTATTCGAATTTAATGTTATGCCTTTTGGCCTTTGCAATGCTCCTGCCACCTTTGAAAGATTCATGGACACAGTACTACGTGACCTAAAGTGGGAGATATGCATGTGTTACCTAGATGATGTTGTAATCTTTGGCTGCACGTTTGAAGAACATAACGAACGCCTCAGCGTCGTTCTCGACTGCATTGAGGAAGCTGGACTGGTCCTAAACTCAAAAAAGTGTCGGTTCGGCGAACGTCAAACACTGGTCCTGGGACACTTAGTCGACAAGGATGGCGTCAGACCCGATCCTCGTAAGATTGAAGCAGTGAGCTCCTTCAAGCCACCGCAGTCAGCACGAGAACTCCGCTCATTCGTTGGCCTATGTTCGTGTTTTCGTCGTTTTGTTCCCCGGTTTGCCGACATCGTTTATCCGTTGACAAGTATTTTGCGACAAAATGCATCCTTCAATTGGACACCAGACTGTGACGCATCATTCTCTCAACTGAAGTTTATACTAACGTCAGCACCCCTCTTGCGTCACTTCGATCCATCTTGCCCGACTGAAGTTCACACTGATGCTAGTGGAATCGGGATAGGAGCGGTGCTTGTACAACGTCACAGTGGCGCCGAACATGTTGTCGCATATGCCAGCCGTTGTCTGAGCAAATCTGAACGCAATTATACGGTCACGGAACAGGAATGCCTGGCAGCCGTTTTTGCCGTACAAAAGTTTCGATGTTATCTCTACGGTAGACCATTCAAGATTATCACCGACCATCATTCTTTATGCTGGCTGGTCGGTTTGCGTGATCCCTCTGGCCGCCTCGCACGTTGGGCACTGCGCCTCCAGCAATACGACTTTGTGGTATCGTACAAGAGTGGCCGTCGTCACGCTGACGCAGACTGCCTCTCTCGGATTCCTCTTGCGACTACCGACTGCGATGCTGAGCATTTTGACGACTGTCTCGCTGCTGTTACTCCTACGTTCCCTGACGCGGCAGACTTTGAGCGAGAACAACGGGATGATGTTACCCTTGATCCGCTTTTTGTCGCCGCCCGTACTTCTAAAGGCAGCGGTCGCTTTACTGTCCGTGATAAATTGCTGTACAAAACTAATTACTCCGGGCATGGAGCGCGTTTTCTGCTGGTTGTCCCCGAGAGTCTCCGTTCCGACGTTCTACGCGCCATGCATGACGATGTGACATCCGGCCATTTCGGCTTCGTACGAACGCTGCACCGCACGCAAGAGCGCTTTTACTGGCCCAAGATGTACGAAACAACCAAGCGCTATGTCGCTAGTTGTGAAACGTGCCAACGTCACAAGCGACCGACCACCGCAGCCCCGGGTCCCCTTCGGCCATCGACACCGCCCAGTACGCCGTTCGAGCAAGTAGGCATTGACCTTTTGGGTCCATTCCCGTTATCCAACAACAAGAACCGCTGGATAATTGTCTGCGTATACCATCTTACACGGTATGCAGAAACTGCAGCCATACGTTACCGCCACCGCCACTGCTGCTTGCGTGGCGGTGTTGCTGCTCCGTTCCGTGGTCCTTCGTCATGGCCCACCACGTGTCATCATCTGCGACCGTGGTCGCCAGTTCACGGCTGGTGCCATTGACGAGTTGCTTCGTTTGTGCACTTCACAGTTTCGTCATTCCACGCCGTATCATCCACAGACCAATGACCTCGTTGAAAGGACAAACAGAACGCTGACTAACATGCTTGCCATGTACGTCTCCTCCAATCATAAGAACTGGGACGACGTGCTGCCTTTCATCACCTATGCGTACAACAAGGCGAAGCACGAAACCACGAACTATAGCCCATTTTATCTCCTGTATGTAAGGTTACCGCGAAGCCCTCTGGACACTTCTTTAGCCTTCGTTCTGCACAGTGATGATTCTGTATCGGAGACTTTGTGTCTCGCCGAAGAAGCGCGTCGAATAGCTCGTCTTCGTACTCTGGCCTCGCAAAGTCGTTCGAAAGAGCGATACGACGACCGTCACGTACAAGTATCGCTGCAAAAAGGTGACTTAGTCCTTCTTTGGACACCGCAACGCAAGCGTGGATTGTGCCAAAAGTTCCTGTCACAATATTCAGGCCCATATGTAGTTGTGGACCGCCTGAGCGAACTCACTTACGTCATAGCTCGCCTACTGTGCAATGGTCGGCGATCAAGCAGAACTCAGCTGACTCATATTGCTCGCCTGAAGCCTTTCTACCCTCCTTGTCCATCCTGACTCGCCCCACGGGCTTCGTCTGCTTGCGGGGAAATGTAACAGATACGAAAGGCACGGACAAGAAGAGGAGGGAGAGAAGACGAAGAGAACGAGGAGTTTGAGAGGCCGGGCTGCGCTACGATCACGCTACCATCATCGTCCAATTCTCCTGTAAATAAAACCATTCCTCCGCAACTCCTCGTAACAATATATATATATATATATATATATATATATATATATATATATATATATATATATATATATATATATATATATATATATATATATATATATATATATATATATATATATAAACAACCAGTAAATGAATAAATTCAGTGCTCGGCTTGTTAATCCTCCACTGTAGGTACAGAAATGGGACAGACAGATTCGAAAGCAAAGGAAATGAAATATGGCACTAAATCGCATTTAGAGCTCAAACGCGGACCAATAGCTCGTACCTTCATGCTCCTGTGTGTAACTTATCATAGCGGGACCTGGCTTACGGTCTTTGGCTATCTTCCTCCCTGTCTTTCCCATGCAATTTTTGTCTCTCTATCTTTCTCTTAGGGCTTGATTTCCGAGCTTGTGATGTTTATCCTTATCTTTTATTATTTCTTTGTATTACTGCTATGTGAAATGCAATAGCCACCATTATTATAAAGAGGCTAAATGTATTTCTCTTACTAAAAAATGAGAATATGAAATAAGAAAAAGAACATCCGAGGCAGCGTGCTGACTTCCAGCTGCATGAAGGTCTATGACAAAAGAAACGGCAGCTTTAAAGGGGGCACCATGACAATATGACTTCTTTCAAGCAATCGATTCGTTTACATGAATTAATAGGAGTAGATATTCAATAAACGGTGTATTGTGCTTGAAAGCTATATTTGCATTTAAACCTTTGGCCGACCATTCTGGCTTCTTCCGATATCTTATTTGCATCTTCTATGTGCGAATTTAATACGGCTACAACACCAGCAATTTATTTGTTTTTTTTTCTTTGTACAGATGTGTTCCACTCATGCTATAGCCCCAAACGTGGTTGGAGTATATGTAAATAATAATAAGGCATCACGTAAACGTTTATTTGTTTTTTCTACGTACAACTTTTCTCGCGGCCTTTTCTGGCTCCCAACGAGGCCGTCCCAAATACCGGTTACAGAAAATGCGCGAAAACCGATGCTTCTTAGTGTTTCGATTTGCTTAGCTACGCTTGCTTCAGAACTGCTTTTTATAGCAGTCCCAAGGAGGTTCTACAGAAAAAGAAAGAAATATCTGGAGTACATGTATTAGTGATCTGAGCCGCGCGCCAGGACAATTCCGTCTCTGGTTATAAAACACATTCTTCATTATGTGAAATAAAGCGGAATTAAATTAATTAACTTGTGCTGTTTTTCACCTCACATTCTCGGATCACCCAGACAAAGGGAAGCGGAAAAGCGAAGTTTCGAAATACCTCCGCTTTTTGGTCAAGTATGCTGAGATTCAAGTCGCCGGTTTAGCCGCTGGCTCTAAGCACGCCGAAGAAAACAAAAGCAAGTGCTCGATGCCAACAAACTCAGACAGGCTTGTTCCGGGCATCTGTGACGTCGAGCACAAGTGGCACGCACCAGAATGAAGTCAAGCAATGACGAAACAAGGCGGGATCAGGAGACAGCTGCCGGAAGGAAACTTGAAATGACGTACGTATTATCAGGCGTGCATGGCAAGGTCACGTGATGTTAAGAAGCCGGATACACTAACAAAAACCACCAGTCGAACATGCATGGTATTAGTAAGCACCGACGGGCCAAGCGGTAGGCCTCATTAGCGCTTATACCCACGAGAATGTGGCATAAAAACGGCTTTCTGATTGTCTTACACAGTAATAAGGTACGACTGTAGTCCGTGCTGAAAAACGAGCAAGGGCTGCCTTGCTGTCAGGTCTAATCGCCTCCCTGCGGTGTTTATTGAAAACATCGCGATGGCACGACACCTGCGACTTTTCTTGCGTTTTCCCTGACCTAAGTGAGTGCAGGCCTGTTTAAATACTGTTCGCGTCATCTTTTTACTCCTCTATCCCCCGACGGTTAGCCAACCGGCACCTCTTCTGGCTTACCTCTCTGCCATTCTGTGCTTTTCTTAGCCCCTATCTGACGCATTCAATATTTCATGTTGCAAATGGGGAAAAAGAAATAGAAAAATATCTTTCTTCAAGAAAAACCTAGACAGTTGTTGCATGGGCAGCATCCTGGATCACATCCATTCTCGGCAAATTGGAGGCAGGAAATGTAAACAAAACACGTGAGAAGAACGGTAAAGAAAGGCGTGTTCTCCGGTTCCTCGTCAAAGCAAAATTTTGGCAATGGTTCCCGTGCATAAAAAAACCATAAACCAAAAGAACTAGATGCTGTCTAGCAGTGACTCGACCAAAGCCACGTCTCAAAATCTGAGCACGTTTTGCAGGGAGCGCACGCCCGACAGCTGCAGCGACTGTGCAGATGTCGTGTTCGCAGTGTTTGGCGCTCTTCATTCTCGGTTTTCTTCTGCCTCTATTAAAGTTTCCCACCCTGCACATTCTGACTTTACTTTTAGTCCCTTGTTAGACTACACCAAAATCGAGCAAATATAAAGGAAGCCAACAAAAAGCAACTACTCGAAAAACTCCATGTCGATTTTTCTTGTTCGGTGCGCGTTCACGTCCCATATACCACTCTTTGCTTCGTTACTGACTGCCCTGATTCGCCCTCGTATAAAGTACTTTCGTACAAGCACAAACTCGCTTCCTTGTTCATAGGTGCCATTGCGCCATCATTCTCAGGTGAAAGCCAAGTGTTTGCGGCTGTTTTGTCTTGGTGCTTTTGGTACCTACAATACTTAATTATTATTGTTTTTTTTAATTCTTCGTACTGTTTCTCTGCGTTAGCGAAACCCTTAAGTTTTGTTCTTCTTGGCGGGCACTGTGTGTAAGATATGTTACGGCGTGAACTCCAACTACATTTCCCGGCTTATGTCTGTTTGTGGGTATAATGGTGATGGAGGAGGGGGAGGAAAAGGGGGAGGTCAGTTTTTGCTCCGCCTTTGGCTAAACCCAGTCTGCAAGCGGGGCACGTCGAATTTTCGGTTGAGGCTTTGTGCGTCCAGGCCCGGCCATATTGCATTTCCTGCAGGGCGTTCCGCAAAGCTCAGGCTCAGTGCTCTAAATGATTTCAGCCGTTGCGATGACAGCATTTCAAAAAAGGGTTTGCGCATGAATTGTATATAAGTCTATAGGTAATTTAAGTTTCCCTCGTCCGCGGCCATATTCCGGCGCCCGCTGCTATGGCGCGTGTAATCGCCTTAACAAGCTGATACAAATCAGAGTTTTCAACTGCGCTCTGGAAAAGATAGCCAAATATAACATTTACCCTAAGGATACTATGGGTCGGAACATACTGGGTTTTTGCGACGCCTATGCTTGTTCAAAATACGGTTCACCTGTTTTGTGACACATTATTTCGCAGAAGTGGCGATCGCCGTATGCCAAAACTATGGAGCCAGACAAATCCCTGTGCTTTGAAGCATAATAGTTTGTAATTTCCTCAAAGCCATTGCTCAACTGACACTCCTGCAGAGCTTTGCAACGTTTTTTGTTCTGTTTTTCCTGGATTTTGGTGAGGGGATGGCTGGACAACGCTGTACCATCTCTATTCCTGGCCTGTTTTGCTACCCTCAGCACAGAAAATCGCAGTGTACAGTCATGTCTAAAATCATTTCACCTGGGGCCCTATAACGTAAAACTATTCGAATATGTTTTTATTCCAATCTCCTGACGTCAAATTTGCGTAACCGCCGACGCAAGCATCGGGCGGTCACCCACAGGGTTGTCTCAACAGAGCAATCAAACGCTCAGCTCGTTCATATGAGGTCACTTTTGTTTGCTTTAAAAACGAATAACATTGCCTACACTGAGCAGCTTGTCTCATCTAATTGGCTCACAAGAGGCGAGGAGCACGCTCAAGTGGAGAGGAATTCGATGGTGCTGAGCCACTGCACTGAAAATCGATAACCGGATGAAGAGGGTAGTGCCGGCGTCTGTCATTGGTCCGCTTTCTCTTATTGAGCTTACTGTGGCTCATCGACAATCGCGGCGGCATGCAACGAAAGCTTAAAAATGATGCTAAAACGGATCCTCAGCAAAGAAGAGTTGGCAGAACGAGGTCGTAAACATGTCGAAAGGACTGGAAAACGTTACACGGCCACGCAAAAAGTTTTATAACACGCAAATAAACCCATGCTCTCTGGCAGGTGCGAGTAGCCAGTGCCTGAGCGATCGGCGGCAGACATATTTTACACCTTTCGGAACGGGGCAACTTGCGGCTATTCAGAAGAAAATTCAGTTTTGTTCGGCATATTAATGCATCTTTAACGCGTACACGTCACATTGACGTGGTGAGTTCTTGCGGTTTTGTGACGTCGCGCGACAGGCAGATGAAGTGGGTGCAGCCTGAAAAATTTTGACGAATAGCCGAGTGTTAACGGCGAAAAGGCGTCGAACCAGAAATAACTATTTTTCTTTTGTTCGGTCAAATCATGCATAATCAGTGTGTACACATCATATCAGATGGTGAGGTATCGCGGTTTTCGTGACGTCGCGTGACAGACAGATGAAGTGGGAGTGGTCCAAAAACATTTTTCACCAATCGCGGAGGGCTGATTGCAGAATTGATATAGAAAACTTTGCAATAGTTTTACGTTATAGCACCCATGCTTCCGACATTACCTGCAATAGGATTTTGCATTATTTTGAGGTAGCGGGAATCCGCTTGACGCAATTTGTAAGCCACTTTTGGTGGTTTCCTGACTACCGTGGTATCATTATGCAGCACGAAGTAGCGATGCTGGCGGTGACGTATACTCCGGCGCTGTGTTCAACCAGAACACGTCAGAAATATTATTTTGTAAGTAAATCTATGTAAGCAGATGTTGGAGCTCCATAGAGCCGCCTGCCACACCTCTGCTCAGACGTGCAACAGAAACACTGCAAAGAGTGAGGTCGTAGTGATTTTTGCAAACAGTTCACAAGTCGAAGCTACCGCGCCAAGACACCATAAACATTATGCTGCGCTACTATTTCTGGCGAGAATGTGTAAAAGTGGATGTTCCGAAAAAGAGCCTTACTGCCTAAAATTGCGCTCTAGCGCAAGTTTATATCTGTCTTAGTCCAACACAACCGCAGGAGATTGACGTGTTGCCCGTTC
The DNA here is from genome assembly GCF_050947875.1 of Dermacentor variabilis. Lineage (NCBI taxonomy): Eukaryota > Metazoa > Arthropoda > Arachnida > Ixodida > Ixodidae > Dermacentor > Dermacentor variabilis. The sequence goes on from NC_134568.1 coordinate 70,789,214, forward strand.
CCTATTTCTATTCGATTTTTGTCGCGGTAGAGGGTACATCTATGCGTCGTAGTTCCATGGAGAGTGCGACTCGCTCGAATATTGGTGAGTGTATTTGATCAGTGGCGGGAACTTGTATTGTACAGTGGCATGCATTCACTCCAAATGCGCTCGATTGTCTCTGTGTGAGTCAGATTCGTGTGTAAAAAAAGCGTCATTTTATCCACAGAGGATGCGAAGGTTGTGGGATTGTTCCCCATCTGCGGCAAGTTGTTCTTTCATCCACTTTCATTTCCAATAATTTATCGTTTCTTTATTTCATTTATTGTGCCTCCGTGTGTGCGTGTTATTTTTTAACGTTTTCCCCTCTCTCCTCCTTCTAACCCTTATTTCCCATCCCCAGTGTAGGGTAGCAAACCGGAGACTGATATCTGGTTAACCTCCCTGCCTTTTCCCTTTATCTCTCTCTCTCTCTCTATTTCATTTATTAAGTACAAGTAATTTCCCCTATGTTGTCCTTGGTATCAGTGCTTGTTAGCTTCTTGTGATATGACTAATAAAAATCGGGCCCCTCGGTTAACCCCCTTTCTTCCCACAAAGGTTAAGAGATACAAGATGGGTGACGCAAAGGGCACATGTTCTGCATTCAGTCGATGCTCCATTGTATTCACGAAGGGTCGAACGTAGTGTAAAGTGTAGTGTTTTCTGCGTAAACGGCCCGCGCCGTTTACGCAGAAAATTAGGCGGTTTCGTGCGGCACTCTACAAGGGAACTCTTTGAAAGACTATGCTGGTACTCATAGACAAGGAACCGTTCTCGGCGTCTAACGAAATGATGTACTGAACTTGAAATCGATGCACGAAGTGAACAAAGGTGCCGATTTCAGGTATAGATTTCCCACCACGTGACTGAACGTCGCTGCTCCACGCGTAGCATGCTTTTGAGCGTGGTCAGTGCACCCTTATAGAGACAAATTTAGACAGTCTCAGGGTGTCTACCAACCGGGAAAACCGGGAAAACCGGGAATTCTCAGGGATTTTGAGTAGTCTGGAAAAAGTCAGGGAAAACTCAGGGAATTTTGGCCTCTATCAGGGAACATTAGCGCCAATTTTATTGAAAGGGGCGAAAGTCGCGGTAATGGTGACTCGAGCAACAGACAGGAATCGTAATGAATCATCTTTGACGCGCTGTCGTCGGCTCGAGGAGTTGCCAGTGTGCAGTCAACGACTGACTTTCCGGATTCCCGATAATTTGGATGGCTTCGCGGCACCGCCACGTAACCGATAGAGTCAACGTATCAGAACGTGTGAAATTTCGGACGCAAGAACTCTTCGCCGACCGATTTTCCGGACGTTGTGCCGTGACCGCGGGTACGAAACGGCAATAATCAAAGGCACCACCGCTGCCGTTTTGATTACTTCGCCACCTCGAACCGGCACTCTCGCACGCAGATCCGCTGGCAGCCGTTGCCACCACTGCGGCAACGCTAGGCCTAGCTGCTTCGACGTTCGCTATGAAGCTTCTTGCCGTTGGGTGCCGAGTTTTTTATTGAAAGAATTAGCTGCTGTCAGCGATGGCACGAACTCCGAATTTGTGGTCCTCGTGATTGGCTTAGGAACTTAGAAAACACGGTGCGTTGCATAATGCCGGTTCCCGAATGTCAGCTTCGCCTGTGTACAGAAGTGTTAGATGGTGAAGCATACGCAAAAGTATTGCAGTGAAGCATAACAAGCGTGGGAAGGGGCTATTGGCACGGAACACAGTATGCATTCCTTAATTATACACGTGTGCACCCTGTATTTCCTGTCACAGTACAAGCGCCGATATGCCTAATATGTGTACCGACAGGCCTTCAGAGCGTTTTCGAACGTGCCTGTCGCGGTTTGAGCCCCTAAGGGCAGTAAATGACACGCATTTATTTTTTTCCAACTGGCCGATTTTTCGAACGTTTTCCCGACCCCTAGGGAGTTCTAAAGATCGGTCGTGGACTGTGCAACTGGCCAAGATGCTTCAAATGGTTTTTGGGGTGAACGAGTGGCAGAAGGAGGACAAGAACAGAAATGATGTATGCATTGAGGAATAAATGGGAAAGGAAGCTTGCTGCTGCCATTTTGAAGAAGTTTGAGCACAAAAAACAAAATTTTGGCTGATGCCGAGATGCAGGTGTCCCTCATCCAAACCAAAATAAACTCTTTAAAGCAGTGAAACACAACACTCAGACGTCGTGCATGGGCTGAGAGTATGTCAGGACAGTTGAGGTTGACTTACGAGCGGTTTAGATCGAATCTCAATTGTGACAGAGTTCAAGCCTCATACCACTGAGCTTGCTATCAGTTGATAGAAATAGCTCATATTCGGATATATTTGCTTCTATGTGCATCTCCTTTTTATTCGTATTTGTGAATGTCCGACTTCATTTGCAATTTTTTTCGAAGATACTTTATTTGCTGTGCATTTTACTAACCCCTGCCTTCTATTCTCTTTTTGAATAACATAAACACTACTCCTTAGTATTCAAATTAAATTAAGTCGCTTTTTTATATTTTTCATGTGCTTACTAGAGAGTGACAGCATCAGGCGATATGGTTTCAGCCCGTCTTGACATAAAACATAGTTATGAATCACTGAGGGAAGTGTGCAACGGCACTCAGGGAAAACCTGGAAAACTCAGGGAATTTGGAAATGTCAACTTGGTAGACACCCTGCAGTCTGTAGACTGACTATGGCCTTCTTTCAAACCAATTTAACTTATTATAGCATTTTTAATAAATTTACCTAATGTATACTTACTGTAGTTACACAAAAAAAAAGACTTCTTCAATCAGTTCTGTACATTGACTTGCGAACGAGTTGTACGCAAGATGGCTACAAATATTAGCTGAGAAAAAGATCAAAGCTATCAGTGCATATGTTGTTTGTAGACAGCTGTGTATGGACTTCAAAGGAAGACGTTCATGCAACTTCTATAGACTGTATAAATAAAATTTATTCAGGCCAGTTGGATACCGTGCAGTAAGTCCTCGCTTCGGGATTCGGTGTTGTTTGTCCTCGCATCAGATACTGCCGCAATGTTCGAGGTTTGAGGAGCGATAGATTGGGGGCCCTTAGAGGGTGCTGGCCTGCTTGCGCCCTATCTGGATCGTTACTCCTTGTCTCAGCGGAAATGCAAAACTTCTGCTTGTTGTTTGCTTGTGTACACAAGGAACATACAATTTTGTGCGCCTATTGAAAAGTACGTGCAACAATCTATAGTAAGGTTGTTGTTGGCAACGCGCTGTTTTTCGCTTTCCCGTCGTTTCTGAGGCACTCAATTTGTTCCTTGCTCCACTATACGCGTTTAACTGGAATAAGTGCAGCCTGACTCACAACGTTTGGCGTCTGTAGATGATGGTCACCTTCACTCCTCTCGACACGAAACATGTCCGAGTAGGGCATTTGGACGCGCGTGGGATGTCGGGCATTGACTGAACCATTATCATGCGAGTCTGCCTCGCTTCATGACACTGCCTATGCTAAATGACCCGTGTTTACCGCTGATCAGACAGCACTGGTCGAATCAGGCTTCCTGTCAGATAAATAGGACGCTTGAGTTTCTTTTTCATGCTCTTTCTTTTTTAGTTCTTTGTTTTCTTTTCCCCGCTGAGCACATGTCCTCGTGGACAACGCCTCGTGACGCCTCGCCGCCATCTAGCCCTACTGTGAGCGCTATGGAGGTTCCGTGTGTTGCATTATTTTCTTTTGCCTCAGCTCATTTGAACGCGTATGTTCGTGCATTTCCACGTGTGTTGCTTCCTTTACATCTGTGCCAGGCGTCCTCTAAAGAAAGATCATTGTGTTTCTGTAGGGACAGAAAGTTGAATAAATGAGGTACACTCTGAACGTGACCTATAAAGGGGGCAGACGCACGTGAGGGTCACTCTCGCTCTTCTCGCTTCCGTGGTATATCATATATATAATCCAACCCCATAACCTCCGCATGACGCGTGCATTGCTCTACCAATCGGGCTACGTACGGCGGCACTTGTACGGCCATCCAATTTCTTGTGTACGTCTACTAAATGCATCAGGGAGAGTGTTAGCCAGCAGCACTGAACGGCACTCACAGCTAAGTCGGCGGATGTGAAATATGCTTTCAGCCACAGACGTCACCGCATATATTAGTCATGGTCAACCAGATGATAATCTATGCTGCCTCAAGGCATCAAGTCCGCCAGAATGGAAGTCTTACCTACGCAATGCTTGAGAAGTATCAGATCAAGAATCGGGCGCCGTGATCCGTTCTTCTATCATCTTCTGTACTGTGGTTGCGATCCACTGTACTTGATGCCTTCATTCGTCGGTTTGTATGTCCTGACATACGTGTCCTCCGCTGCCCCTGTCATAGACCTCATCCTTAGTTCCATCCTTGCTTTCCACACGGGAATCCCCGTTTCGTACTTCGTCGGGTGCACGGGAAATAGATTTTCACTGAGGATAGGAATTGTTAAAGTATAACGTCTTAGCTTTCACGTTGACACTAGCCTGCTGCGTCAATTTTATGCAGCAGGATTTTATGGCACCTGCAGTAAACAATCGAAATGCGCAGGACTACATACTAATATTTTTCAACCACATTGGCCATCTAAAAGCTTTTGAAACGAACGACATTTATCGGTGCTCGTAGATCGGCAAAATAAACAGAACTAACTCACAAAATATATTTTTTAAAGTGATAGCTTTCTTTGGCTCTGAACAGCTATACCGCTTTTTCATGCGAAGCATTCTTTGCCTCCTTCCAGCCATTTTCGGTGCATATATAGGTAGCTTCCTGTCTCGCCTCACTTCGGGCCTAATACAATGAAAAAGGAATACGTGACGAATAGTAGAATCGAACCTCTTTTTTCCATTAATCAGCCCGATGATGTAATCATTTAGCCATGATCGTACACATACTTCTATTGTGCCAAAATCAAATAGATGTTTGAGGCATTTGGCGTGTGTGTCACGCGCCAGTTTTCTTCGCACTGTTCCTTCATGGCAGCTGGCAATTTAAAACACTGTTCTAGACTGCAGAGACTTCGGGATCAGCACACGCTCCTTAGTCGTTTCCTCGCAACAGGTGTGCGCCATCGTACGGCCTTCGTCATAGGCACAGTTCTGACAGGTTTTAACGTACAAATGACATTGTTGTTTTAACATAGACCACACGGCATATACGTAGGTACGTATACAAATGTATAGCAGTTTATCGCAGATGACGTCACAATTCGTGTTTCTTTAGATTAGGCCCAGTTCACTATCTATGCGGAGCTCAACAATCGACATGTCTTACACCCGCCTCAAACGACCGGAGTAGAAACTTAGCCGTTGCCTTCAAACGATCGTCGCCACCGGCGTCGTCGCCTTGATGCTCTCGTGACACACAAACTCGCGTCATACGCACACAACGGCTCACCTATACGTTAGCCTACCTGGTAACGCTTTGCGAAGCCCCTAACGATGCTGGATAGCGAGCCACCTGCAAAATGTATTGCATAACATTGATTCCCACAGTGTGTAGGACCTGCATAATCTTTTTCTCATTCTCTCTCTTTTTTCGAGGAACGCGAATAGCCACCGACTCTCGCACCGCCCTCTTGACAATTCTATCGAATACCTTTGCATTGAATACCTTGAATTCCTACATTCTGCCTCGCACAACCATGAACCGACAGTCCACTTGACTTCAGCAAAGATACTGGAGGGTCGGCCTCCCATAAACTCTTTCAGCGGTCCAAACAAATGTTAGTCACTTGGAGCGAGGTCGGAACTGTATGGTGGAAGCAGCAGCATACTTCCCAACCAAAATCCCGCAAAGTGTACATTGTGCGACGCGCTGTGTGCTAGGCCGCATTGTCCTAGCTGAAGAGAACGGCCGTAATAACCAAGATAGGTCATATCTTCCTGAGTACACTGTGTGCATGTTGGAAGACCTCACATCAGTACTCGTTTTTTATGGTCTGATCAGTGGGGCGGAAATCAACATAAATGATGCCGCAGTCATATAAAAATACTTATGCCATGCGTTTCGTTGCCGACGAGCTGCCTTGTGCGGCATCGTCTTCCACTGACATCCCGCAGTCTGAAGAGTGTTTGCACCACTCAAATATTGTACTGTGGCTTAGCATCGCGTCGGCATGCTGAGCTTGAAGTCTAGCGTGATTTGAAACAGGTTTTTGGCCTTCAGTGGTGAGGGTTTCAGTGAAAGTTGTTCTTCCACAACTGCGATAACAGGCTCCCCCGCCTTCTTGTTCAACATGTAACTTTTGGTGCAAAAGGACATTAGCGCATCATAATGTAATAGCCGACAAATGTCTCGTCAAAGCATGGCAAACAAGTGGTGCTAGTGTGTATGTGCATGTGAATACTACGAAAACTCAGCTAGGATTTGACTTGAGCCACCCTCGAATTTTTTCCTGTACCTATTTGATCTCAGCTTGGGCGAGAGCTTTCTTTACCGGCGCATGTCCACTTTATAAGCCGTTTTACTCTGGCACAGATTGTCCGATGATACGTAAAATGATTTTGTTGTTCGCAACACCACACAGACAAAGGCCAAGCATAGATAACACAACGCATGCGCTGAATTATCCTCATCTTTGTCTCCGTCTGCGTTGTCCGGCTAATAATGAATAACTGCGAAGACACCCAAAGCGAGCCATAGTGTCAAAGGCATTTTGGAACCGTCTATACTGAAGCGTTCACAAAAATTAATTTCAGGGACGCCCTTTATACCCGCAATTTTATAAAATGATCTACGCACACCTCTGTCTTCCCTGTTCCGTATCACTTTTTCTTTCTTTAACCTTTTCTTTCTCGGCCTCCCTGTTCCTTCCAGACGCCACCATCTAACAGAGAGAAGCCAGGGCTTATCAGCTTTTCGAGGTTTTCATAAATATATCCTTTCCATCTAAAGCACCGGCTTCGCTTAATGTTATGCACGTTGAGATTTGCATACGGGGAACATAAGTGTCTTTTATCGAAGAAAACTAAAGCTTCAGCTGCCCCTGACCAAAGTGCAAGACAAGAGAGGTCAAACGCTCAGACATACACGATGAATAAGCTGAGTTTGTGCTGTTCTGTTCATCCCTCTGGGACAGACCCTTCCATCACATTCTCAGATGCCAAACTGAGCTGACCCGTAAGCTGGGCCGGCGTTCTCATGCATTCCATTTCGATTTACTGGCTATTGCTTCATCCGCACCGGCGTCCGACTTCTCACGGGGCACGTCTGGAAGTGCTCGTCCATGGCACGGACGGGTGAGGTTGGAGCGCGGAGAAAGGTGAGACAGCGTCAAGGCTATTCCGCAGGGAAGGCCAGCCTTAGCGGACAGGGTGTAGTAGCGACCCGTTCGCCGGCTTCGGTGCCCAACAAAATCAAGACGAATAACCCGAGGGAAGCTCTTCAGTGGAGGTGCTTTTGCTGCAATAGCAGCCTCTTTGATCTGCATTCACCGTAGGAAAAGACAAAGATAGTTCAAATGGCTATATGCCATTGGGTTTGTTTGCTCGTTTGGTTTGGGAAGGACACCTTACCTGAAAGAAGGCTGCTATGTGCCCATGGCGCAGAAGACCAAGTCAACCTGTCCGTTAGCCTTATACAGCTGTCAATTTCAGTGCGAGTTCGAGGCGTTGGGTTTCAGCTTCTGCATTGTTCTTTGAGTGCATTTGTACCAGGAGCCTCCAGTGCCATCTTGTCCTTAATTCTTTCACGGCGAAGCTGTTAACCAGTCGCTGGTTAGCATTTTTCGTGCCGTCGTCCTGTAGGCAAAAATATGTGCCGATCCCAGAGTTAGTGCAATACCAAGCCGACCGGCGGCGGAGGTGAAGCAGGCTTCAAGCACTCAGCATAATGAAGCGAAAAGTGCATACATTCCTTGGAATCACGCATAGAACATACAGAATAGCTTTTCATTCGATAAAAATAAGCACAAAACAAGGATCCGAATCACATAATTGACGATTAGGTGCTCTAGATAACAATGCGAAGGAGGTGGCGCTCCCTGCATTCGTTTACCGGTAAAGATTACTGCTGCGCAATCTGCCGCGGCGATGCAGCCTGTGACGTGGGGAGTGATGTCATTAGCCTTTCGTATATAAAAGAACCAGCCTAGCAATTGATCTCATTGTTGTTGTAGCACCCCCATGGGTAGGCAACGCATAGTTAGGACACCTGAAGTACAGCGTGAATACGAGGGGTGCCCAAGGTAAAAAGAAACGTCAATACGACCAGCTGCGGCGTGCTATCAAAATTACAGTTACTCCCATTACTCTAAATTACCATTAATACCATTAATATAAAGCAATAAAGCATTGCATACTCCCCTAATCAGTTGTAGTGGTGGTTTTCAAGAGCTTCGCTGGACATTCCCTTTCGCAAGGCCGAGATGGCGAGTCAATTCTTTTTATTGTTATTATTAGCCGACAAGCGTGAAAATAGGCACCTTTTTTCTGTTGTTATACTGGTGACGACATCTCGGACCAGTTGCCAGCAAATATTTTTGCTCGTGCCAGCAGTCAGCGTGGGAGTTGAGGCATTTACCTGCCGTTCGGCTCATTACTCTAGGTTCGGGCTCAGTTGTATTAAATCTCACTCAGTAGTTACGTATAAGTCTATACTCTGAAGGGCGTGCAAGAACATTTGAAAGCTATTACGTGTATGGACTCGGTTACAGATTGCCTCAATATCCTTGACAGTGTAGGGATATGAGTATCAGTAAAGTACAGAGTTTTTCATTACTGTTGCATTATTGGCCTTCTGGCGCTTATTCGTAAATCAGCCCCCGAATGAAACCTTCTACAACATTTCTTTCTGTTGCGAAACGAAAATGCGCTGCATAACTTTATTGAATTTATTGCATGGTTACTGCGAACTTACATTAAGCTTATTTGCCCACATATGGTGATATAGCTACCGTATACACCTACATCTTGGGCGGGAAACATACTCTTTTCTGAAAAGATTAGCATAGATATGAATTGAAAATTATTGAAATGTTTGTGCTGCCACATATCACTTTATATTTTTTTCAAGGAAACGCCTTTTCGTGATCCACTAAAGTTCTGAGACATATAAATGAAACAATTCGGCGCAGCAAAATACGTGGGGACACCTTCGCTTCCTGTAACATGTTTAGGGTGACCTTTGTTGTAGGATGCTGGAAGAGGTTAGAAGGAACCTGTTTCGCGTCAATTCATTTCGCTTTTGTACGGAAACTGAAGTCTTTACATACATAGCATGTACGAAAAGCATGTATCATGTGTAGCTAAGAGATGTCGATACTGTGGAAGGAGAACGTACAAAGAGAGACGTCAGAACAATGTGTAAAGAAATCACTGCTCAAGCACTCCGTACACATGGTTAACCAGCAAAGCTGAAACATGCGGTCCGCTGTTTATCACTTGGTTAATCCCGACGGTTCATTAAACGACGGCTTGGTGGGCTGTCGGATTCTAGGTACGCAGTTGCTGCTTGCGCTGGACTGCACGAGCCTGTTCTTTTGCCCAGGCAGCAGCATCGGCACGGCGTAGACGAGCTCGTTCCCGATTCTGCTCGCAGCGTTGCTGATCGAAAGCTGCCTGCTCCTCAGGAGTGCGTATGACGCGTGGCCTACCCATTTCAGAGCCGGAGAGAAACTGCTGCGCGGGCGCTCGGCAGCGACGGAGAGCAACGACATCCCTACTGGCGCAGCCAATCGCGCGCCTCTCTTTTTCTTTTGTTTTTCACGCATGCGCATGGGGTTGCGCTGGGGCAGTTTTCGGCGTACAGGCGACAGACGGACATACGGACGAATCGGCTAACCATATACAGCTTTGCTGTCAAATTGAATGACCAACGACAGTTAATATCTCAAATATACGACGCAGTCTTGATAGAGAGAGCGAGAGAAATAAAGATGAATGATTCCTGGATGGGTTAGCTTATAGCGACAGGCTTGACTTCCTACTCTAGGTTTAATAGATGATGAGGGATAAAGCATGATGAGTTCCACCCACGCTTACGCGGAAATGAGTGTTAAGCGAAGCTTCTTTTGACGCTTGCGCAAATGGTTCAATTTGCATTTGTGAGTCTCTAGGTGCTCACGTAGTGCACCACGACTCGCGGCGTAACACTTCTTTCGCACTTTTGTCGGTTGCGCACTCAATTCACGCTTCGCAGATGCAGATATAGAGCCTATTGTGACGTAGCTTTAGTCCCGTTTTCTTGGCTGCACTTCGTCTTACACACTTGACTACTTCTGTTGCCAACATCTTCTTCAGTTCTCTGTAGCCTAATTGCTCCTCGCTCAATTTAGTTTGGTTTGGTGCGTAATGGTACGGCTCATCCCCTTACGGGTGGTCGGGCTTGAATAGAGTGCTCAGCGCGTGCTATGGTCAAATTTTGCGAGCTTCACTTCTTTCTCCGCAGTTGACGACTGATTTTGCGTCTTCACTCCTTTGTAGCCGACTTCTTTAATTTTTCTGTAGCCTACTTCTTCACTTCTCGCCTCTTGTCCTGCTTGTTGTTCATACGAGCACATACTTGTGGCGCATGCCACTTCTAAGGCGTTAGCCAAAGATTGGTATACACCCGGTGTCATATGCCTAGTGGCACATATCCAGTAGCATAAGTAGTTTACTTGGTACCCGCTAAGTGGGAGGAGGCAGCAAAGAAAGCTTCCCTTTAAAACGTGCACACTCAAACACACGAAATACTCGAGCACCTAAGTTATCTATGCAGTCTTATTGAGACCTGTGTCGCACAAGAATGCTAGAAGCGCAATTATAGTAGTGCGAAAAGCAGTGCCAGGACACCACCATAGTCTACGACGTATGTCAAGACACAAGTTTAAAGCGTTTATTAGGGCAGCCCTTGGTGGTTTTTATTCATCTGCAAAGGCGAATCACATGGTCTGAGCCCGAGTGAACAACGCAAGGAGTTCTAGCGTTGCCACAGTTCCTCGCTTACATAAACAAACTGCGTGGTCATATGAGAAAAAGGTGACAGCGATAAAAAAGAAAATTAAACGTAACCTCCTTGAGCGGGAACTGTGCGAGATATGCGTAGCTTTACATGGCGGTCGGCGTGGTGCGGAAAGTCTTATGCGTGGTAATGATGTGTGTGGGGGGTTATGGTGATGTAGTATGCGTTATTTATTCATGTGTGCGTGAGAAGCACGAGCAGAGAGATGCACATATTTGCATTGCTGAGCTTATACATGCCGCGCCACGCCGACTACCATATAATACCACTCATATCTTCGACACTTCCTCTTCAGGGAGGTTCCGCTTAATTTGCTTGCGCGATGCCCGGAGCAACATAACCAACTTGTTCATACCGTCATAGGCAGCGGAGTAGGGGGGGGGGAGAGGGCGGTTGAGCGTGCATGCGTAATTAATGCACAAGTGGGACATTGTCTCGTTGTGCGTCCCTTTAGTCCTTTAGTCCCTTTAGTCACCTTCCATTATCACTAGTCGGGTGTTTACCAGGGCGTCCCACACTGTTTGATATCCCCCCTTTTAGTAGACTTAGGCATAATAAACTTAGGCATTTCTGGACCAGGTTTTCTTTTCATTTCTGGACGACGCAACCTTTCTACGTGTTCCGTATGGGGACGGAGAAAGTGGATGGGCTCATAGAAATATAGAGGCCGCTTCTTGGCCAATTCCCCGTTTTGGGTATGTGCAATAGTATGGAAATCAATATCATAATCAAAACGCGGCGATAATCTAAATAAGCCATTTAGCGTTGTCACAATAGAAGCATAACTGCTATTGAGATGAAACTAAACTAATTTGATTTGATAATGTTTACAGCATTTGGGTGCTGTGTATGTTGAACGTCCCGTCGCCGGACTCGCTTTTTTGAAGAGTGAGGATGAATCTGTTCAGCGAGAACCCGACCAGGGACCGACCGACCGACCCAGGCTAAACCATGGGATGGCCGGCAAAGAAAGCTTCACTTTAAAAAGTGCATGCGTGCGTATGGTGTGTGTCAGAGAGGAGGCTGTGGGTGATAAGCGTTGCACTTAACACCACTTTGGGCTGCAGAAGCTGAATTGCAGTGCTTAGCAAGCAAAGGTTACGATCAAGATTTCCTGGGAAGTATTGCGGATCGGAGAAATGACGAAAGACTTACTTTCCCTACTAGCGATTTGGCTCACTCCGAGATTTTAATCTTATGTACACCCCCATGGTAGCTGACCCCTGAGGCAAGCTAGCTGACCCGCACGGGTCACTCGAGCCGTGACTCTGACTCCGTGCCTATCGAGGCCCGCGTCATTTGAGCGGCCGCTATAATGATCGGTCCCCTACATCCACACAGGTGAGCGGCTAACTGGAACTCGGAGATGAATTCCTTGAGGACCGGTTTGGCAGCGCCTCCATTCTCCTACGCTTTCACGCTGGATTTCATTTCCGGTAGAACGCCTGGACGCTTCCTTGCGCCAATTGCGTGCCCGGTGAAGTTCTTCACGATGCTTGCCTATGATCGCTACCGGCGTTATTAAACTTGGTTTCTGCGGGCACTTCTTTTTAATTTAATTTTATACATTTCTGCTTAGTTAATGGTCACGCCTGGAAGCTTGTTTAGCGTAGGCAGTATTCGTTTTTCGAGTGAGTTCCTCCTTCAAGTTGAAGCCAGTGCGGACGCGTTTAGCCGGCGTTGTTCTTTATTTGGGGGGGGGGGGGGGGCGCTCATTTAGAACTCGGCGTTGACCGCTCGCAGTTTTATTGCATCATTCAAGCTAAAATCTTTCCGCGTTTGCAGGTGATCGCGCACCGGATCGTTAGTCGAGTCGGATAGCTATAATTCTAGCTCGTTCATGTGTGTGTGCGTGCGTGCGTGCGTGTGTGTGTGTGTGTGTGTGTGTGTGTGTGTGTGTGTGTGTGTGTGTGTGTGTGTGTGTGTGTGTGTGTGTGTGTGTGTGTGTGTGTGTGTGTGTGTGTGTGTGTGTGTGTGTGTGTGTGTGTTTGTGTAAATAAACTTTATACGTAACCGCACGCGAGCGAAGCGAGTGTGAGCAGTTCGTGCGCTATGAAGTGGGTGGTCCCTTCACTGCAAGAGTCCAGTGGCTTCATCTGCCCTTCTCGCTGGGTTGGTCAGTTCGAGTTCGTGCATGTAACATTGCTTTTGTTAGGACCAGCCAAGGTGGACACTGCAAATCAAAATAAGATCACTGTAAGGTCGCATTTTGCTTAGGGTGTTGACAGGAGCAGCGTTGCGTAAGCGCGATAATTTTTCTTAACTGGGACATACAGGGTGTCCGAGCTAACTTTAGGCAGAGTTTAAAAATATGCGAATGCCATTTACCTGGACAGAACCAAGGTAATGTTGTTTGCCATCGCTTGGAGATACTCAAATTGTTTTTTAGTTCCGCCTAATTGGATAATTAGCCTTAATAAATTGATCAACTTCTCAAGTATACTCAGATGAAATGTGTCAATGACAAAATTATAGAGCGACTTGAAAAATTCCCGATACAACTTTCTGTTGCTCAATACGTGCTACATAAAAGTATTTTTTCCGAGCGTGCAACAAGCCCGCGGCTACACGTGTAAAATTGCAGCGCGACTTGCCGCTTGAGGCACTTCGCGTACATGCGCGGGCTTCTTACAGTAGTCTGTAAACAAATTTTTGGGCTGTACTTCAAGAAATGTTGGGCTTGCATTTTGGCATGAAAATCTCTTAATATAGGTACTTTGAAAATAAATTCACTTCAGAGACGTATCTGTTTCCTTTTTGGCAATAACCTTTTTTTAAATAGATTTTCCAACATCTGGCTCATTGGTTAAGCTGTTACGCAAATCACACAGCCATTCGAACTATTGGCTTCAAACTTATTTAACACTGATTGCTCTTCACTTCGACTTCGAATGCAGAAATTTATGTTTGCACAGGCCTATGCACTAAATTATGTTATCCTGTATTTTGCTTTGTATTAGGTTGCGTAGTGTACTTGTGAGCCTCAGAGGTCATCCGTCTCCTCATCTCCACTATGGTTCCCTTTTCTTTTGCGATAGCAAATATATGGACGCTCCAGGCGAATTCTCACTGTTAGCGCGGGCGTGGAGTTTCGTATAAAAGTCCGAGTTCGATAAGATCGTACCTCGCGCGCCGTTTGTTGTGGGCGCGAGGGAAAACGTACGAGGGTGAGCCGAGAAGGATAGGTGGTTTGATGCCCGCCGTCCTCTCCCGTGTCCAGCGTTAGACATCACGTGATAAAATGCGCGCTTGAGTAGATAGGGCGGAGGGGGGGGGGGCGAAGCTGAGCAAGCGTCTGCTCCTCTACCACAGCCGTGTCTGCACACGGCTGCCCGCGCGGCTGAGCGCATACGCGGGGCTACGCGCCGTATCTCGGCGGTGATCTGCGGCGGTCGCCGAGGTGACTGGTCGCTTCACGTGCGCTGTCTTTCTGCACGCTTATGGTATCTTCGACTGGTCGCCTGTATGCCCCGAAGCAGAGTCGGGTAGATCGGTCGTTTCCCGAGCTCAAAGGTAGGGGACAAGCGCGCAAGCCGAACGTGCGACTCGCTCTCGGAGGAGGAAACTGCTGATGCGAAACCACGTGACTACTGCCAACGTGCTATGTTTCGCCCAACCAAAGCTCCCGGCGCTGCCGGAAAAATCGGCGGACGTGCCGGCGGGACCGACGCTCGTCGAGACGCCAGCATGCAGTGGCCTAGGTTGCCAAGGTTACGGTGGGCCGTCGCCAACAGCAGCGACGCGGCGCTGCGATGACGTTTCAATCTCGATGACTGCTCCGACGACAGGGCTCGGAGCGCCTCAGAGCGCTCCAAGATAGAGGAGAGCAATCGAGAACCAGCCGAACGCAGGGCGCCCACCCTCTTTCAACCAGCCGAAGACAACGCCGCTCGCGAGAGCGCTCCAGAGTGCTCAGAAACGACCAGCCGAAGATAGCATTAGTGTTGGAGGTTGCGTAATCTCAAGAGTCGGCCACGCATTGATTGAAGCGAGAAGCAGGCTGAAATTATTGCTCCCCGAGGCCGGCATTCTGCCTCACGCCAGCGTTGTGACAGCTGGTGTTCGTGGTCATCGAATGAGATCTGTTAATGTTTGCATGTGCGCGCGTGACACCGTCATTGTTAAATCAATTAGCGAGTGAATGCTTACTGCAGTTTATACGGTCAATGAAAGTAGGAACTTCACTTCAGGTACTTGTTTAATACATTGTTATCGCTACCAATGCTTCGCCTTTCGAGCGAAGCTGCGACTTTTATGTCTTTATGCCGGTTCTTAAGGCCAGTCTTGTCGATTTTGTCATGCTGCGCTTCGTGTGTATTGCTCGAAATGAAGTGGTCATTTTTTTTTCACTCCTCAACGTCCTCTGTCTTTCGCCAGAGAGGCAAACGCCTTTGCCTATTTCTAGTCATTTGCCTCTCGAGTACGTCACGAGCCATCTTCAATAAAGTTTCATTCATTCATTCATTCATTCATTCATTCATTCATTCATTCATTCATTCATTCATTCATTCATTCATTCATTCATTTCCCCCTACAAATAAATTGGATGAAGGTGATTAATACATGAGTTGCTGACACATCTTCCACCAATTTCCCTGTTAACTTCATGCACCCGACAGAAATATTCGGATAGCGATTAACCAATTCGATACATCTTAATATTGCCTCTACACGGTCAATAGGGAGGTCTCCGAAATCAGCCTTCTCGAGCGGCCGCCTGACGGCACGCTGTGTTCTCCTGCGCTAAAATTATTCCCTTGCCATGTTAATTATACCTCCGGTTAATGTCCCATCCTCTTTTTTGAGCTTTTTCGGATTTGGGGGCGATGCAACATAACCGTGTAGGGAGCCAGATGGGGAACGCGACCGCTCAATAAGAGATTTGGGCCGTGCGTAAAATAAATAGATAGATAGATAGATAGATAGATAGATAGATAGATAGATAGATAGATAGATAGATAGATAGATAGATAGATAGATAGATAGATAGATAGATAGATAGATAGATAGATAGATAGATAGAATATTTGGCAGTCAGAAAGCGATGCAAGGTCTTTGCAACCGACCGACACGATAAAAACAGGGGGAAAGCGCGTATCTTGCCTCAGTGCGTTCGTGAATGAACGAGCTCGGAGAGCGAGATGCTCTAAACATGACTCAAGCTACCCTGTTGAAAAACTTCAGATGCAGAACTTTCTAATCCACGACTGATTCCTAACAATTTACTCAAAGGATTGTCGCGACGCTTGTACATTGCGGGGATGTGTATTATTGGACCATTTAAGCGCTTGTAGAGCAAAAAGTAAGAGTGGTAGGGACCCGTTCGCTTTGGCGAAATGCGAGGATGAAAGCGCGACAGATGTTTTTATAGGCTAGGATTGATAACTTCAGTGAAACCTTTGAACAAATGGAGGAAATGAGTGACCAATTGATGTCCGGCAAAGAAGGATATGCTATATAGTGGTAGGATCTGCGCATACTCTAGAAACATGGGCAAAAAAAGAATAAGAAATGCTAGAGGCCGCCACTGGGTCCAGTGTTTGGCTTCAATAACAAAATTAGCCCTCTATGTGTCATCGGCTTGGCGCCTTGTTTGCGAAGCGTCTCAGTGCACGTAATACGTTTGCTTTCTTTCAGACTCCGCGTTTACCATTGCCCAACGCTGCGGTCGCCTTCTTCGCTCTTCCGTCGTGGTTGCTTTTCACTGAATATTGCTGCGCGCAGTACCACTTCCGCTTTGTCCTAGGATAATTGGCAGGGTGTTTATTTCGCAGTATTCGTGTAGAAATATGGATTTTGGTGGATTTATTCCTCTCGATGAGCTCCTTTGTTGGTGTACCTGTTGCACGCTTATTAATAATTAGACAGCACTGAGGGCCACTGCCTACGAACTCTTTTTTTTATTGTTTGCTAGAAGGACAAAGTATACACGTGAATGACGTACACGTGCGTGAAACTTCACGCAACAAGTTCGCGTTCACGACTGCTAGTTTTGCAGCACGTGGTCACCACCTGCGTCCCCCCACTGCAAATGGCCATGGAAGCGTCAGCGTTAAATGCTCATCGACATTTTGTTATACGACACGCGGCCGAAAATTGCTGGAGCTTTGCCCAAATCTCTTCTCGCCCCGAAATGGGCTCACACGTGGAGCGAGTAGTGTTTGTGCTGGCAAATGTGCACAACCTGTATAACTTTACACTACCGCGGGAAATACGACTTGTCTGAACAGATGAACCGCATACGTAGTATTCAGCGATTCATGTCGCCAGTTTATTTGTTCATGCCAGTCGTGTGCCGCTGCTGTATTGCGAATCTACTTCGTACCAACTCAGGGGAGAAGCCTACGCCGTGCTCAACTTTATTATGTATTTATTATATATTATGTTGCAAGAAGTAGCAAGTATGCGCGATATTCATTCTATAGTATAACGACAGCAGTAATACTGCAGCTGTATAGGTAGCTGCGTGTTATCGTAGCTTTCGAGCGGATTTGTGCCGTCGTGGAAGAAACGCTTGCGCCGCAGCGATGATTCTACCTCGGGTAACAACTGCGTCAGCCATCTGGCCGGCAGCGCAGTAGCCAATTGAGCCATTTGTAGCTCTCAGGGCTGTATTAGCCTTACTTGTAGGTAAACTGAGCAATGCACCCGGCGCAAACACCGAGCGCCTAGAGACAATCTGGAATTCTCCAAGGTGTTTCTTCTGTAATTTGCACCGGTGTAAAGTTATGCTTGGATAAATGCGCACAAGCAAAAGGCGCCAAGGCCGATCTTCAAAACTGATCTTGCGTGAGACAACTGCCCTGTTGTCCGGCTTTCCACTTCCCTCCAGTCATAACAGCAATCGGCGGGATAACAAGACCATCGTAACAGCGGTAGCTAGCCGTAGACGGTAGCATAAGGGAGATAAGTGTTGTGAATGCGGGCCCAGGTGGCTACCGAACTTTCCTGGTTGACATTGTGCCTGATGTGAGCACCGTATTGAACCACCAGTCATGACCTCGATGACAACGACCAATCGCTTACCTTTGTCGTTTCCACGTGTAATTGGCAGGGGTGAGGGCCCTACAAACTAAGTTTAGGAGGATAGAAAGCTGCTTGCGTGGCGATATTGTCGATACTGTTCCTTTCCTCGAACGATCGTGGCGGTATTTTTTCTTTCATATCTGTTCCGCAGAAATACCGCATCTTCAGGGGCTGCGCCCGTATATACCAGTATTTCAGTTTACCGAAGAGCTAAGAGAAAGCTCACATGCACTAGACAACCCATACACGTTTGAGTCTAGATTTAAGAGTGCTATAACAGCGTTTTTCACGTAACTTGGGCCAAACATTAAAAATATGCAAATGCCACGTAGCTAGGCCGAACCAAGGTAATGTTATTTGCCGTCGCTTGGAGGTACTTAAATTATTTTAGCTTGCCACCTAAATACATAATTAGTCATAATTAATTGATGAACTTCTCAAGTATTATAATTATATGAAAAGTGTCAATGAGAAAATTGTGGAGCACATGAAAAACTTCCGATACAGCTTTCTGTTGCTCAATACGTGCTACATAAAACTATTTTTCCAAGCGCGAAAGAATTATGCCCGCGAATACACGGAAAGTACTTCGAGGGGCCAGCCGCGCGGCAATTTTTAGTGTATTCGGGGGCTTCTTTCATGCTTGGAAAAACACTTTTATGTAGCACGTATTGAGCAACAGAAAGCTGTATCGGGAGTTTTTCATTTTGCTCTAAAATGTTCTTATGGACACTTTTCATATAATTATAATATTTGAGACGTTGATTAGTTAATTAAGACTAATTATCTATTTAGGCGGAATGCAAAAAATAATCTGGGCATGTCCAAGCGGCGGCAAACAACATTACCTTGGTTCTGTTCGGCTGCGTGGCATTTGCATATTTTTTAAGTTTGGCTCAAGTTAAGTAAAACTCCCTGTATAGTTACAGGCCCCACATTCGAGTACAAAATTGCAATTGATATTCTTATTATTGATATTCGTCGAGCTTTTTTCTTATAGTCCACATTACAACAACTTTTGCGTGCGGGTATACTCTGAAGGAGACAGAGAGACGAGCGACACGTAAAAGAGGCCGGGGGGGGGGATGTAAGTGGACAAACGTGTTTATCTGAATCTAACGCTCACGGCATTGGTTTTCTGTTTTATATTTCGTACGATTTCCTCCGCAGGAGGTAGTAGCAGAATTTATCTTCATAAAGTATGTGATCATAATTCCCTGAGAACGCTTATGAAAGTACAATTTTCATGTTTTGGGAGCAACTCATAGAATGGTAAGAAAGTTGAGAAGGACAACGTTGCTTTATAAACGGAATTTCAGCCTTCGTACCGTATTCCTTTCATGGCTGTTAATACGTAATAGCTTACATAACGCAAGGTAGCGGTAATTACATTTATAAAGTATGCGATCAGTCCTCGGCAACGTTTATTAAAGTGCGAGTTTCATGTTTTGGTAGCAGCTCAAATAAAGGTGAAAAATTTGAAAAGGACAACATTGTTTTATAAGCGCAATCTCAACCTTCGGACCTTATTCTTTACGTAGCTGTTGATATGTCACTGCTTGCATAGCGCAAGGTTTGTCTAGCACTGAAGCCTCTCGTCTTTTTTGCATTTGTGTTGCCAGCACTCGGACAACTAATGCCATGTGTGTGAGACGCTCAGGTGGAGCAATTTCCGGCCTCGTTCGCCAGGCTAAACACGCTTGTACGTACAACCCACCACCACCAGCTCTACCACCCCCCACCTGCTGATATTGTACAAAAAAAAGGAAGGAAAACACAGATATTACTCAGAGCCGTTCTTTTCATAATCTGCTGATGCCAATTTACGAATGTTTTATCTCGAATTCCTTCACACCACGCCGTTGTGGGGGACTCCGAAAATATTTGGATCATCTGCAGTGGCGTAGCCAGAAATTTCGTTCGGGGGGGGGGGGGGGAGGCTCACATTGCAGTTTGGCCTCCTCCTAAGAGACAACATTAGGTCGATGCTCCTATCTAAATAGATTTGGAAGGAGAATTCATTCTTCTCGGCAACCACAGCACCAAATTTGATGAAGTTTGTTGCATTTAAAAGAAAAACTAAAGTTCTAGTGACTGTTTGGTTTGAATTTTCGATTTAGGTCGTCAATATTTTATTCAAAAGTGGCAAAAATTGAAAAATTTCCAGAAAACGAAACAATGAAGTTTACAACTCTGTAACTGAGCCATGAAAATTGATATCACAATTCCGTGATTTGCACATAATAGTACATCTACAGCGGACAAAATTTATATGTTACACATGAATCTCAAAAAATTAAATATTATGGAAATACGGCTCTTGCAGAACCCTTGTACATAACATAATCAATTCATGTAAGACACAAATAGACATATCGAATTCGTCTGCTTTGAATGGGGTAATGGATGCCGTTTACAGAACGGCGATATCTGTTCTTGATGCAGAGCTATTAATTTGTAAACTTCGCCCTCCTATATTTTTCAAAGTTTCGAATTTTTCAAAAAATTTTAAACAAAGTTCCGGCCCTAAAGCTAAATTCCGCTTCCAACAGGCACTAGAATTTAACTTTCTATCTCAAATGCAACAAATTTCATTAAAAGCGATTCAGGAGTTATCTCAGAAAAGCGTTTCTGCGTTTTGCATGTATCTGAATAGGCTGCGTCGGAGTTGGGCCCAAGCTAAAGCTTCCTCTTAAACAATTTGCCTAGGGATCAAATACATGAAAAATAACTGCATTGCCATTGCCAAAGATACTGTAAACGAATTCTTGAATGCTACGCACTGTCAATACAAGTAAAATATGTATTGTTCCATCAAATATTACACTCGTATATGCCAAAAATTGTGCCCAACATAACTGAAGTCGATGTTTCCAAGTTTTTGGTCTATTTAATAAGTAAAGAAAATATCACACGAGCTTTAGAACTACATCAGTTCGAAAGCAGCAAAGCAGTGCATGCCGCTGATATGAAAAATGTAAAGGCCATGAAATGAACAAGTTGAGGACAAATATGTTAATGAAACTTTGTCATTCAAGATCCTTGTTTACATTCTTGTACATATGCAACGGCCAGTGAAAAATATCAATGACGCTGTCACTTGTTTCAATGTATTACGCAGGAGCAACTGTCAACGGTCGTGTATCGTGAGTAATTGCACCGAAATTATAGTCGCAGCAGAGAGCACGTATAAAAAGCAGGAGTTCTGCAGAATATACGAGGGCGAGTCAAATGAAAGTGAGCCAATGCGAATATACGACAAACGGGGCACTTTATTTAAAAGTAGCCTCCATGAGCATTTAGACATTTGTCCCATTCGCTATCGAGTCGCGTAATTGCCGTCTCATAAAGCTCCTTGGGTTGCCGCTTCAAAACTTCTGCAACTGACTTTCACGTCATCGTCCGTGACGAATCTGGTTCTCCTGAGCTTTTTATTCGGTTGCCCCAAGAAGTGGAAGTTGCAAGGCGACAGATTTGAGCTGTATGGTGGATATTGCAGCGTTTCCCACTTGCACTTCGCCAGTTTTATATTAACCACATCAGCGACGTGGGAACGGGCACTGTCGTGGAACAAGATGATCCCATTCGTCAATTTTTCACGTAGTTTGTTCTTTATTGCGACACGCAGCCGATCCGGCGTTTCACAATATCGGAAACAATTCATAGCCTCTCAAGATTTAGCAAATTCTATCAGTAACGGCCCCTGACGAGCGACAAGTAAAAGTCAACAACACCTTTCTTGCGGAGATGATGGCCTTTGCTTTCTTTGGGGGTGGTGAATTCGAATGTTTCCATTGTAAGCTTTGCCGTCGTGTTTCAAGCTCGTAGTAGTGGCATCATGGTTGGTCCGCGATCACAACTGCAGACAAGAAATCGTCACCCTTATTGTGATACCAGATCAAATGAGTAAAGGCAGCGCCGAACTTCTCCGTATTCAGGCGGTGCATGGTTCAAAATCTTGAGCATCCATTGCGCACACAAGAGCCGATAACCGAGATGTTCATGAATTATGGCGTGAACGGTGACGGTGAAGTGAACCGTGACTGATGTTCACACGCTGTGCCAATTCATCGATGCTTATCCTCCGTTCTTGTGTCATCAGCTCATCAACCTTTGCAATTTTGTTAGGGGTGATTGCACGATGGCTTTGGCCTGGTCTGGGGTCGTCTTTGCAACTTTCACGTCCTTCTTTGAACCATTTGTTCTAACGCTTCACAGTGGCCGATGAAATGCAATGTTGCAAATGTAATAAGTGAATAACTGATATTGTCTTCACCCTTTTGTACCATTTTTACGCATGGCTATGCACACATATACAGGGTGTTTCAGCGAACATTTCCTAAAACTTTTAAATGTTCCCTGTGGCAGATAGCCCAATTATAGTTCATGAGCTGCTCTACTGGAAGACGCGGACATTATTTGCAAAAAAAGAAAAATTGAAATGCATAATCTACTAATTCATAAACATCACTAATTAAGTTTTTAACTAATTACCTTATGGCCCATATTGCAATTTACAAATTCTAGCAGTGGAGTTCGCGAGGAGGATCCACTTGGAACGAATTCTCAAGATGACACTAGTTTCGATATATTAATTTTCGATCTTTGCGGAAAAATCCATTGGCGTTTCACTTAAGTTACAAAACGTCGTTTTATGCGTTGAAGCACAAAGGTAACTGGTACGCCAATGCACTTTTCCGCAAAGTCCGGGAATTAATATATTGAAACTGGGGTCATCCTGAGAATTCGTTCCATGTGGATTCGCCTTGCGAAATTCACGGCTAGAATTTGTAAATTGCAAAATGGGCCATAATGTAATTAGTTAAAAACATATTTAGGGTATGTTTGGTAATTAGTTGACTAGGCATTTCAATTTTTTTTGCAGATAATGTCCGCCTCTTCGAGTAGAGCAGCGCATCAAATATAATTGTGGTATCTGCCACAGGCAACCTTTAAAAATTTTGAAAATGTTCACTGAAGCATCCTATAAATGTGTATACAACTATGCGCGAAAAATAGAACAAAAGGTTGCGGAAGATATCACCTAATATATATATATATATATATATATATATATATATATATATATATATATATATATATATATATATACTAGTCTGCTACTCTGAGCAGGGGACGTAGTAATGGATGCGAAAAAGAATGACGAAAGATTATTATGAGGCCAAGAAGAAGGGACGTGCCTATACATAAAGACAAGGCACTACGCGTATCACATGTAAGACTACTGATGAACGCATCTGTCGTGAAGCCTGTACGTAGAGCAAAGAAGGTCAACTCAATACTCCCGAAAAAGTGTTCTGGACATCTGTATTATACGCCACCCACATGATGAAACGTCGTACACAGCGTGCGCCGATAAGGCTGTTTGTCCGAGCGCCGTAGCAGCGAAAGCATAAAGTTGTATAGCGGCGTCCGTATTGCGAACACATGCGCCCCAAAGCAAATACACACGCACGCACAGCGAGAGAGGGAGTGATAAAAACACATAGAAACAGCCGTAGGTCTTCGTGCGTTTCGCCATCCCTCACGTCGGTTAACTTTCGGTTGAACCGTAAGCTATATGGAAGACGGCGTGCCCACCGTGGGGTCACGCCCATGCATGACCGCCATGATGGAGGGGAGGAAGTAATAACGTGGAGAGGCGAAGATATCTTTATGTGCTTCGTAGGCATGCTTTGGCCTTTAGGCTTTTCACTGTGGCCGCATCATTGGAACTGCATATTCATCTAAGTCGGAAAATGTAAAGATCGACAGCCGTGATTGACAACAGGGTTCGCCGATCGTGTAATGCTGAGAAAACCACAGAAAGCAAGCGCAACAACGATGACTCCCTTCTTTTAGACGTTAAATTTGAAGAAAAATTAAGTAGAAAGAAAGAGCATGGCTGCTATGGAACTTCGGTATCGTTTGATGCCGCCATCGGTGAGCAATACGCACGACCGGAAATTGAATACTCAGACCTTTCACGCAGGAGAAAGATCACCAGCTCTTCATATTCGAATCCAATGACATGCGTAAGTTGGAAGCGAGTATAGGGGCATCGATGGCAGGACGCATAGGCTATACGTGTAATCTGGCGACCACAGCGCACCGGCTGCCGTGTGTGGGCGGCCTATGCATGAATTATTGCGAGCGCTAGAAAATTACACGCAGGTGGAACGAATGCGCCGCCAGCTCTGTGGGAGAGAAATGACCAGCTGTCGGCGTTGCCATGGGAATCGAAAATCCTCAAAAAGGCTGAAATGAAGATGCATGGCTGCAAACAAGCAAACAAACAAACAAACAAACAAACAAACAAACAAACAAACAAACAAACAAACAAACAAACAAACAAACATGCAAGCTGTATAACTAAATAACAAGCTAACACACTAACTAAATAGCTAGCTGATAAAAAAAGGTTAAGCGATGTTAACTCTAATGGACGACAGCACGCTAATCGAATGGACAGTGCGCCGACTCCGCTGTCATCTGTTACTACCACGTAACAGATGGACGTTATCACATGGACGTTGTGGCGGGCGCAAGTAAGACAAGCGTTTTCTTGCTGCTTTAGGTCAGCAAGTTCGGCAAAATCTCCCTGAATTTTCCTTATATGTACAAATATTCCGTCGTGCCGCTTGGAAGATCAAAAAGTAATTTAAGTTAGCACTTTTTTTATGTTGTTTGTTACTGGGAGCACCGTCGGAGAAGGTATTATACGGGGACGTGTGTTTTGACTTGAAGTTCTAAAAAAAAACATTTTTACACTTACCGCTGCTCCGTTCTAATGCCATCTGCTTGGAAAAGGGGCAACTACTAATAATCACCTAACCTTCTCGAGCCAATCAGGTTTTACTGCACCTATAACAGTCTAGCGTTGTTCCTATCCATATTTTTATGTCCTTTGTCTTAATTAAAACATGTATCTCTATATTGTAAAGCTACCTATAGCTGTTATTGTTCCGCCTCCCCTTGCTTTCTTTCCCCCACTAGCACTTAAAAAATATATGGCTTTTCTGGAGTGCTTAGCATAAGCTTTGAATCCCAGTGTTTCTGCAAGATGGACCTTCCCTATGGTCCTGGCTCGGTGAATATCTTGACATCTTGGCATTTTTACAATGTGCTCAGTTTTCTCCGGACTTCCTGTCTTTCCTTTGCTTTTAGCTTTCGCTATTTCTCTTTCAGATATCTGATATGTAGCTGATATTTTCTCCGGTATGCTTTTGTCCTCAGACAGCCAGCCCGGGTCCGAAATAGCAAGGCACTGCCCCTTTGTGTTATCCTACAAATCTCCTCTCCTGATTCCTTGCTTGCTGTCTTTGTAGATCTCCATGCACTTCTCTGTTTACATCTCCTATAACGAATTTACTGTTTCCTTTTCCAAACTTACTTATAGATGACTTGGGGTTGTCAATTTGAACTTCAAATTACACTATACTTTGTTTCCAACTTTCTTGGCCACTATTCTGTGTCCGCGCGCTTGAGGTACAGGTATAGTTGGGCACTTTAGCCGCCAATTTCTTTCCATACATGTTCCTGAGTATTTCTTCAAAACTAAATTTGCTTCTTTCAGAAATGCGCAGCAGAGCGACCTCTGCGTTATGGATTTATCCTCCGTCAAGTCCCGTTAATTTGATTCCAGGCAGCGTGCGATCGAACCATGTCGCAGCACGATCATAGGAGATCGTTTCTAAAATGCGAACCCTCTGTGCTATAGTTTCGCAGCTTGGAGTGCCGACGCGTTCCTTGTCTCGTTTTGATGATGTGCACACGTCACGATTAGGTGCGCTGCAGCTCGCCGCCTCGTTTTCAGCCGGCCGAGCCCGTTGGCGGTGTATAATAGCGTAATACACTCTGTCGACGAGCTCGCGTGTGCTGTTAAATCTGACACGATGCCGTGCCTGCCCTAGGGAACAAGGTAAGGCGCCGTTGTAACCAAGGCAACAACAGCGCCTGCAGTAGCCAACCGAGAGCCGCTGTTCATTCCCTAATGCGTGGCCGTGCCACTTGGGTGCCGATGCAACGGTCGCATCGCTTCCCCCCTGCACTGTGCTGCTTTTAGTGCCCGCTCTTCTCGCGTACTGTTTTCTTTATTTCGTCGCTCCCTCTTGGAGCGCGCATGGCGCCGACATGTGCTTGTTGCCGCCAGGGGTGGCTCCACCCTTTCCTGGAATGTTTTGTAGTAGAAAGAAAGAAACCCAACTTCCTGAGTCAGCGGGCTCTCCATATTTCACCACGCTGGCCTGTATACGCCGGTTCTCTCCGCTGTGCAGCGCGTGATGTATTCTAATAAGGACGGTTCGCTGGGCCGTGCGCGAATTTTACCAAGTCAATATTAAGCATTCTGAGCAGAGGAAAGAATAAATAAACAGAGACACGTAACTAAGCGAGAGTGGGCAAGGTAGTGACAGACCATACATACAGTGCTACCCCTCGTCTGATGTCGAAACATTTGTCGTGCGTTTCCGTGCAAACGTTGGTAAAAGAACAGATTCCCTAAACTCAGTCAAATTCCTCCTCGCCATAAATTACGGCCAGCTTTTGGGTGGTCTCTAGGGAAGATATAAAAGCAACATATGAGGACAAAAGGGCACAGTTGCTGTTTCTGAGGATTAACTCAGAGTATGCGAAGTAAGGATAAAAACAAAAGGAGAGAGGTAGGGAGGGATGCTGCTAGCTGCAGGTGTACCTTGAGTGAGTGAGTGAGGGAATAAACTTTATTGTAGGTCCGGCGAGGACGCGAACTCGTCGCGCACCCGGCTAGTCCCACGTCGGGACCGGCAGGTCTAGCCCACCGGCCCGGTCGCGGGCACGCTGGACGGCCAGGATTTGCTTTTCTAGAGCGGGGCTACGCAAAAGCGAGTCCCACTCCTCCTTGATGAACTTGGGGTATGTCGACCCACACTCCCACAGCATGTGCGCTAGAGTGGAGGTCTGGCCGCAGGAGGGGCAGGCGTCGTCGCGATACACGTCCGGGTAAGCCTCGTGGAGAACGGACAGACACGGATACGTACAGGTCTGCAGAAGCCTAAGCGAAACGGCTTGCGCCCTATTCAACTTGGGGTGAGGGGGTGGAAAGACCCTTCTAGACATGTAGAAGAATTTAATAAGCTCGTTATGAGTAGCGGGAGCGTCCCTGTGGCCGTAGGGAGGAGGGGAGTCGGTGCTTCTTGTAGAGGAAGCGCGGTCGGTGAGGTCACGCGCAGCCTCGTGAGCAGACTCATTGAGGTTCGGGGGAGCACCCTCGACCGACCCTACGTGAGCTGGAAACCAGTGGATTGAATGATGCGTGAGAGCATCTCGACTCGAGCTGCTAAGAAGACGAGCAGCTTGCTTGGCGATGCAACCCTTCTGAAAAGCCCTAACTGCTGTTTTGGAATCGCTATATATCTCGGATCCACGACCGTCTAGCAGGGTGAGGGCGATGGCGGCTTGTTCGGCGACACCGGGGTCTGAAGTGCGAATGGAGGCGCAGTTGGAAATCTTGCCGCTGGAGTCGACCACAACGATGGCAAAGGTCTTCCCATCGCTGTACTCCGCGGCGTCGACGAAGCCTGCTCTAATGTCTCGTTGCTTGATCTGTTTGAGGATGGCTGCTGCTCTGGCCTTGCGTCTGCCCTCGTTATGGACGGGATGGACGTTTCGGGGCACAGGCGCCACTTCGAACCTGTCTCGAATGCACCTGGGGATCGGGGTACTGACCATCGGGAATCCCGCAGGTTGGTAACCCAGCTCTTCGAGGATGTGTCTACCTGCCGCTGTGGTGCTCAAGCGAGTGAGTTGCGCGCGTTCTTGGGCTTCGGCAATCTCCTCGGCAGTGTTATGCACCCCCAGCCTAAGGAGATCCTCGGTATGGGTCCTGATGGGTAGCCCGAGAGCCCTCTTGACCACTTTGCGGATGAGAGCGTTGAGTTTGTCTCGCTCCGCTCTGAGCCAGTTATGCATAGAAATTGTGTACGTAAAGTGACATAGTACGAATGCATTGATAAGCCTGAGGAGATTGTTTTCCTTCATTCCTCGGTGCCGGTTTGCTATTCTGCGAAAGAGGCGGAAAGCGTTGTCCGTCTTTGCGATGATCTTGCGGAGAGCCGTTCCGTTCCCGCCGTTGAATTCGACAAACATGCCCAGGACCCGAATAACGTCAACCCTGGGTATCACCCCCCCGTCACAAGTGCGAAGACTGATGCTGCTTTCGGAGACTGGCTTCCAATCTTTGGGTCTGCCTCCCTTCTCTTTTCTGTAAAGCAGAAGCTCCGACTTGGCGGGGGAGCATCGAAGTCCGGTGGGGCGGAGATACTCCTCGATCACGTCTATCGCCTCCTGCATGGATTCTTCGACTCTGCCCTCGCAGCCGCTGGAGCACCATAAGGTGATGTCGTCGGCGTATATGGTGTGCTTGACGCCCTCTACGCGTGCCAACCTTTCGGAAAGACCAATCATACAGATGTTGAACAGGGTGGGTGAGATGACGGCGCCCTGAGGAGTGCCCCGCCCTCCGAGGGGCACATCGTTGGAGCGGAAGTCCCCAATGCGAAGCTTGGCCTTCCTGTCCGTTAGGAAAGAGCTGACGTAGCTATGGAATCTGGAGCCGAGACCCAGATCTGAAATGGTCTTTACGATGAAGCTATGGAGCACGTTGTCGAAAGCTTTCTCGAGGTCCAGACCGAGCAAAGCCTTGACGTCTCTGGAACGGCCATCCACAATCTGATGCTTTATTAGGCGCATTGCATCCTGCGTCGAGAGTCCGGCGCGGAAGCCGACCATGTTGTACGTGTAAACCTCGTTGTCTTCGAGGTACCCGTTGACCCTGTTGAGGACGACGCGCTCCATGACCTTGCCGACGCAGGAGGTTAGAGAAATCGGCCTGAGGTTCTCGATGTTCGGGGCCTTGCCGGGCTTGGGAATGAGCACCGTGCAGGCCATCTTCCATTCTGCAGGAACAACGCCGCTATTCCAGGACTCGTTGATTTTGTCGGTCAGGAAGACGATCGACGTGTCCTCGAGGTTTCTCAACATTCTGTTGGTGACTCCGTCTGGACCCGGCGCAGACTTGCGGTTGAGCGCGAAGATGGCCTGTCTAACCTCGGCAATGGAGAAGTC
Organism: Dermacentor variabilis; assembly: GCF_050947875.1. Classification (NCBI taxonomy): domain Eukaryota; kingdom Metazoa; phylum Arthropoda; class Arachnida; order Ixodida; family Ixodidae; genus Dermacentor; species Dermacentor variabilis. The sequence goes on from NC_134568.1 coordinate 70,818,303, forward strand.
TTCGTCGAGCTCGGGGCGTGGAGGGCCTCGGTAGACTGGGAGTTGGGTCACTGGATCTCCGTCGCGACGGACGGGCAAGTACTTCTGTACCAGTTTTGCGACGAGCTCATCGACCGTGTGAGACCTGGTGGCCTCGTGAAGGGCCCTGGCCAACGTATGCCTCTGATTTGACTTTGAGCCGCTTTCGTCGAGAAGGTGCTTCAGCATACCCCAGGATTTGCCGTTGCGCATCTGTCCGTCGATGGATTCGCAGAGCTCGTCCCACTGCTGCTGGCATAGCGCCTTGCAGTGGTCATCGATGACCTTGTTGAGCTCCGAGATCTTTTTTCGGAGTCTGCGATTGAGCCTTTGACCCTTCCATCGGCGGAGCAGGGCGTTTTTGGCCTCGATCAGGTGGGCAAGTCTGCTGTCCATCCGCTCGACGTCGAGATCGGTTTCCACTTTCTTGGTAGCCGCGGAAGCGTCGTTCCGGACGCCTTCGCACCATTCTTCGAGGGTGGCGGGTGCCCTGGCTCTGCTGGGTTCTTCGCGAATCTTGCGAAAGTGGTCCCAATCGATCAACGTGAATTCCTTGATCCTACTCCGAGACACCTTGAAGTTGGTCTCGAGAATGTAATGGTCGCTGCCGAACTCCATGGCGGTGTTCTCCCAGCCTACGTCCTCAACGTTCCTGACGAACGCTAGGTCAGGTGTCGAGTCCCGGGTGACGGAGTTGCCGATGCGAGTAGGAAAATTCTTGTCAGTGACCAGAGTGAGGTCCATCTCGTTGGCGTCTTGCCACAGGTTGCGCCCCTTGGTAGTGTCGTAGACGTAACCCCAGATGCCGTACGGTGCGTTGAAGTCACCGACGACGACCAAGGGTCGAGGGCCGGCCAAGTCGGTCGCTTTCTTGAGGATGGTCTTGAACTGCTGGCGCGAGTCCCTGGGGTTGCTATAGATATTGAGGACGAACACGCTGTTTCTGCGCTGATTCTGGTGTGGTACGTCGAGCAGGATCTCAACCATGACATATTCAATTCTACCACACCCCAGCTTGAGGTCGTGGGTGAGATGAGTGAGCCTTTTATCAATCAAGGTGCAAATCCCTCGCCCCCCGGGCAGGCCCGACACGGCCCTGTAGCCCTGGAGCGAGGCGGCGGAGACTAACGTTTCCTGGAGAGCAATGACTTGAGGTTTGACAGCGAAGGACCTGAAGAACTGCTGCAGAGGGGCTTTTTTGTTAGAATATCCCCTGCAGTTCCATTGCCAAATGCGAAAACTCTCTTTGGACCTATCCATTATGGCGGACCGGATGGACTACCACCTAACGGGGCAGTTAGGGCTGTGCAAAGACTGGGTCCTCCTGACGCCGCTCTGGTTGGATATTGAAGTCTAGCTTCCTTTAGTATGGCGGGAACGGTGAGCGGTTGTACGACGGAGGCGGGTGTAGCCATTCGCGCCTCAATGGCGTCTATGCGATCAGCGAGAGCTCCGAGGCCCCTGTTGGGGTCTCCGAGTGCAACCTGAATTTGACGAACGTTATCGGTGAGACAATTGACGCTAGCAGTGACCTGTTTGAGGCCATCTGCCAGCCCAAAGAGAGATTGCTTAATCTCGCTGACTTCTGAGGACATCGCTCCCGATTCACCTGTTTGTTTTACTACTGCTCTGCGTTTGGAGGACGTCGCAGTACCGTCTACTGGGGCTGGGATTGGAGTCTCTGTGGCCCTGTCTGGCGCACCGTTATCAGACGCATTCGTAACGAGTTTCCGAATCTCTGCCATTTCGTTAACTAGCCTCTTGATCATGTTCTTGAGGTCGTCGTTTTCTTTTCGTAAGCGAATGACTTCCGCGTCCCTAGCTCGCTCTGGGTGTGGGCCATTACGAGGTGCCTGAGCAGCTTCTATATTGGCACCGGGCTTGGGACGTACCAGATCGGCCCAAAGGAGGGTCGGCTGCTTCCCCAAACGTGTAGAGGCCAGCTGAGGTCCAGATGCTGGCTGGGTTCTGCAACCTGGGCGGCCCCTAGAGCCGGATCTGGATCTTGATCGGACTCGGGATCTTGACATCGACCTGGCCCTGGAGACGGAGCGGCTCCTGGTGCGACCCCTGGAGCGGCCACGAGACTTGGATCTCCCCCTGGACCGGGAGCGGCTGCGACCGTATTGGCGTTCAGGCGATGCTTGCCGGGCTTGATTCGCGCCCTCCATGGGCGGGAAATGTTCGGCGTTGAGGGCGCGGGAGCGTTCCCCCCGTCTGCGCCTGACGAGATATGGCGTCTGAAATCGTCGCTTGCACTCCTTGGCGGCGGTAAGGTGGTCGCCACCGCACAGCTTGCATTTGGGATCGCACCTATGCTGGGCGTCAGGGTTTGCTTCTCCGCATCCTCTGCAGATGGCGTCGTTGGGCGAAGGGCAGACGTCGGAGCGGTGCCCGAGCCTGCCGCAGCTGTAACACACATCCATTTGCTTGCGAAATAAAGTGCACCTGACGATAGTGCCGCCGTAGGAGACAAAATTTGGCACTCGGTACCCCTCGAACAGGACCACTACGGTGCCGGTGTTCTTGATTCTTTTGGCGCCCAGCGCCGTGGGATTTCTCGGGTTTACGAGTTTTTTGTCGAGCACCGCGGGCCCGTCGGTAAGGGAGACGCCTCGGATGACGCCCTTGCACGTGTAGTGGGGGGCGGCCTCGTAGGCGCTCACCTCGAAACGTTGACCGGCGACGGAGATGCCTTCGATACCGACGTAGCGTGCAGCGTTGTCCCGGTTTGGTGTGCTGATCACCATTATGTTTTGTTGAAAGTTGGGACACATCGTGTCCGTGTCTCGCGACGCCGGATCGAGCCCGGCAGCCTGCCATATGGCGTCGGCGACTGCGGTAGGTCCACACTTGCTGATACACAGTCCTCCCCTGGGCCGCACGACGATCTTTGCCTCTTCTTTGGGCAGCGGAGGCATCCTGGCCCCGCGAATTATCTTGCTTTTAATGCCCGCGCGGTCGGCGGGACGCCGAGCGTTGGAACCGGCGTTATGCTGAACGTCGGCCGCACTGGCATTGGCCGCATTTCTCTTGCTCCTTAAAGAACGTCTGGCGGCAACGAGCTGCCACCCGGAGTCTTTAGTGAAGTCCTCGGGGGATAAAAACTCCCCTTCCACCTCACACTCCATCACAAATTCCGTGGAAAAAGCCTCTGACGAGAAGAGGTGGGCGAGCGATGCCTCGCCTCGCGAACCCTAACACGGTTAGGCTCAGCACACAGTGATGGCGTAGTCGAAAGAAAAACGGGAAGAAATGTCACAAAAGTCCACCCACCCACAAAAGTCGGGTATCGGCGTGTTCCTCGTGACGTCACAGATCCGGAAATGTGGAAAGTTCAGGGGTACACACTCGAAAAACATCCGAAAACGATGGCAAAAAGCGGGAGCCGAGCGAACCACGTCAGGTGTGGCTCAAACCCACTGCTCGGTGTACCTTGCCTTGCAAAATCTGCCGGCAGTTGCTCCGCCCGAGTCTCACTTATCAAGTGCGGTATAGGGTCTCAAGCCCGCCACAACACTTGCAGCGAAGACTAACGCTGAGGACAGAGTTCAATCGGGATACAACATGCCGCGTGCCATCCATTCCACCCCCTAGTAGCCCGCCCGCGGATATCCCCGTTCACACTCCAACTCTGTATCGCGGAGGAACTCCAGGAGGAGCGGGAACACCTCCCTCGTAAATATCCAACGTCCTCACGGGAACTAACTGCTGCTCGCAATTGTGTGTGGAGCAATTAAACGCTTGAGTCAATCTGTAGGATTCGGCGTTTTCTATCAAATTCCGGACATGCTAACAAATAATGTTTAGTGTCACCCAGTTGACAGCGCATGCAGGATGATGACGCTGGAATTTGCGCTGATCCCATGCAGATGCGATAAAAGAGGGAGCGTCAGTTCTGCCTAGTCGCTTAGTTAAATATGAATAGAACCATGCACTAGCGCGTAGAATACAGGAGAAATGACGCAAATGTTCTATCCGCTGTTTCTAGTACATTGATTAGCTTATGAAAGAACACCCGCTAAAATAAAAGGGATACACAAAAGGATTGTGTGAAGACATTGTCATACTGAATGGACAGGGCACCCCTGACTGTCATCATAATTATTCAGGACCTAAGGACATTAATGTGGAGTGCACTGATACCACCACCATATGGTGCACCTCGCCATTCAATATTCAAAATTTTCGCGATGGCGCAAACAGTGACGTTTGTCAACTTGTGCGATAATTCAGGGCAATGAGCGCAGCCTCAGCAAGGAAGTTTTAATAATAATAATAATAATAATAATAATAATAATAATAATAATAATAATAATAATAATAATAATCAGTATGCCGGAATGAAACGAATGTACATCATCATCATAAGCCTATTTTATGTCCACTGCAGGACGAAGGCCTCTCCCTGCGATCTACAATTGGCCCTGTCCTGCGCCAACCGATTCCAACTAGTACCCGCGAATTTCCTAATTTCATCGCCCCACCTAGTTTTCTGCCGTCCTCGACTGCGCTTCCCTTCTCTTGGTACCGATTCTGTAACCCTAATGGTCCAACGGTTATCTAACCTGCGCATTACATGACCTGAAACGAATGTACATTCTGCACAAAATACAGTGAACTCTCACATCAGTGAACTTCAAGGGACCCCAGGAGATAGTTCACTTAAAGGGACCCTAAAGGCAAATACTAGGTGGACGTGGACTGTTTAAATACCATTTCAGAAACCTCGCAATGCTGTTCTCGTGCCAAGAAAAGCCTTAGTTTACGAGAAATTTGCATCTGAAGGGTCCGAATACCTTTTTTAAAATTCAAATCTCCCGACACTCAACCGGGGGACTGGTGACGTTGCCTACGCCATCACCACTGATTGAAGTGTTTATTAGAAAGGATGGCCCGTGGCCTAAGATGGGGGTAAGGGATAAGGTGAACGGTAAAATGCCTGCCTCCTTAGCAAAGGACAGCAAAGCGTTCATTCTTCTGGTGGCTTATACTTGCGGTGCGACCCAGTCTTCGTATGCGACTCCACCCTTAAATGCAGGGTGTGCTTATCCCTGAGGCTGGATGTGGCAGGAGAGGACCAGATCAGGTGTTTGAGATTGATGTTGATCGCAGGGCAGTTGGGGTACTCCACTTGTGTTCCTCCTCTCCATTTGCTCGGAACACCCTGTGTAATGGATGTCTTAGCGGTGGATTCGCGGCTGCAATTGCTTTTTTGGTCTAGTGGCGTAGACCATTAGATCATCTTGCGACATCACGTGGAAGTTGAATTCTCTGCTACTCGCAGTTTGTGCGAATTTCGGAAACCAGCAAAACCAGCGTAGCACTACGCGATAACGAAACTACTGAAACGCGAAAGCGTGGCCGGCGCAGAGTCGAGCGAAAACGAAACCTTTCGGCCGCCCGCGTCGTTGTGAAGAGTAATTTCAATGAGCTGTTTTTTCTAAAACTGAAATAGAACTAGGCAAGTAGCATTTTATTTCGTCTTATAATACCATAAAGAGGTGTTTTTTGGAACGAATGGTTGAGTACTAGTGACAAAACTCAACTGAGGAGTGCTTTCGCCATCGGGCAAATACTTGAATGTCCTGGGGGAGTCTCTAAACGTGTCCTGCATTTACCTCAATTTCTCGATTATTAAGGCTCTCTTCGTGATAATATTGACGCCTTAGATATTCTAGAGCACTAGTCTATCACTTCACCTTAACTTAACATTTGCATTTAGTGTCCCTTTAACTGAAAGTTCACGAAACTGAGTATTCACTAGAATGTGGAAAAGCATAGGGCACAGCAGACAACGAGTCAAAAGTGTGAAATGCAATTTTACAATATGCAAGTTATGGAGTTATCAATATATACAAAGTGCGTAACAGTTACGTTGAAGCTTATCTCATTTTGAAAAGAAAATGCAATTTTCATTTGGACTGGTGCTATTAAAGTGTAAGAAGTAACACAGCTCTCCAGAGTCTATCTTTTTGTGCACTTCCTATGGCACAGCTTGTTGATAAGACACGAAGTCTCGCAACTTTCCAATGCATCCTACAGCCTCGGCTAGAGTTACAGTATTTGAATCGGCCTCTACTAGTGCATCTTCCTCGCCGCGCCCTTTTTAGGGACGAACACTGGAAACAGTTTCCAGGTCTAATAGTTCAGCACAGGTAAGAAGCTCCCTGTCACTGCACATAGTCTTCAAACGAAGTGTTGCTGTCAACATCCAGCTGGTGACAGACCTCTGTCCACATCACTGGGTCGATCATCTCGTTGCGCTGTTGCTCTTGCTCGCTTTCACCGCACAGGGGGGAAATGCCAAATTTATGCCAGCAGTTTTTAATTGTAGCCGATGTTACTGTCCACCAGGAGCCTCAAGTTCGTTCAACTGAAGTATTCGCTATTCAGAAATTTGTTTAGCTGAACTCTTTTTGCATGGAATAAATAGGAGACCCGCCGGGATTTCCTAAAAGTTCATTATTCTGAAATATGCGTTAAACCGACGTTCGTACAAGTAAGAGTTTACTGTTTTATAAATGAACTGTCATTGGGATCATTGGCCAAGCCTTCAGTTAGATTGTGCTTCAACTATGTACTTTATTGGGAACAAATTGTGTGTTTATCTGGAAGTTATTATCAACCTAATAAACTTAACACTGGTATTCCACTTGGTTCGATACTTGGACCACTTTTATACTTAATTTATGATAATGACTTACCCCTGTGTTTAGTACCTTATAGTTGTATACTCTATGCTGACGACATCACCATTGTTTTTTCTGATTAACACGTGGATATTTTGTTAGCCAAACTGAATGCCGATGCAGAGAATATATCAAACTGTTGTGAAAGGAATGGACTTTTAATTAATCCTAAAAAATCTTGATTTGCAATTTTCACGTGTCCGCAAAGAAACGTCCCCAGCAGTCCCGCTATACGTAATGGCAGCATTGTTGTTGTTGCGTCTCACCATGCTAATTTTTTAGGTGTCGAATTGACCGATCACCTAAAATTTTACATCCATATTGCCGCATTAACAAAAAAAAAGTAGCGTTTGACATTAGGGTACTCATTAAAGCTCGCTGATACTTTACATCGACAGTCTTCATCTCTCTTTAGTACGCCTTCATTCATAGTCATTATGATTATTGCATTTCCACCTGAGGTAATACCCCTCACACGCTCATTGCAGCATATTTAGAACTCAGCACTACTCATCATAACTTTCAGCAGTCCTACGACTAACTTCTCCACACTTCTACGTACTCACAACCTATTATCTGTGCAGAAGCTTCATAAATACTCGCCAGATATTCTGATGCACAAATCCCTTTAATGTAAAACTTAATGTTAAGGTAACTGAGGAAAACCAGCTTATCCATTCTACATCTACGCGATTTCTTTCCAATAATAGCCACTTGCTTCCTATGCCCAAGACTAACAATGGCAGGTTTTACGCTATGTTTTCTGCTACTTAAATTTGGAATTCGTTACCGCCGAACCTTAACCAAAACCCTGCACTATTAGCCTTTTTTAAACACAACCTTCGCGCTTTTTTTTATTCATGTACCTAAAGGACCTATTACAGGTATTACATAGGGGATTACAGAACATTGCATAACATATCACGGTGAATACATAATGAAAACATAGAAGCAAGACGAGCGCCATTTGCTGAAAAACCTAACGTTATAAAAACATACTGAAAAACGCACTGCAAACACTGAGAATATGCTGAAAGAAGTAGAACTATAATGGCAATGACAACAATAGAGAATAATACAATTCTAAACAGTCGGCACGCAATAAGCACTTCAGTTTGCTAACAAAAGCGTCGTGGTTGTTGACAGAAAAGATTTCCGCAGGCAGCTTATTCCAATGGTAAATGGCAAGGAACAATGGTGAATGACGCATAAGCTTGGTACGAGCGATCTTTGGTTGTACTTTAAAGCCGTGGCATAATCGGGGAAAGATGAGATGAGCCGGTTTGATATGAGACTCTGTGAATGGATTGTAATAAAGTCGGTGAAAGTGAGATAACAGGGTAACAAGTCTTCGCGTTTCCAGTGAACATAAATTTAGACGCGATTTGATATCAGTAATGCTGGAGTAGTGAGAGTACTTCCTTGTGATAAACCTAGCGGCCTTATTCGGCAATGATTCGAGTTTCCCGGCAACGTATGCTTCCAGATGATGATGGCGTATTGCAGTTGCGATCTGACTAAAGTTGTGTATGCTTATAGCGTGGTTTCCTGATTTGCGGAATGTGACGCGTAATAAAACCCAGGGTCTTCGAAGCTTTGGTGGTGATGTAATCAATCTGTTTATGCCATGTCAGGTCTATGTGAACGCCTAAGTATTTGACTGCAGGAACTTTCTCAATGGTCACGTTATCGATAGTATAAAAGGGGGACGCAGTGAGTTTAGCCGTGGTAAATTTTACAGCTTTTGTTTTGAAAACATTAATCTCCATCTGCAATTGTTCACACCACTTAGCGATTTTGTCAAGATCGGACTGCAATGCATTAGTATCAGAAGGGTCAGTGACCTTTCTGTAGATAACACAGTCGCCGGCACATGGTCTAGTAGTAGAAGTAAGGTTGCTGCTTATGCCATTAATATAAATAATAAATATAAATAAAATATAAATAAGAAAATCGGCCCAAGCACAGAACCTTGCGGCACACCAGACTTTACACTGTTTAGTGCAGAACAAGATGCATTGGCAGAAAAAAAGTGGTGTCGGTTAGTTAAAAATTCCAATCGTGTACTTCTGTATTAAGTAGAATTGACACGTTTTATTTCTTGTTGTTTTCACCACAGACGCTGCACTATATGAATAATTAAATTTCATGTTATCGGAAACTAGTCCTCCCTTCAGTCTTTGTCTATGGGACCTCCTCCTATATATACCTTGTAGATGTAACATATATCCTATGCATAATAAAAAAAACATTCTAATTCTGATTCTGAACTACATAGTGGTTCTCTCCCATAGGAAACCGTGCTGTCTAGCTCGCAGCTTCTATGGATGCTCGTTTATGCTCCCAGTTACTGAGCTTCACGAAAGAAGTGTCAACAAGAACGGGAAGATTGCCCCCCCCCTCAAAAAAAAAAAAATTTACGCGCCTAAAGTTTGAGTCACTAAGCACGGTTTAATGCACCGTCGCGCAAAGTAGAAAGTATCTATGGAAATGCCTCTCTAATGCAAGACACTGTCTTAGCGAGAACGCGCGGGACAAAATACAACAATAGCATATAGCAAGTTTTGACAACGTTTTTTTGAAGTTATGTACGTTGCCATTCACCATGCAAATGCGTACTGTAATTGCAGCTTTAACTCCTTATTTGTTGTCACACATCGGGTATTGAGTTTCTTGTAAATTACCCATGAAATGCTCAACTTAAACCTTTGCTTACCAGTGCCTAATGTGTCCCAAGCGATCTCTCCAGACCGTTTCTTCGTAAGGGGCCGCTTTGTGCCCCAATTTCGGAGGCTCCTACTCATCTACCTTTACCCCACGTAAGATACATAAGCGCTTTGGATCATTATAGTCGGGGCACTTTAACAGATAACTGCTCTCGCATAACTGATGGCGCATTCCGTTGGCAGAATAGGAGCAGAGGCAGTGAGCAATAGCGCAGCGAGAGAGCGACTGCTTCCTCCCTCAATTAACGTTCCATCCGTTCCGAGAGCAGGTGCGAGGGTGAAGGCGGCTTCACGTGATCCATATTGTTTACGCTGAACCGGAATGACGAAAACAATAAAAATCGTAGTTTCGCCCGAAAGGCGAAGCATCAATTGCAATAGCAAATTAGTAGACAGCTATACGAAGTAAGGATAGCAGTTTTATCGGCCGTATGAACTTGTAAACATTTGCTTATTAACTAAATTAACAAGCACGGTGTCCAGAGCGCACACGTAAACATGAAAACATGACCGCGGAAACTCGCTGTCAAACCGCTGGAGTGAGGAAGCGCAGCAGCAGCAGCAGCGAACGAATTGACCTTCGTGCTGCCTCTCGCTTCAACGTGAACTAAGCATCGAACGCGCAGCGCATACGAAGCGCATCACTCGGCGCAATTTGTCCACATCGCAGATCGCTATTGAGATGAGGCCCGCGTAACCGCGCATTTTGTCCGCATGACAGAGCGCTTTCGAGATAGCGCGCCTGTGCGTCCGCGTCGTACGCAGCAGCCGCCAGAGTAAAATGTCTCGCCCCCCCCCCCCCCCCGGCCCGCCTTCTTCCCGGTTACTCGCGTGCGACGGAAGACGGCGCGCTTCTTCCCCGCTTCCTTCCCTTGCGCGCGAGATTGAGCCGGGGCCATCGGGTGACTCTCACAAGTTTCACTCGCACATACAGCATACGGCGATATTATGCTTGGACTTTATACGGAACATCGCGACGACGACGACGACGACGACGACGACAGGAATGCGCCTGGAATGTCCATACATTCGTTATAGCAATTGTAAAGTATATCACGCGTTTGCTGCACGTGATTTCCTTCGCACTCCGCTTTTCGTAGGAGCAGCTCGAGCTGCTCTTGGCTGCTCTCGGTGTCGCCAAACTGCTTCTGTTCTGGCTTTGGATCATAGCGCTGTTGTTCTTGTTCACCCATTGGTACGCAGCTGCTCTTGAGAGAGCACTTTGGGGATGCTTTTGAGTGCTTCTGTTGGCCCAATGCAACGTATCATTAAACAATTATTTAGGTGGGTTCTGCAAGAATATTTATTTCTTTATGTTTTGCAACTTTGTACTCTTCTCAACAATTCAAGTGCCATAAATTAAATATGGGAAATGTGCCCTACGGAAGTCCGCATTTATTGAGGACAGTTTGGATAACATTTTGAACCATATGTATAGAGCGAGAACATATATGATGCTTATAAATACAGTACAACCTGCAGTATCAATAAAAGAATCGTCCGTATAGAGACCAGAATTTTCAGCGCTTGTAGGTGGCAGCCATCTTCTGCCTGAGACTGCAAGAACATGCAAAATGAATGACTGTGATAGCGCTTAGCCTGTTCTTACCGCAGCCTCGTCGCCAGTTTTCAACTGCCGTGAGCTGTCACATCATCAAACCCGCAGTCTATCATGCCGCGAGGACTGATGGGAACTGGGCTCGAGATTCTGTACACTTGCTCTAAACAGGCGTGCGAGATTAAAAACATTTCTCTTCTATATGCATCACGTGACTCGAGCGAGCGTTCTACCAGTACAAGTCATCAGGAAAGAAATAAAGGAAGTTGTGTGCGCGCTGCAGACTAGCAAGGCGCGAACCACGGTCTGACGTGATATGTGATGTCATTCGATTAGAATTCTAGTTGGGATTTGTATAAATGACAGGAAAGTATTCTTGACGCCAACGCAAAAAAAGAAAGGAAAATGTTTACGCCCACTGGGAATGCAATTACTCATCCCACGGCAGCGCAGTGGTGCGAAGTTAATGAAAGCCTACTCACACTGTCGTATGTTTCATTATTCACCTGCTCGGACGTACATCCTCAGTGCCCATTAACTCACCTGGAAGTGGGAACTTGTTAATTAAAGTTGCAATCAGGCAGCCATCCAGTGACTATCCTGCCTATATCCTAGCGAGTTCGTTTCCGAGTCTCCTGCGTTTCATTTGCCAAACCGTACTTCCGGGACTTTTTTTGCATGATTATGATTATTGATCAGCCCTTATACGTGTTTCATCAAGCGTCAAGACGATGTTGCGCCGAAAATAACATTAGCTGTTTTGACAAAGGGCGCTTTGGAGGCGTTTTCAGAGATGTATTCCACTGGAAATGCTCCTAAGTTCGCAGCATTGCAGCTCCAGTGGCTTGTAAAGACATAAAAAAAGAACGAAGGGCGGGTAATATTTTTTAAGCAGATCGGAAAACCCGCGAAATTTTGTAGCTGCGTATATACTCGATCTGCTCCTTTCGCAAAAAATAGGGATTTATACTGTTTCAACAAACCTCTCGAATGATATATCCGAACTGTTAGAGAACGCACCATCATTCTTTGGCGCATCTGCATACGTATTTGAACAAGGAGCGCCAAAAAGCGACAGATTTCGCTGTGAACTACTACATATCCCAGAGCTTGCCTGACAATCCAGGAAAGACATTAAATTGATTCTTGAATTATTGTGATTATTGTTATTATTATCAGTAGTAGTAGGAGGAGGAGAAGGAAGAGGAGGAAAAGGCGAAGTTCCGTACAGCCCCACTTTAGCACAAAGTGCCACAGCGCGATTTTCGACGAGGAGATAAATCGAAGAGCAGACAAGGACATCACTTGTCTGCTCTTCGCTTTCTCCTCGTGAAAAGCCGTGTCTGTATTTTGAATCATGCAGAATCTTTAGTCCAGTGTTTGACGTTACCCACTTCAGTTTCACGATGCGTATACCTACAGGTAGTACATGCAAATATATGTTCGGGGCTTGCACCTAAGATAACTCGCCACGATGTTTTAGTCACGATATGTGGCACTACATCTGCAGGCTTGGATTGATGCCTGACACCGGCGAAGATGCCGAGAGCGAGTGGGGCTCTACTAATCCAGGTACAACCAAATTAGGAAGGCGCACTAAGCTTGAACAAAGACACTCCCTCACCAGAAGAGGAATTGGCCTCCCTGGTGCAGTACTCGGTCACAACCTCCCTAATGAAATGATCTCAATGAAATGGCCCTCAGTCCCCAGTGGCTGCGGAGCACCTGACCAAGGCGGCGGTCAGACTTGCAACGCAGCAGAAGGTGCTAAGAATGTCTGGGTCCGGACAGGCCGCCTATGGAAACTGACCCTTGCAACGTTTAACACCCGAACCCTCTCGGGTGAAGCAAGCTTAGCAGGACTCTTTGAAGAACTATCAGACATTGGTTGGGATATCATCGGCCTTAGTGAGATTAGAAGACATGGTGAGGCTTACACATTGCTGAATAACGGCCATGTCCTCTGCTATAGAGGTCTCCCGGATAAGAAGCAATACGGGGTAGCATTCTTAATCCATAAAGACATAGCGAGCAACATTGCCGAATTCTACAGCATCAACGAGAGGGTAGCAGTAGTAGTAATCAAACTCAATAAAAGGTATAGATTACAGATGGTACAAACCTACGCTCCAACTTCCAATCACGACGATGAGGAAGTAGATCAGTTTTATGAAGATGTTGAATTAGCGATGAGAAAAGTGCAAACGCGCTATAGAGTAGTAATGGGGGACTTCAATGCAAAAGTGGCGAAAAAGCAGGTGGGTGAAAAAGCAATTCGCAACTACGGTGTCGACTCTAGAAACGCTAGAGGGGAGATGCTGGTATAATTCGCAGAAAGGAATAAGCTGAGAATAATCAACCCTTTTTTGCAGGAAACGTAGCGACAGAAAATGGACCTGGAAAAGCCCTAATGGTGAAACAAGAAATGAAATTGATTTCATACTTTCTGCCGATCCCAGCATAGTGCAGGATGTTCAAGTAATAAGTAGGGTAAAATGTAGTGATCATAGGTTAGTGAAGGCCAGGATCCACCTCAATTTAAACAGAGGAAGAGTAAAATTGGTCAAGAAAGAACAGGTCAACTTAGAGGCAGTAAGGGTAAAAGCAGACGAATTTAGGCTGGTACTTGCAAACAAATATACAGCCTTAGAACAGAGAGTTGATGATGATGACATAGAGGTAATGATTGAAACCGTAACGAGGCTGGCTTCAGAGGCAGCAATTGAAGTGGGAGGCAAGGCACCAAGGCAACCAGTAGGCAAGCTCTCCCAAGTAACAAAGGACCTAATAAAGAAACGACAAAGAATGTAAGTGTCCAACTTAAGAGATAAGATAGAATTCGCGGAACTGTCAGAACTGATCAACAAAGCGAGAATAAGTGATATTCGAAACTATAACGCGAGAAAGACTGAAGAAGCCGTAAAAAATGGACGCAACCTGAAATCAGTGAGAAGAAAACTTGGTATAGGACAAAGCAAGATGTATGCACTAAACGATAAGCAGGGTAATATCATCAGCAATCTCGAAGATATAGTAAATGCACCGGAAGAATTCTATACTGACCTTTAGAGTACTCAGACGACTCAGGAGCGCTCTATTCAAAACAGTAATGAACAGTATACAGAAACTCTTCCTATAACTAGCGATAAGGTCAAAAAGCCCTTGCAAGGCACGAAACGGGGAAAAGCGGCAGGAGAGGATGGAATAACAGTCGATTTAATCAAAGATGGAAGAGACATAATGCTAGGAAAACTGGCGGCTCTCTATGCGAAGTGTCTATCGACTGCAAGGGTCCCAGAAAACTGGAAGAATGCAAAGGTTATACTACTCCACAAAAAGGGCGACGTCAAAGAACTAAAAAATTATGGGCCCATTAGCTTACTCCCAGTATTACATAAAATATTTGCCAAAATAATCTACAATAGAATAAGGACAACACTGGAATTTAGTCAACCAAGGGAGCAGGCTGGCTTCAGGAATCACAGGCATCACATCCATGTCATTAACCAGATTATCGAAAAATCCGCATAGTACAATAAACCTCTCTATATGGCTTTCATAGATTACAAAAAAGCATTCGATTCAGTAGAGATACCAGCAGTCATAGAGGCATTGCGTAATCAAGGAGTACAGACCGTTTACGTAAATACACTAGAAAATATCTACAGAGATTACACAGCCACACAAGAAATTCTACACAAGAAAAGTAGAAAGGTACCTATAAAGAAAGGGGTCAGACAAGGAGACACAATCTCTCAAATGCTATTCACTGCGTGCTTAGAAGTTGAAGTTGAAGTTGAAGTTGAAGTTTATTTTCACCACTAACAGTACAGTGTGTTTTACACAGAACAGTTGTGGCGTGGAAAGTGGGAAAAAAGCTGCGCTGATGCAGCTTGACTAGCCCCACCTCCCATCCGTACAAAGCAGCAGAACGACAGCACAGCAAACTTCATACAGTCTTAACGTATGATAGAAAAATAAAAATAAGTATAAACGTGTACAATAATTCTCAAGTATACATAAATATATGCGCCCTTGGGTGCCTACAAGTACATTAATCATTCACGCACAAAAAAAACAAAAACCAATGACATGTAAATTATTGCAAGGTAACATAACATTAAGACATACTGTGAACAGAAAGGAGGGCTTTAGTTAGACAGAATTTTTCTAGGCTTGTAGCAGATTATGTAAACATGTTGAATAGCTCCCTGCCTGAAAGGACACGCAAGTGATCTTCTGTAAGCTTGAATGTATTGAGTACGTGTGGAATGGTGAATTTTAACATTTGGAGACCGTAGTTCGTTCGTGTTCGGGGAATGTGCCAGTGTTCAGAATTTCTGATGGGACGCAATGAAATGTTCGGCTGTAATTGCGCTAAACATCTTAGGTTTAGGCTATTTCTACGAATTTCTGATCTTAACGACAACAACAATTGATGTTCATAAGCAACACTGAATTTTAAAACCTTAAATTTCATAAATAAATGTGATGTATGATCTCTATAGCCTAAATTGGCAACAGCCCGCAAAGCACACTTCTGAAGTGTATATATCTTTTTCTTTAATGTTTGAGTTCCAGATGCCCATACCAACTGGCAGTAGCGTAGGTGGGAACTAAAAAGCGCATTAAAAATATGAAGTTTCTGGGGAACCGGCAGAAACGACTGACACCTCCTTAGAATACCTAAGGCTTTTCTTAGTTTAATACATAATGTTTCAACGTGAGAATCCCACAGCATATGTTGATGAAAGATAATACCTAATGTTTTGACAGTCTCTGAAAATTCAAGTTCAAAATTATTTAGTAGCAGTTTATGTGAGTACTTGCAAGCCGTTCCTTTCGCGCGGAAAAGAACGGCCTTGGTTTTAGAGATGTTGATTTGTAATGAATTACGACAAGACCATTCGGATAATTTATGTAAAGTTTCATTAGTTGCTCGAACCAACTCATCTAGGTTTGCTCCTGTAAAAAATAAGCTCGTGTCATCTGCATAGATAATGTATGTTATTGATCGATCTATGTTTACAATATCATTAATATAAAGGTTAAAAAAGAGAGGGCCTAATATACTTCCCTGCGGTACACCACGTTTGATTTTTTTGGGCATAGATATTTCCCTATTTATTGACACACACTGGTACCGGTCGCTGAGATAGCTCCTTATTAAGTCGAGTGTAACGCCTCTGATGCCATAATAGGGCAATTTTTCTAACAATGTTTGGTGATCAATCGTATCAAACGCTTTTGTAAAATCTACGAATACGCCTAGTGTGAGCTTTCTTGCTTCAATGTTGCCTAGTATGACCTCTTTCTGATGTAGAAGTGCTGTCTCTGTCGATACACCTGACCTGAAACCGTATTGTGCCGCTGTAATCACAGAATGCATGTCTAAAAATTTTGAAAGTCTAGTGAAAATAATTTTTTCCAGAGGCTTTGAAAATACTGGCAATATCGATATTGGTCTGTAATTACTCATTTCGTTTTTGTCGCCACTTTTGTAAAGTACCGCGACCTTGGCTTTTTTCATACGCTGAGGGAACAGACCTGTGTTTAAAACAAGATTATATATATGGGTCAAACAAGGTACTAATAAATCGAGGACAAAAATAACTGGTTCCATTTTTATGCCATCGATGTCTTCGCTCTTACTTTTTTTAAGTTTCATAAAAACATTAGTTACCTCAGATTGTTCTGTGGGGCAAATGAATATTGAGGGTGTTATTGGCGTGGGTAAATAACTTAACGCCTTCCCATCGTGAGTACTGTCCGATAAAAAACTAAAGTGGTCGTTAAATTTATTGGCCAACGCTTTTCCCTGAAATACATGTTTGTCAATTTTAAGTTCGTTGACGCGGGGTGCTTGTTTACGTGAAAATATAATTGTATTCAGTGTTTTCCACATTTGTTTGGTGTCTATGATGCCGTCGAAGATAGTAAAGTAATAATTACGTTTGGTTTGCCTAACGTTTAGTATTGAAGCTATCAAACTGGGAAGGCTTAGGAGTAAAGATCGATGGTGAATACCTCAACAACCTTCGGTTTGCCGATGAGATTGTTCTATTCAGCAACAATGCAGACGAGTTACAACAAATGATTCAGGACTTTGACAGGGAGAGTGTAAGAGTGGGACTGAAGATTAATATGCAGACAACAAAGATAATGATAAATAACCTGGCAAGGGAACAAGAGTTCAAGATCGCAAGTCAGCCTCTAGAATCTGTGGAGGAGTACGTTTACCTAGGTCAATTGATCACAGGGAACCCGGACCATGAGATGGAAATTCACAGGAGAATAAAAATGGGTTGGATCGGGTGCGGCAGACATCGTGAACTCCTGAGTGGGAGCTTACCGTTATCATTGAAAAGGAAAGTATACAATCAGTGCATCTTACCGGTGCTGACATACGACGCAGAGACTTGGCGGCTGACAAAGAAGCTTGAGAATAAGTTAAGGACCGCGCAAAGAGCGATGGAACGAAGAATGCTAGGCATAACTTTAAGAGACAGAAAGAGAGCAGTTTGGATCAGAGAGCAAACGGACCTAGGGGATATTCTAATAGACATTAAGAGAAAAAAGTGGCGCTGGGCAGGTCATGTTGTGCGCAGACTAGATAACCGTTGGACCATTAGGGTTGCAGAATGGGCACCAAGAGAAGGGAAGCGCAGTAGAAGACGGCAGAAGACTAGATGGAGTGACGAAATTAGGAAATTTGCGGGTGCTATTTGGAATCGGTTGGCGCAGGACAGGGGTAATTGGAGAAGGTCTTTGTCCTGCAGTGGACATGAATATGATGATGATGATGATGATGATGACAACGATTATGATGATGATGATATGTGGCCTTCGTCATGCCAGGAGCCACCAGATCACGAGGTCGACTGCGTTCGAACGGGGCTGCAATGTCAAAAACGCTCGTGCACTGTGAGACTTAGGTACACGTTAATGACATAATTCCGGAAAATCTTTCGTTGCTGTGGTACGCCAAATCAAATCTGTTATTCGCACAGGTAGCCACTTGCCGTCAGACGAATATCACTGGCTATAGACAGACGGCACTGACCGGCGAATACGAAGACCATACCGACCTGTGCATATATCAACACCAATTCATAAACGGCAGCGCACGTCAAAACGGGACTTCGTACTACACTAGCAAAAGAAAAAGAAAGAAAACTGCGCATTTGACAGGAGAAGTGCGTTTGTTTACTCGTGATGTGCGCAGGCATCTCTGTCTCATGGGTCAAAAAACGTGCCGATACTCGACTCATACCTCACCTTACTTCCGGACCTTTCACTCCTTGTTTACCATTTGCTACGCCAACAAAATACGTATGTCTTATATGTATAGCTTATCCGGCGTAGCTGAATGTATGCTGACTCGCTCACTATTTCAACCAAATGCGTTTTTGTCGTCCGGATGTTCTCCCGGGTTGCCTTGCGGTCGTATGCTGTACCTATCTCTGCTGCTTTCGTCTCGGGTACCACGCAGCACTGAATGCCGATGACCCTGTCTAGCTCGTTTCGAGTGCTGGTCACATACACGACCGCCGTTCGTGTTCGCTGCATGCGCTCGATCTCTCCCTCACCCCACCCGTGAATGGGCACGACTGCGAAGCACCTATAAGACGTTGGGGTTCCGCGTTGCCTGCTCGGAAAGGTCGAAGGCGCTGAAAGAGAGAATGCCTACTGAAAAGAGAGAAAAAGACAGAAAGAAAAGAGGACCAGGAAAAGAAAAAGGCATGAGAACGGCGTTGTGCTGTAAAGGACAGCAGAACAAAGATCCCGCGGTGGTTGAACGGCCAGCGCCATACCTTATCCTCTGACATAGCGGATCAGGCACCCTGATCTTGTTAGGTTAAGCCGATCAGCTGGCCTCCTCCTCGGAATATCGTTTGGCAACACTGCAGTTGTTCTTGCGATGGTTATTTTCTGTTTTCCTTCCCAATACGAGAGCGATAGAAGAAAGGGCAGATGGAGTAAGTGAATTCGTGAAAGAGCCTTAGCGTGCACGTGCTCCTCGGTGCTCGCGTGAACTTGCGCTTCACCATGTACTACAATGGTGCCTATGCACCGAATGCTTGACCTTACTGTGCCTGTTTTCTCGGTTACTGTCGTCTTGCAAATGATAAAAAAAGCAGGAATTAATTGTTGTTCGTGCAGGAAGTAAGCGCGACGAGGAAGGTGTAGCAGTTGATAATGCAGATGGCGGAGTGTTTTCACGTATACTGCGTCCGTTGCGCTCAGTTGTGCCGTACGCAGTCAGTATCTATCATTACCGATTGTTGGGATGTCTTACTGTGACGTAAGGTGACGTGTGAATATGTCACGATAAGCTGAAAAGTAATTTTTCCGGTGTTTGAATTCGTCAACGTGTTCGGCAACTGCGGGATGTGGGTTCGGACGCGGAGCGTTGGTGAGACAGACTCTTTGACAAGCGGCTTAATAATGTTCACCAATGCAGTGTCGCCCTTTGAAGCAATTAGCTTTTCTTTCTTTTTCTCCATTTGTCGTCCGTCTTACGTGGATATCTCTGTCGCATTAAAATGAAGCATGAATTAGACAATTTGCCCTTTAACAGCGGAATCACAAAGTTTGTGTGGTTCCCGATGGTCAGTTAACGGTTATTTTTTTTCTCGGCTGCCGATAGCGTGATGGGCACTCTTATGAGTGATGAATTAATCTGCTTAATGGCCTGTTTAATGATATTATAGTATTGTGTTTTATGCGTGATTTATGACGATGTATTTTGCCTATTTCGCGCCAAACACCTTAAAGTAATGGAACTGACGAACACGTACGCGCGCACGCACGCACGTACGCACGCACGCAAAGGTCGGGTCAGTCCACCGGCCGAAGCTGTTGGGCAAACGAACCCAAGACAACCGTGAAGTTGTGCGTCTCCTCCTTCTAGATATATTTGGCCACAAAAAAATCCCATCATGATTTATACATGGTCAAACATCTCGTTGAGGGCGGAACGCAGAAACACATATGTACGTAGATTTAGGCGCTCTTTAAAGGGGTCCTGACGCACCCCTCGGGCTTGGCGAAAAAACGCAGTTCGCGGATAACATACGTTTCTGTGAACATCTCAGCGAAATTTTGCAGTCGTGCTTGCAAGCGGAGCGCGAGGTCACCTTTTTCTCAAACACTCTATTTTCAAACGAGGCTTTCCGCTCACCCGTTTAGATATGTGGACATATTTAAGATTCCCATGGACCACTGCTATTGACTGATAGCTGACATCAGTCAAGAAGGGTGTTCGGATCAGTGCGCTTCTTCCTACTGTTACTGTGTATACTTGCCGACGAACTTTACTTAACGCGTGCTCAATTAATCGAAAGCCCATGCTTTGAACTTCGATAACAATAGCGTAATTCCGGAAGAAGCCAACTATTGTCTGCTGGCACTCGGCCGCGGCGGCTCGGGTAATAATTAAACTTTGGCCACACTGCTTGTCGGTGTCTGACCCGAGGGATCTACTCAATTTAAATTAGTTTTGAGTGCTCAACTAGACTCCCACCACGCGAAACTTAAGGTCAGACTACACGTATGCTAGCCAGTGGGCGCTCACTCCTGGCTTCCTGGCTTGACACCTTGTCAAACATCGGTTCTTATTGAACTATTGACGGCGCTTCAAAATGCGCAATTTGGATGTGGCTGCTGTCCGTCGGTCACGCTGGTGCAGGGCAAAGCCAGTCCGCACCACGTAGCACGGCCAGACTTGAGCACGTGAGCACGAGCGCGCACTCAGCCCTGTCGTGCACATAGCAGACGCTGTGCTGCTTTGGCTGCGTCTGTTGCGCAGCATAGACACCGTGGTCGCCGCGAAGTATCTCGACGTGCCCGTTCACTGCGCTCGCTGCGACGCGCTGACGACGACCGCGTGCAAAGCGCCAACATAAGAAGTATTAGCGTCTACGTGAACATCAAACTCAAGTTTGAACTGCGCGCCATGGGGACGTTCAGTAGGCAGAGCGTTGTGGGCAGCGCCTCGTTCTGCTGTCACCACCGCTGTACAAGGGATTGAAGAAGAATCAGGAGCCCCAAGCGATCACACGCGATCTTTGCCTATACCCGCTTCTGCTGAGCGCATTGAAGTACTTTTTGCTGCAAAATATTTCCGAAATAGAACTATTTTAACTTCAAATGCATTTCTCGACTTCGACAAAAAGTGTTTCATGACCTGTTGAGAAGCCCACGTTGTGGTCAAAATTAATACTCAGCCTTCCACTAACGCGTCCCTCATAGCTCCAGTGTTGCAATGGAACGTTAGATACAGCAAATCAATCAATCAATCAATCAATCAATCAATCAATCAATCAATCAATCAATCAATCAATCAACAAATGAACCAACCAATCGATTGAGTAATCATCATCATCATCAGCAGCAGCAGCAGCAGCAGCATGGTTATGCCCACTGCAGGGCAAAGGCCTCTCCCATACTTCTCCAACTACCCCGGTCATGTACTGATTGTGGTCATGTTGTCCCTGCAAACTTCTTAATCTCATCCGCCCACCTAACTTTCTGCCGCTCTCTGCTACGCTTCCCTTCCCTTGGAATCCATTCCGTAACTCCTAATGACCATCGGTTATCTTCCCTCCTCATTACGTGTCCTGCCCACGCCCATTTCTTTTTCTTGATTTCAACTAAGATATCATTAACTAGCGTTTGTTCCCTCACCCAATCTGCCCTTTTCTTATCCCTTAACGTTACACCTGTCATTCTTCTTTCCATAGCTAGTTGCGTCGTCCTCAATTTAAGTAGAACCCTTTTCGTAAGCCTCCAGGTTTCTGCCCCGTACGTGAGTACTGGTAAGAAACAGCTGTTATAAACTTTTCTCTTGAGGGATAATGGCAATCTGCTGTTCATGATCTGAGAATACCTTCCAAACGCACCCCAGCCCATTCTTATTCTTCTGATTATTTCAGTCTCATGATCCGGATCCGCAGTCACTACCTGTCCTAAGTAGATGTATTCCTTTACCACTTCCAGTGCCTCACTACCTATCGTAAACTGCTGTTCTCTTCCGAGACTGTTAAACATTACTTTAGTTTTCTATAGATTAATTTTAGACCCACCCTTCGGCTTTGCCTTTCCAGGTCAGTGAGCATGCATTGCAGTTGGTCCCCTGAGTTACTAAACAAGGCAATATCATCAGCGAATCGCAAGTTACTAAGGTATTCTCCATTAACTCTTATCCCCAATTCTTCCCAATCCAGGTCTCTGAATACCTCCTGTAAACACGCTGTGAATAGCATTGGAGAGATCGTATCTCCCTGCCTGACGCCTTTCTTTATTGGGATTTTGTTGCTTTCTTTATGGAGGACTACGGTGGGCTGTGGAGCCGCTATAGATATCTTTCAGTATTTTTACATACGGCTCGTCTACACCCTGATTGCGCAATGCCTCCATGACTGCTGAGGTTTCAACTGAATCAAACGCTTTCTCGTAATCAATGAAAGCTATATATAAAGGTCTTTTGTTGAGTAGCCTTTACGGAATCCTGCCTGGTCCTTTGGTTGACGGAAGTCTAAGGTGTTCCTGATTCTATTTGCAATTACCTTAGTAAATACTTTGTAGGCAACGGATAGTAAGCTGATCGGTCTATAATTTTTCAAGTCTTTGGCGTCCCCTTTCTTATGGATTAGGATTATGTTAGCGTTTTTCCAAGATTCCGGTACGCTCGAAGTCATGAGGCACTGCGTATACAGGGTGGCCAGTTTCTCTAGAACAATCTGCCCACGATCCTTCAACAAATCTGCTGTTACCTGATCCTCCCCAGCTGCCTTCCCCCTTTGCATAGCTCCCAAGGCTTGCTTTACTTCTTCCGGCGTTACCTGTGGGATTTCGAATTCCTCTAGACTATTCTCTCTGCCATTATCGTCATGGGTGCCACTGGTACTGTACAAATCTCTATAGAACTCCTCAGCCACTTGAACTATCTCATCCATATTACTAATGATATTGCCGGCTTTGTCTCTTAACGCATACATCTAATTCTTGCCTATTCCTAGTTTCTTCTTCACTGCTTTTAGGCTTCCTCCGTTCCTGAGAGCATGTTCAATTCTATCCATATTATACTTCCTTATGTCAGCTGTCTTACGCTTGTTGATTAACTTCGAAAGTTCTGCCAGTTCTATTCTAGCTGTAGGGTTAGAGGCTTTCATACATTGGCGTTTCTTGATCAGATCTTTCGTCTCCTGCGATAGCTTACTAGTATCCTGTCTAACGGAGTTACCACCGACTTCTATTGCACACTCCTTAATGATGCCCACAAGACTGTCGTTCATTGCTTCAACACTAAGGTCTTCTTCCTGAATTAAAGCCGAATACCTGTTCTGTAGGTTGATCTGCAATTCGTCTATTTTCCCTCTTACCGCTAACTCATTTATAGGCTTTTTATGTACCAGTTTCTTCCGTTCCCTCCTGAGGTCTAGGCTAATTCGAGTTCTTACCATCCTATGGTCACTGCAGCGCACCTTGCTGAGCACGTCCACATCTTGTATGATACCAGGGTTAGCGCAGAGTATGAAGTCTATTTCATTTCTAGTCTCACCGTTCGGGCTCCTCCACGTCCACTTTCGGCTGTCCCGCTTGCGGAAGAAAGTATTCATTATCCGCATATTATTCTGTTCCGCAAACTCTACTAATAACTCTCCCCTGCTATTCGTAGTGCCTATGCCATATTCGCCCACTGCTTTGTCTCCAGCCGCTTCTTGCCTACCTTGACATTGAAGTCGCCCATCAGTATAGTGTATTTTGTTTTGACTTTACGCATCGCCATTACGCATTGAGAAATCAGCCGATGAATATATAATTAAGTAATCAACCAATAAACGAATTAATTATTAATTAATTAATTGACTAATTAATTCACTGACCAATTAAGTAATTCATTTGTTAATTAAGTACTTAATTAAAATTTTCAGCGGCTGATTGTTTAATCGAGTGGTTAATTAATTACTTAATTGTTTAACTAATTAATCAATTCATTAAATAAATAAATAAGCAAAATAACTAATTAAAGGGAATTGTATTTCCCTGCTGCGTTGTAGTAGTGATTTCGTCCTGGCTGGAGATTTCAACTAATTACCGCAAATGCACACGTTATTAGAAGGAAGTATCCTCTCGATAGTGGAAAGTTGTTGAAATTTAACTAATCATTTGAAATATCCTTCTGCTTTTTTTTCGCAAATGCTGACCCTTGAGTCCCCGCGGTGCATTCCGGCGAAGTTCCGAAGATAGCCTGAGGGGCATTGTCCAAAATTTTTGGTTATATCCAAAACTGAAACTCAGCCTATGTCCCTTTGGCAATTAATGACTTTTCTTCGCCGTTACAGTCAGCATATTTCACTTTCGGTTCGTGTTTTGCTTATACGATGGTCTGCCATTTTACGATAGTTAAGACTGGCCGCACAGAAGAAAGAACAGGAGTTGGGACCACGAAAGGGCGAGCACAACCATTCGTGTTCTCTGTATGCGAAGAAGCTACACATATGCTATAGGTGGTTTGTTATTGCGTTGGCGCATTATGTGCCGTCCACTTAGTATTCCCGTTTCGTATACCCCCTTCCCTCGTAAGAGGACGTACGTGATTGGGGAACAAAAAAAAATAATATTCGTTCGTCCCCGCCTCCCTGTCGTTCCAGCGCATTTCCGCTGCTTTCCTGTTCCGGACCAGAGGGAAGATACCTTTCGCTTTACTTGGGACCTGGAGATCAGGAGATTACATCATTTTCGCAAGTTAACTGCATTGACTGAAGACAGTTTTTGTATTTCAAAAGTACACTGAAATGTAGTGCTGCCTGTGAGAAAATCCCGCAAGAACATAATAATAAAAATAAAGTGTAAAAGAATTGAAACGAAGACTATGACAATGTTAAAGCGTGGTATTCCCCGTTTCGAGTTATTCTATACGTAGGCCCCTGTGTGCCTGAAGCGCTTCCAGGGCAAGTGTAACGAATAGCGTTTCCTCTTTCGTTTCAAAATTTTCTTGATGCCACTTCGAAACAATATTCTGGCAAATAACCCCCGAAAGATGGCACTTCGGCATTTCAGAAAATAGCGCGACATCGAACCACTCATGACAGAGATGATGGGCTCCATTTCATTTTGCACTGCGATGAAAAGAAGAGGAAGAGTTTAAAATCAGGGTGCAATCCGTGTGACGCTTGCCCGCTGTCTTCCGGCTGCTTTAGGTTCATTTTGCCTTTATTTATTTATTGTGACCCGATGGAACACCTATATCTTGTGCTTTCTTCTCGATTATCCTTGGTCTGCTATGAAGGCGCACTGAACGTCTTCTTTATTTTGAGCCCACACGAAGCATAAAATCTCCGTGCTCATCTTGTGCTGAAGTGCTCGATCCTTCGTGCTTCATGCGAGTGTTCCTGTCATGTAAGACGGATTCATTAAGTGGACGATGTTTTCTCGATAGGGATATTTTAACCTCTGTACAGACATCCCCTGGCGGAGCAGAATTCGGCAGAGTAGCGTTTCACTGCGTACAGGAGGTATAATCTGGCGAGGATTTGCGTTTCAGCAAACTGCGACGCGCGCTAATTTATATGAAACATCGTTGTTGCTTATTATGGATTGCAAGTCTGAGCAAATAGGCCACCTTCAGTCATCAATAGCAAACCAGTGAAGATATCTATGAAACAACAGCGTGTTGTTGTTTTCTTTGTGGCGTAGCGAAAGAAGGACGCGCAATGAACCACAACCTGGATTGCGCATTGTAGGCTACACAGGCAGACTGACGCCCCGGGCACCGCGGTTATAGCGCTGACCATGCATAGGTGTCATGACGTGAGCACAATGTCGATTGCGTTAGCTCCGTTGTGTCTGTCCAGAAGCCCGGCATATTGCGCTTACGCTTGAGCGTGAGAGAGTTTTCTTTTCCTGTTGGTGTTACCTACGTTAAAGGCTAACTGCTGCTTGCATGATTATTACGGCAGAAATGTTAAGTTTTCCGGGTGTTAAGCGCTCGTTGAAAGCGAACCGTTTGTTCTCTTGCGGCCGGCTATTGTGATCGCTTTGTGGGTGCGCGCCGCATGTCGCTTCCTGCGAGAAAAACAAGATGTGATAAATCGGGTGATGGAGGAGGGGAAAAGGTTGGCAATAATAATCCACGCCAATGTTGTACCGGATGTTTCACGGTTGGCCGGCCCTGCATAGCGGCTGAACTTGAGCCATGGATAAAAAAGAAAGAAGAAAACCTAAGCCTAAACCGTAGCTTCGTGAAACTAACGACATATGGTTTACCGTCATGTGGAGCTCCCAAGAGTATTTTATTATCCCGCATAATTAGTTAATTAACTACGATTAAATATGAAAAATTGTAAATGTTCATTATACAGATTGCCCCAGCTAAATTTAGACAGAGTTTAAAAATATGCGAATGCGCCGTAGCTGGACAGAACCAAGGTATTGTTGTTTGCCATCGCTTGTAGATACTACATTATTTTTTTCGTTGTGCCTAATAAGATAATTAATCTATAATAATTAGTCAACTTCTCGAATATTATATTTAGATTAATATTGTCAGAGAGCAAATTGTAAAGCGACATGAAAAACTCCCGATACAGCTTTCTGAAAAACGAAGAATGAAACCGAAGAGAAATGTCGCAAAATACGCCCCCCCCCCCTCCCCCAGACACGTACCGTGTTGTTGGCTCCCGTGATCGGAGAGCCCGCGTGCACTGCTCAATGTCGAATTCCACGTTCATTACATAGTAAAGGCTTCGTGGGTTTTGTTCTGGATTAGCTGACGCCACCAGTAACTTTCACAGCACGACGCAACTTCACTGATAGAGGCTGTGGCTGCGAACACCACGACGGAAATTTGTACGGCCAACTTGATTCAACGTTTGGCACATGTTTAGACAGGAGAAGTGCGTTGCGACGCCAAAAACTGAACAAGCAGCCACTGTTCAGATTTTGAGGTTACAGGAATGCATTGGTCTGCTAGAGAACCTTGCCTGGTGGCGGCATTCTCAATCGCGTACGCGCTATCACCAGCACAAAACGGGCTGTCGCGACATTTGTTTCAAAAAGATAACGAAAGCGGTCGATATTCCTCCATGTACGCCGCACGCAATGCCGAGTGCTTCGACCGCAGAGCAAAAGGGGTCGCGCTTTCGGAGGCGAGGGGCGTGATCCGGGCGCAAACTTCCATGTGCGAATACAGCCTGCCCCCCGACACACACACTCCCCCATCCCAATTTCACACAGGCACGCCTGTCTACTCAGATCATGCCCCTTTCCGTGTTCCTCAGACTATGCCCCTTTTTGTGTTCCTCTTTTCATTCCCATATTCGAGCAAAATATCGATCCCATTTTAGTGTCGTGCTAGTCGTAGCCGACGAATAATGGGTGGTCGGTTCTTGGCGCATAGGCTACACGCCGCCTTGTTTGAAAAGTCTTCTCAAATGATGAAGGATTATGATGTCGTTTATGACCGATGTCGGAGCCACTGTTGGAGCTAAAAGGAGGAAAGGTTAATTGCGCACGTTACAAATGTAGTTAGAGGGCTCATAACAGAAGTGTGGGAGATATAGGGATGAACAATGACAGAGCTCCTTTGTCAGCCCGTCGCGTTAGCTTAGTAGATTATAGGGCCGCTGAGCTCAAGGTCACTGGTTAAATCCGGGCCGCGGCGGCTGCATTTCGATGGGGGCGAAATGCAAGAACAGTCGTGTACTTAGATATAGGTGCACGTTAAAGAACCCCAGGTGGTCGAAATTTCCAGAGTCCTCCACTACGGCGTGCCTCATAATCAGAAAATGGTTTTGGCACGTAAAACCCCAAAATTCAAAAAATAATTGGATTGTGGTTTTGGCACGTAAAACGACAAATATTAATTTAAAAAATTTATATTACGGAAAGAGAGATTTATTTACAGAAAGGCAGAGAAGTCAAAACTTATATTGTTACTTACTATAGTGACCGAGAGAAGTTACGTGCTTGATGAAGATGTGCAATGATGTATCCAATGCGAAACCATCAAAGATACAATCGCGTATCTTTGCGAATGGGCCAGGTACGCCGGCGAGGTGAGGAAGCCGCAAAGAACGTCGCGGGGGAGGACAGAAAGAGCGGGAAAGAAAATTGAAATAAGCGAAGCTGCAGGGAGAAATGTTCTCCAGTGAGAAAAGAGTCGGAGATCGTGTAGAGGAACATGCTACGTGAGAATTTTTCCCAACAGCTGCTTAATCTCGCACACCGGCTGCTTCCTGATCCGAGTAAATATAAACCCGCATCGAACCAAGCACACTTCTGACGCGTGTCGTGCTACTCCTGGCCGCTCGCTTCTTTGGCGCAAATATTGTGAGAGCTATGCAAGACCACAGTCTGTAGGATTCAAAGGCGATGCTATCTAGGAAGTTTGTTCAAACAGACAAAAACACACTAAGCGAAGTTTCTCACGAGAACAGACCGTGTTTCACGACCTGTTTACGAGAGAAGCTCGTGAAGCGGTGAAGCCAATGTAATGACAGGTGCTCGAGATGGGTAGAATATATCTAGCCCACTCGGTAGTGCTCGCAACACTTGCGGGTACCTTCAGCGCGCTTCGGCAAAATTAGATTACACGCATTCACACTCAATCATCATTCAGGTACACGCCCACTCACGCTCAGGGAAACTCACTCGCCTTCTCATCACTCACTGTTCTTCAACGAACGTGGGCGACTGTGGCAACTTATGACGCATGTGCAGCCCGTGCAATATTTAGCTGGGCAGCGCAGTCGGCGAGTTTCCTGTCAACCAGCACTTGACTACGGAGAGAATTTGCTAGACGGTCGGTTTTGCGCTCATGCCCACAGAGTCCGTGCTTAACGTATCGAATGTCTCGCAAGTTATTTCTGCCGTGAGGCGCTGCAAGAAAGAAAACTCGGTGGCTGCACAGCCCATGCTAAAATTTTTACTGGCTGTAGCTATCTTACCGCAGCACTTGCACATGGCTTCACTCGCCCGTTGACTTCTCGCCTTCATTCGCCCTAACTAACATGACTGACTCGCGCTGACACATCCACCCATAGTCAAATACATTTTACACGAGCTCACACTTACAACTTCAGAATTGGTGTGATATGAACACATTCCTGAAGGACTGTGGCGACATGCGCTGAACAGGCAATGTTTAGTGTTTATAGGGTTTGCTTAGTTTTATGCGGCATTTGTTTCGGGAAAGCTGAATCTTACATGATAGAAAATGGCGGTAAGTGAACTTTAAGAAAAGGGGTCATCAGAAATATTTTGCTCTTTTAAAGCTTAACATTGTTTCGTTTTTTGAGCTTTCTAGAGCCAAGCAAACATTTCTGGATAATGCATTAGTTAATGGGAACACTTCGAAACCTTTTCATGCCTTTACAATTGCTAAATTATAATGTGCTGACCGGCAGGTAAAGTAGTTTTTGGGATGTGCCTTTACTACCTACGTAGTTCTGTACAGCAGAACGCTGCAGTTAACGCTAATAACACGTTTCGCCATCTTGAATGAGTATACGAAATATTTTCCTGTCTCTCTTGCATGTGTGACATGCTCCGCGCACTCCATAGCATACAAGCCCATCCACTTTCCATTTTCTTATACATATATTTCTCCTTTTCCCCTTGCGCATCTGTGTGCTAGGCAACCGACACACATTGTTAACTTCGCCGCATTTCTTTCTTCGTCTCCCTTTCTTCCTTTCGTTCCCACACCCGCGGCACTATAGCTACAGTGTCTGTGGGATCACGCTCCTGAGCTTGAGGTCGCGGGTTCAATATGGGATCAAAATTAATCCGTAGTGACCCCGACCAGGGCAGGCCTCATGATCAGATCGCTGGGTAGCAATATGGTCGCTCGTCTGGTTGACTTCCCTGTCTCTCCTCTCTTTGCTTTCTCTCTCTCCCTCTCAGCACGTGAAACCCCGGAAATCAATTTTCGAATTTTGCTGTCGTTCCCGAAGTGTCCGTGTTTCTTCATCTTTTCGTTTCCATTTAATCATTAATTTTCTGATCCCGCTCGAAATATATATATATATATATATATATATATATATATATATATATATATATATATATATATATATATATATATATATATATATATATATATATATATATATATATATATATATATATATATATGCGGATCGCATGCACTGTGAGAATCGGTGTAAGCGAAGCTTTTTATTTTGTTTGTTTTGATTGACAATGATTAGCGGTGATGTTGGCGGCTAATGTGTGAATTCTTCAGCATTTAGTCCAATACGAGAGTGGAGAGTTGATGTTAAACGTTACCTTGCGTACACCACTGCTGTTTGTCTGCCTAGTACAAAGAACACAGAGGCAGACGTGTTTGCTTGAGGCGTTGTTGTGTGCCATTGTTCATAATCTCTGAGAGGGTTAAGCATTATCTTTGCCTGAAATGGCACATCGCGTCGGGGCAGAAGTGTTAAACTTGATTGAATTATGGAGCTGTACTTGCTAAAACTACGATCGGATTGTGAGGCATGCCATAGTGGCGGACTCCGGATTAATTTTGTCACCCTGGTGTTCTTTAACGTGCACCTAAATCTAAGCGCACTAGCGTTTTTGTATTTCGCTCCCGTCGAAATGCGGCTGCCATAGTCGGGATTTAACCCGCAACCTCGAGCATTGCAACAGCCGTCAAGCTGCCGCGGCGGGCACAGAAGTGTTGATTTGATGGTCGACCGCTTCCGTAGTGTCTCCTGGACCCTACGTTGTTTTAATGCGGCTTTGCGTCTGCATACCTTGCGCCAGTTGCCCGCTTGACAAGTGTTAGTAGCCAACTGGTCACTTATTCTGCTTAACCTCCATGCCTTTCACCTCTTGTTTTCCTTCCTTCCTTGACAAGTTTGCATGGAGTTTATTTTTCATAAATAACAAGAGCGTACCGTACCATACCTTCACTTTGCTCTCAACCGCTGTTTCCTTACCTACTCACGTCATCTTTTTCCTTTCCCGCCTTCTCCTCCTGTATGGGAACTGCCAGTGTGGCAAGGCTATTCACTCGTATCGCGATTGCGTCGGTTTTACCTGTTCTCTATCTCCTCGCCCCCCCCCCTCCTTTATACAGTTCTATCCATGTCCTCTCTCGTCTTGCACGTTAATATAAAGGTAAGCGCTGCAGTTTCTGCAATGCTTTTGAGGGAGGTCACGGATAAGTACAGCTTTCGATAGGCTAATGTGGCGACACGCAGTGAACTTCAGAGAGCATTGTGCCCATGCGACGCGATGTGAAGGTCCAAACGAGTTTATCGCGTCGATTTTCATCTCTACAATGCTCCTGCCATGTATATACAGGCTCTGAACCCCCCCCCCCCCCGACAGCATCGGTCAGCAGCAGTGCAAAAGTCGAAGGAAAAGGCAAAAAAAGTTTCGCTTGAAAATAAACTTTGTCTTTAAAGAGCAGTATCACGTGAACCTCGGTGATCGTTGAAACAACACGGATTAGTTCTTGCTCCGCAGCACCATCAAAGCAGCGCGTGAGCGCGCATGCATCGGCACATACATGCCGCGTGTTGTCAAGCGGAGACGCATGTGCTTCACCTGCTTCCCCTGACCATTCTCTACTTTGTATTAATTGACGGAAACACGCGTAGCGCACTTAGCGGAGAAAAATGCTTCGTCGTCGCTCCTATTTTCCATCGTCTCGACTATCGAACGCTAATGGACCATTAAGTCGGTGCACGGGGCAGTACAAACACATTGATGCCGAAATGTTTCTCAACGCTCCTGGTTGTTTCACTATAGTGGCCATTTCAACGCGGTTCTTGCCGGGCAAATAGCGGTGCTCTGTTCCTCGCCTGCTACATAAACCTGCTGCGTGTCTTAAAACAGGCGACCATTTATTTCATTCGATTTTCGCTAGGAGAAATTGTCTACTTGTTCACAAAATGGCTACTTTGGCCTCGATCGAATGGTTCTTAGTTTGGGATCTCGGCAGGTATAACAAATAGCGCAGCACCTAAAGAATGACTGCTTCTGGGGAGGGTAAAGTAGAGAACACTGTTCTTTATTATCCTGCGAGCAGGAAAAACTACCGAAGACATGGAGTCCCCGGAATGGTTTTTTTTTTCTGTCTGGTGTCAATTTTGCGAGACTGAGAGGTTCTGGTTCAGGTCAAGACCCAAGCACAGCGCGTGCGCTGAAGCGGGCGCCGCTTCCGTGATACCTGGCTTCACCTGGCTCACCGGAGCTTGCGCTACCTCTGCGCAGGTATTTTGACTGCATGCATACAGTACTGTGTGTTTGTGTCAGAACTTACACTGAGCGTAGGGAAATCCATGGGCTTCCATAAAAGTTTCTTTGAATATTTTTAAGAGGGAATGCCAGACAATCGTGATGCTGGATATATATTATTAGGAGAGGTAGCTGGCCAATCACTAACAGTATTTGCGGACGTGAAATGTTTTTCTTCGCGATCTCGTGGCCACCAACGAAATTGCAAAATAGCCTCTCGGCGTGCTATCGCAGACAAACCCCCGTGGCGTCTGCGAGCTGCGTTTTGCGTTTTCCGTCACACTTTGTGAGCGGTGTCAGATTCGTCTGTATTTGCACTGAAACATGCATATCCGAAATTTTGATATTTGTCTGACCTACGACAATAATTTTTTGCGTCATCTCAAAGCTATCATTGCTCGACCATGCATAGCGCAGTCGGCTGGTATGCCACCGACTAAAGTAGCTAGGTGTTTTTTCTTTCAAGGAGCCTTGGACAAATTACACCACGCCTTCTTTTGTCATTTCTTCCTCCTGCATTAAGCGTGTCCCTCGTGCTGCTTATCCATCATGAAAAACTGGTTGTTGTGTGCTCCAAACCTTGAAAGGTAACTGCAAAATAAACGCAGCGATATGACATCCAGGCTTTACAATGTCATTAAACTCTTCGATATTACTTTTCACCGCACGCGTCTTGAAAAATTAAAGGTATAATTAAAGGCCGAATTGAATTAAATTGCGAGCTTAACCTCCAGAAAAAGTACAGCGGATTTTGAGGGACCCGTGAGCTCGAGGTCAGCAGCGCAATGCCATAACCACAGAGCTACGTCGGCGGGTAACTAAAGCCGAAAGCGGAAGCGCCCTCGAAGTGGAGACCGAGTCTGCAGAATTAGACCACAAGGTTGAGGAAGTTTCGTAAAATGAAAAGTTGGTGTCCGCCAGAAAGCAGCGCAATGCTTTCTTATGAATGTGGACAACAGAGGTGACTTTGTAAATGAGAACGAAGACAGAACTGCGGCCAGCAGGCATTCTTCTCGAGGGAAAAACACTCAAGCAGAAAAGGTTTCTGTACTTCCAAATGGCGGCCTACCCTAGGTCCTTGGGAAGAAAATTGGGGCGCCCGAAGATGAGCCTGTCACGCTATACGGCGTAGATGCGTGATCTCGTGCAATCGCTGGGAGTCTGCCGACTATTGTTGTCCAACTTCTTGTTCCCCTGTCTGACAGAACGGAACGCTCTTCTTGACAAGGCGCGGAAAATGCGCTTCTCAGCTGCTGTCTTTCGCCGTGAAAATGTAGCAGCTATTTATAATAATGGATCATTCTCTTTGGCAGCTGGAAATGATAGTCATGACATTCGCCAAAATGAAGAAACTGGCGTTTCGCGTGGTCCAACGCGGAGCAGATGTATTTGCACGTCAAACTGGAACATCTCCTTTTGTGTTGCACATCACTTTTGTCAAAGATATTGAAAAGAGGAGTACCAGAGCATGCGAATAATGAACGCTAGAGTTGCTTATACAAATAGCGACGGATATAGGTCTTCCAATACTTCGTGAGACCAATTTATTAATGTTAGACAGACATTGCTACATTTATTTTCCGCTTCTGCTGCTTATATAACGACTGTACAGGTCTGTCAGCACCTCGTGAGTTCATTTTACCCACGTCAATGACGAAGAAGTACGTTTATTATCTTCATGACAACGCTAAGTCTGCCCGAAACACTAGATGAAAGCACTACGTTTCTTGATGGCTTTGAATTTTCTTCCACCTAACAACGGAGCCAGATACTTAGTGTCTCGACGGATGTGACTTTCTCAACATAACTGGCTACGCATCTGAGTTCACGGCCGATGTCAAAACAGATGAAGCGGGACCTTGCTATTTGTTAGTAGTGCCCAAAGTTGCGAATAAATAACGCACACGATTGACCAATTGATTACCAACGGCACAAATTAATTATCTTGCCCTGGCATTACTGCAACGGGTGCAAACTGCTTAGTGTTAAGGCGCAGGATGCGTATGCCAAAACATCTATTAAGAGTGTTTCGTCATCGGCCAGTGGTCAAGCTCCGGATAATCATTATAGCAATTGGTATGCTAACGCGCCTACATCCAGTCATGATGACCAGGAAGTCGAAAGCGTCTATGAAGACATGGAATCGGCGATCTGTAAAGTCAAAACAAAATACACTATACTGATGGGCGACTTCAATGCCAGGGTAGACAAGAAGCAGGCTGGATACGAGTAGTACATTTATATGGCAGCTTATAGGAATAGCAGGGGAGAGTGATTAGTAGACTTTTCAGAACGGAAAAACTTGCGGATAATGAATACCTTCTTCCGCAAGCAGGATAACCGAAAGTGAACGTGGAGGAATCCGTATGGCGAGATTAGAAATGAAATAGACTTCATAATCTGTGCTAACCCTGGCATCATACAATATGTGGACGTGCTCGCCAAGGTGCGCTGCAGTGACCATAGGATGGTAAGATCTCGAATTAGCCTAAACTTGAGGAGGGAACGAAAGAAACTGGTACTAAGAAGCCGATCAGTGAGGTAGCGGTAAGAGGGAAAATGGAGGAATTCGGGATCAAGCGACAGAACAAGTATTCGGCTTTAACTCAGGAAGAGGACCTTAGTGTTGAAGCAATGAACGACAATATTATGGGAATCATTAATGAGTGTGCAGTAGAAGTCGGTGATAACTTCTTCAGACGAGATACCGGTAAGCTGTCGCAGGAGACGAAAAATCTGATTAAGAAACGGCAATGTATGAAAGTCTCTAACCCTACAGCTAGAATAGTACTGGCAGAACTTTCCAATTTAATCAACAACCGTAAGATAACTGACATAAGGAAGTATAACATGGATAGAGTTGAACATGCTCTCAGGAACGCGGGAAGCCTAAAAGCAGTGAAAAAGAAACTAGGACTATAGGCAAGAATCAGATGGATGTGAAGAGACAAAGCCGGCAGTATCATTACTAATATGGACAAGATAGTTCAAGTGGCTGAGGAGTTCTATAGAGATTTATACAGTACCAGTGGCACCCGCGACGATAATGGAAGATGGAATAGTCGAGAGGAATTTGACATCCCACAAGAAACGTCGGAAGAAGTAAACAAAGCCTTGGGAGCTATACAAAGGGGGAAGGCAGCTGGAGAGGATCAGGTAATAGCAGATTTGTTGAAGGATGGTGGGCAGATTGCTCTAGAAAAACTGGCACCCTGTATACGCAATGCATCATGACCTCGAGCGTACCGGAATCTTGGAAGAACGCTAACATAATCCTAATCCATAAGAAAGGGGACGCCAAAGAAGGGAAAATTAGAGGCCGATCAACTTACTATCCGTTGCCTACGAAGTATTTACTAAGATAATCGCAAGTAGAATCAAGAACACCTTAGACTTCTGTCAAACAAAGGACCAGGCAGGATTTCGTATGGGCCACTCAACAATAGACTAAATTCACACTATCAATCAGGTGATAGAGAAATGTGCGCAATATAACCAACCCTTTTATATAGCTTTCATTGATTACGAGAAAGCGTTTGATTCAGTCGAAACCTCAGCAGTCATGCAGACATTACGGAATCAGGGTGTTGACGAGCCGTATGTAAAAATACTGAAAGATATCTATAGCGGATTCACAGCCACCGTTGTCCTCCATAAAGAAATCAACAAATTCGCAATAAAGTGGGGCGTCAGGCCGGGAGATACGATCTCTCCAATGCCATTCACAGCGTGTTTACAGGATGTATTCAGAGACCTGGATTGGGGAGAATTGGGGATAAGAGTTAATGGAGAACACCTTAGTAACTTGCGATTCGCTGATGATGTTGCCTTGTTTAGTAACTCAGGGGACCAATTGCAACTCATGCTCACTGACCTGGACATGCAAAGCAGAAGGGTGGGTCTAAAAATTAATCTGTAGAAAAGCAAATTAATGTTCAACAGTCTCGGAAGAGAACAGCAGTTTACGATAGGTAGCGAGGCACTGGAAGTGGTAAGGGAATACATCCACTTAGGGCAAGTAGCGACCGCGGAATCGGATCATGAGAGTGAAATAATCAAAAGAATAAGAATGGGCTGGGGTGCGTTTGGCAGGCACTCTCAGATCATGAACAGCAGGTTGCCATTATACCTCAAGAGAAAAGTGTATAGCAGCTGTCTTACCAGTACTCACATACGGGGCAGAAACCTGGAGGCTTACAGAAAGGGTTCTACTTAAGCTGAGAACGACGCAACGAGCTATGGAAAGAAGACTTATGGGTGTAACGTTAATTGATAAGAAAGGAGCACATTGGGGGAGGTAACAAACGCGAGTTAATGACATCTTAGTTGAAATCAAAAAAAGAAATGGGCATGTGCAGGGCACGTAATGAGGAGGCAAGATAACCGATGGTCATTCAGGGTTAGGGACGGGATTCCAAGAGAAGGGAAGCGTAGCAGGGGCGGCAGAAGGTTAGGTGGGTTAGGATGTATTAGTTCGTGCACAATACGGGGTTAAAGTACTTTGATGGTTGTGCTGAGCGTGACTCCTCATTAGTGGCTATATATAGTGTGGGGCCGAGTGCTAGCCTGTTACTAAGCAGTCGGGAATAGAATTCCAACCGTAATTTATTTTCCGCGTAATTCGAGTAAAGGAATGGTATTACATTGCATTGGTTCAGTTGGAGTGCTGAAAGCCGAAAATTTCTTGTAATCAAACCAGACAACCTGCTGTCGGCTTCGTTCATGGCTACTGATATTGTACCGAATATGGGGGTCTCGCACAATACAAGGATATTCGAGCCTGGGTTTCACTGATAAAAATAAGCTAGGAGCTTAACATTTGGTGTACCTTTCTTAAGTTCACATTTCATGAAACACAATTTGCGAAACGTATAGACAAATAGGTTACTGACATGAAGTTCCCAGTACAGGTTGTAAGTGAGAGTGCCTCCTAAGTATTTGTACTTAGTGATTGCTTCAAGTGGGGAAGTGCCTGGCACTCCTGTCACACGGGCACCCGTTTAACTCCGTCGTCTTTGCGTCGATAGAGATACACTCGGTGTCACGCGGCGGCTCTTCTGCTAAAGGAGTTCACTGGAGTGTTTGTTCAAGGGAGATTTGCGATCTCCCTCGGCGGCTGAAAGGAGTACTCTCGTTCCCATACTTATTGTTGTAAAATTGAGAATTTAATTATTGTTTGCATTAAAATTAATGTTGTTTGCGTTCACAACGTTTCTATTAAATAAAAAAAACAGTTCAAGCACAATTCAGGAACAGTTATAATTGTTGCTTCGCAATAATCGTGACCTAGGCAGCTTAGCACCTTGGTTTTCGTGTCTTTGTCGTGCTAGTTGTGCAGTCGTCGGGTTGGTCAGTCATAAGTGACACCGTCACAGTACAGAAAATAAAAGGAAAATTCACGAGGTCGCCGTGCATGGAATGTTGCGTTTTCGGCATAGTTTGCGGCAGTACGGGAGCAGGACGCAGAGCCTATTCGCCACTTCACAAAGGAAAACACAGAGAAGCACAGGGTGGCTAGCGTTGCTGTCAGCACTCTATATTTAGCGAGCGCACTTCGATTTTTACCAAGGTGTAGGCTTTTGCGGCTAGTATAGCGAATAATATTTTTATGGAAGGAGCGCTAATTATAATAGCTACAACCCTAATTAGAAGTTACGTTATGGTATTGGTACGAAAACCAAGCCCCACCGAATGCACCTCTGGCGACTTTTAAAAACTCATTATGGCCGTGTGACACGACCACAGCTTGCTTTAGGTCGAACTCCCTTAAGAAGTCTCGCCCTCCCTTATCCTAAAGGACATCGTGTGTGCTCGTGTGACACGTGTATAACTTATATAAATATAGTGGCGCTTTCTTACTAGCTCTACGGGAAGAAAAATAAATTTTCTACAATGAGAATCATCTCCTGTTGTTTAATGATAAGATCTTTTTACTAAGCGAATTCGAAAATACCGGAGACACATGACAAGGCGTCGGTGGCTTCTCCTCCTTAAGCACAATACTGTAGGTACACAGTCAAGCCTTTTGTAGATTTCGCCTAAAATCAGTGGGCTGAGTGTACTGGAAGCGTATTCGGTGTTGAAATATGCTAATGTTTACATTAATGTTCAATGTGTGTCCACGATAGGCGAATTCTCCTGGACCCATAACGTTGAATGGAATTGAATTCCGGGCTTTTACGTGCCAAAACCACGATTTGATTATGCGGCAAGCCTTAGTGGGGGACCCCGGATTAATTTTTACCACCAGGGGATCTTAACGTGCCCACAATGCACGGGTCACGCGCGCTTTTGCATTTCGCCCCCATGGAAATGCAGCAGCCGCGGCCGGGATTTGACCCCGCGACCTCGTGCTTAGCCTAGCAACACCATAGCCGCTAAGCCACCACAGCGGGTAAGAACCCATAATGTGTCCGAGCCACAAGCTGTGATAGGAGAAAACAAAACAAAGAAGACCCTAGCACAAGCATAAAGCAAACTACTACCGTAGAAGTACCGTAGGACTTGCAATGGCCATGAGGCATCAGCTTATTTCTGGGGTCACGTCGCCGGTCTCATCCTCGCCTTCCCCCGTCTTTATAATATGCCAGGAAAATCCGCAAAGTTCTGGGACCACACTGGCCAAAACAATTGTATTGAATCACTCGGGCATAAGTTCTGTTTAAGCAACATCAAACTCGCTTCTTCACGAAAAGTATTTTTCAGTTGCGACTGAGTACCCAAGTGCCCCCCCCCCCTCTTGTAATAATAATAAAAAAAAAACAAAGCCACAAAAAATGATTCGCGCGTACTTAGAGAGAGCAAATAGGGAAAAAGAGGGGCGTAATGACACATTGCCGATGGCGACCGCGATAGCTAAGGGATATGTCCGCTGGCTTTTCCTAAGCGTTCTTCGCAGGAGACATTACGGACGCGGCTCGATAAAGCGAATGCTCCGATTTCGGGTGGTAGCGCTGACGCGTTGTACAGTCCAAGATGCGTGCGCGACTGTCCTGTGGCGTCACGGACGTCTGTGTAATGTTAGGCGAGGCTCGCTGGCCACAAATCACTTTGCAATCATTCTACGCTGCAATCATCTCAGCTGAAGCCCTGATGTTCTGGAAATGGGAAGCACGGTGCCGTCCACTTGCCAGAACGCAGTGCTGACAGCTACTGAGCTGTTTGTCGATCTGATGAAATGCTACCGGGCATCTCACGTCGTCTGCGCACGTATAGGTTATACGACTGCCGTCGTTTTCTGGCGACCAAATTCTCATTTTCGTTTTCCTTTTTTTTTCTTTTTTTAATCATTGTCTCCTCGTGCAAGGTCGAAAAATACGCCACGAAATATACATTGCCGTGGCTACTTCTGCAGGTGAGCTTTTTTCTTTGACGTCGGTAAGCTTTGCGGCTGTTTGAGGTCCGTCGTATTTTTGTTTACTCCCAAGTCTTCCATGACCATTACTGGTGTCGTAGTTTTGTGAAAGGTGCATCGTCGGGATCATGTACACTGAAGTGATTCGCGTCTACCCAATTCCCGTCGTTTTGCGACGTCCATCAACTTCCGTTGAAGGCAGCAACGCCGGCCTTGCTGTTGTTCGTGTCATTGATTGGCCTACCTGATTATTCGTGGTGGACGTGGGGGCACGCGCTGTGTATGCGCGGCTATAGTTCTCGCTTGCTCACTGCTTGTTATGCTTTGTTTCCTTATAGTTTTTCTTCCCACGTATAGTAAGAGACCGGAAGTACGTGTTGTCGAGCTCCCTGCCATTACACTTCTCTCTTTCTCTCTCCCTCTGCTGGAAATAGTTTAGCCTAAATGGACGAAAGCCAAACGCACGAATTCTGCGACTGTTACTTTATCCAGCATTTGGTATAGCCATTAGAGATTGTTTTATGGTAGTATGGAATCAACACGGTCAGCTTTGGGTCGCATAAGCTTTAAGTCGCAATTGCAGTGAAATTAAACCACCGAAGAATGAAATTTCTTTTCTGTAGTATTATGCATCCTGACTGCAGACTGCTGTGGCCATACCTATAGTCATGTCATGGCTTTCCGTCCTCTTTATGCTGTTATATCTAAACAGTGCATATAAATTGCATATTTTGCTACGAATCGTACTCGGGAAGGAAGGCAGGCGAAGGGTGGGGGCACAGATGAGTGAATGCTCCGCATGGAGTGGCGCGACTCACGTCTTTCAGCGCTTGCCTTTAGTGCAAGCAACTTGGACAAAATTCTAAATATTCATATGTTCAAGAGAGCGTTCAAGAGAGGGTTATAAGAAAAGCAGGCATATTAACCAGACAATAGTCTAGTTGGCTACCCTACGCTGGGGAAAGGCAGAAGGGGAAGAGAGAGAAGACAGAGAGAAAAGGGTGCATAAAAAGGCAGGGATGTTAACCATAAGCAGTTCCGCTTGGCTACCCTGCACGGGGAGAAAGGTGAAGGGGGATAAAAAGAGAAAGAGAGCGGGAGGGGGAGATAGAGAGAAATAGAGACGAGCACGGACAAACTGCGTACACTACAGAACGGTAGGGGGCGGTGATCTTAAAGTATATCGTGAAGCCCCGCAGACAGCAGGAACCTTAATAACGCGAGTAGGGCCTTCAGCGCGGATGTCCTGTGGGAGTACTGACCTAAAGCTTTGAGTTCTGATAGTGGACAATTGTCCAACTGGTCCAGTATTCTGCACAGCACTTGCCTCTCCGCCCCATATCGCGGGCAGACACAGATAATATGTGCGAGCGTCTCATCGATGTTGCATGTGGCGCACGTGGGGCTGTTGGCCATTCCAATAAGGAAAGCATATGAGTTCGTAAATGCAACGTCTAGCCACATACGGTACAGCACGGTCTGTTCACGTCGTGGTAACCCTGGCGGTAGGTGCATCCGTATGTCCGGAGACAACGAATGCAAACAACACATGGTGAAAGCGTTCGAGTCCCACAGATGGAAAGTGCATTCACGAGAGATCAATCGCAGCCCCGCCGCAGCGTCTGTTCGCGAAAGCGGAATCAAGACACGTTGACCACTTTCATGTGCAGATCGGGCGGCTTCGTCGGTGTGGTCATTCCCGCTGATGCTGCAATGTCCTGGAAGCCATAGAAAGATTATGTTGTGTCCCTTGTTATGGCTGCGATGACACATGTGTCGAATTTCTGAGGTCAGTCGTTCAAGGGAGAGAGAGAGGGTATAGGGACGTGCACGGACATTACTTAAGTGCAAGCCGCTCGTGCAAACCAGGCGATCTCAGAAAACACAAGTGCTTTCACTGCCTTCTGAGCCGATAATCGGTGGAGACGGTGTTCTAGTGCGGTCTGTTCAGAGGACGATCATCTAGTTGCCTCAATGTGTTGGACAAAGATTGTCTTTGGGCTTGAAATTGGGGACAGGGGCGCAATAAGGTGGTCAATGTTCTCCTCGCGCCCACAAACATCACATGCAGGACTATCAGCCATTCCAATAACTGCTGAATAAACTTTCGTGAAGGCAACTCCCAGGCACAACCGACAAAGAAGAGACGCTTCGCGTCGGTGCAGTCCGGTCACAAGTCTGAGTTGCAGGGAAGGGTTTGTTATGTGCAGCAGTGAAGGGTTTATTATGTGCAGTTTATTATGTGCAGTATTCCACTCTGCTAAGGGGAGCGTGCGTACTAGAATGCGAAGTTGTCTCGCAGCGTTGTTCCTTGAGAGAGGAATGGGGACGCAGCGTTCTTCTTTGTTTGACGTCCGAGCTGCCTTATCTGCGTCATAATTTCGAATGATACCGTAGTGACCTGGTATCCATAGAAAAGAGATATCATGACCTTTTTCTCTCAAGTGATGGACAAGTCCCAGGATTTCGCCCGTGAGCTGATCGTGAGTTCCATGTCGGAGAAATGACTACACACATTGCAAGGCCGGCCTTGAATCGCACAAGGCTGCCCTTTTTTGAGGACTTTCAGCAGTTATCATATCAAGCGAGTCGCGAAGAGAAGCGAGCTCTGCAACTGTAGGCGCTGAAGTCTTGAAGCGCGGGGTTTTCCCCATTTTTGGTATAACTACAGCGTCACTGGAACTGGTTGATGTAGTTGACCTGTCAGTATAGACGTGCGTGTAGCCGCTGTATTTCTCGTACAGGAGGAATAAACTAAGTTGGTTGAGTACAGATGGTGGTAAGTCTGACTTTTTCTGAAGTCCTGGGATTGTTATGTTTACTTGAGTACAGCTGACACACCATGGAGGAATCGAAGAGAAAGTGTTGCCGCAGGTGCGTAACCTGACCTGAGGGAGGCACGGCGTGCGAAGACAGTTGCACTGAATGTTGTGTGGGGCCTTTCTGCTCTGAGAATTGCGAGGTAGCGGGTAGGGGTCCGGGCGAAGTGTCTTATGTGCACACGCATTGTTTCCGTGGTAATGTGCGTTCTAACAGTGTAATCTTGAGCGACGGCAATACCTTCAGTCATTGATGCACTCAGCGGTATACCAAGGCACATCTTGACGGCTTGAGCTTGGATGCCTTGGATTGTATTCAGGTCAGTTCTGCAGGTGTTGGAGATGAGTGGTAGGCTGTACCGCAGCAATCCAATAAAGAGGACTCTATACAGTTGCAACATAGACTGTATTGACACTCCCCAAGTTTTTTCCGCTCGAAACTTAAACATATGGCAAATTCCCCTCAGGCGCTTTCTCAGATAATTCACATAAGGAGTCCAGGAGAGATTTCTGTCAATGACCACTGACAAAAATCTGTGATTTGTGCTGAACGAGATCAGCTGTCCGTGGACGGATATCACGTTTGGAGACATTGGTTTCCTGGTAAATGCCACCACTGCACACTTTTCACATGATACTTGAAGTCCTTCTTCTCGAAGGTAGGATGATGTTAAAGTGGCTGCCTTCTTAAGCCGCGCACGAAGCTGCAGTCGCGTCACACCAGACGTCCACTTATAGATGTCATCGGTATAGATGGAGAGCCGAACGATGCATGGAAGGATGTCGGCGAGCCCAATGAGTGTTAGATTGAAGAGCGTTGGGCTCAGTACTCCGCCCTAAGGCGCCTCAAAGTTACTGTAATGCTGGGAGGTTGGGCCATCCTCGGTAAGAAGGAAAATGATCTCTTATGTAGATAGCTACTAATCCAGAAATAGGTCTTGCCGCCTAGTCCTGCTGTCTTTTACGCGTTGAAAATCACTTCGTGCGTTACGTTATCGTATGCTCCTTTAACAAGGCAGCAGATAATCTATTGCGGGACTTATGATGCTCGAAGTAAATCACCAAGCTGCTAACGCTGTCTATGGAAGAACGAACACGCCTGCAAGCGGCGATTACAAATATTCAGATATACCTGGTAATATTCGATGTACCATTCTAGCCGTGCTAGAACCATCCTCTCCATAAGTTTGCCGGTGCGACAGGCAAGCGCATTTGGTCGGCATGATGCAATGTCTACAGGAGACTTTCCAGGCTTGAGCAATAGAATTAGGAAACTGGTCTTCCATTCTTGGGAAACCGTACTTGTGTGCAAGGAGCTATTGAAGAAGAGCAGGAGCACTTTCCGAGCCTCTTCGCCAAGATTACATAGGGCACGGAACGTTATACCGTCGGATCCTGGTGATGATGAACGCTTGCACAAGACAAGTGCAGCTTCGAGTTCGTCCATAGTTAAAGGACTGTCCATGCGGGGGTCGCGTCGAATCGGCGAGTCGTCGAGCGTCGATGTTTCAGCGGATCTAGTTTCGCCAGCATTCCTCCTGCATAAATCGTCAGCAACGTCAATCTCTCTGCATTGTTGATGAAGGGCCAAATACTTGAAAGGGTGGCGCAGCTGAGGGGTTCCACGGAGTACGCGAACAGTTCTCCATATGTGAGACAGAGGCTTTCGTGGATCTATGACATCCACCTTTGCTATGCAGGTTTTTCCATGCGACGCTGAATTTTCTTTGGAGTTCTTCTGGCCATCCTTAAATCATGTACAGATTTTGTGCGCCTGTATCTTTGCTCTGCACGGCGAGAAATTGCACGAACCTTCTGCAGCTCAATGTCGTACTCCGTGCATGTAAACGTTCTCGGAAGCGAATGCATGGTAGCCTCTAGGGCACCATTTATGGTGTCCTCTAAGCTTAAGGACAAGGAATCACGACAGCTGTCTTCGACAATTGAGTTGAACATAGGAAAGTCGATACATTGAATGACGCTGGCTAACGTAGAGCCCGTCAACCCTTCAATCCTAAGATAAGAGGGTAGGTGGTCACTTCCCCACGTTTGAATATCTGGAAATCACCTGACCTTTCTAGTGAAGGAGCGTGAAACACAGGTGAGGTCCAGGCAGCTACAGTAGACATTTCCACGCAGAAAGGTGGGCTTCCATCATTTAACAAGCACAGTTCTTGTTCGGAGGCAAATGACAATAATCTTCTGCCCCTAGAGTTCATCTCGGAACTTTTCTAGAGATAATGGTGGTCATTAAAATTTCCAGTCATCACCAAAGGTCGGAGTCGCTGTCTTTATTCGTCGTAATCGCTCGCAGTCCAGCCGACTTGAGGGCTATATGTAGGCTCCAACTGCTGTTAAAGTGAGCTTGTCTTTCTTCACTGTCAGACATACGTACTGGTTTTCTTGGTCAGGTGGCACCGTACACCATTAATAAAATATATCCAGAGAGGGAGATTAAGATGGACTGCAACGATTGTAATGACATCATTGGGATCAGACATATGCTGGCGGGGTGCCCCGCGATTCTCCCCAACCTCGTTGAAGAATGGACACAGTGGGAGA
This sequence comes from Dermacentor variabilis, assembly GCF_050947875.1. Taxonomy (NCBI): domain Eukaryota; kingdom Metazoa; phylum Arthropoda; class Arachnida; order Ixodida; family Ixodidae; genus Dermacentor; species Dermacentor variabilis. The sequence continues at coordinate 70,863,293 of NC_134568.1, forward strand.
AAAGGATTCAAAGCCCATTGTTTCAGGACCAACTAAGGGCCGTCCAGAGGGCCCATAATGTCGCTGAAAGGCTTGGCCTGACAGTGCCAACGTGGGAGCGGCCCGCCTTGGCTTAAGAAGCCGAGCCTCCGGACCTCATTACAATAAATGTTTTCACACACACACACTGGATGATGGACATACTTAAGATCTCGTCGTATGAAAACGATGATCTTGCTGCATTCTCCGTGGGTGGCGGACATGAAACACTCATGCCCGGATAGTATGATGTTAGCTGATAGGGGTCCACAGACGACGATGATGGGGAACTTATTCATGAACACAAACTGTCGGAAGTCCCACATGCGGGACTTAAGTCCTCTGACGTTCCACTTAAATATCGATGCGTTTCGGACCTCGTCACGAAACGATCGCTTCTCTGGACCTATGATTTCAACGAAATGCTGCAAGTACTGGACTCAAAGTGTCCAGAACCTGTAGCGCGCTTTGCGCAGAAGATTTCATGTTGTTAATTATAACGCGAGTGGTATTAAGGAGGGACCGCAGGATGTTGATGACCTGGAGATCAGCCAGCGTCGCTTCAACAGTTACCGAAGCCGTCGTGGTTTGTGCGTTTTGAGGTAACTTAGCAGGGCGTTGAGCCCTCAGTAGCTCAGACCATTCTTCAGGACGGACGAGCCTCTCCGCTTTGTTTTCTTTCCAATTGTATCTGTCTTGGTAGTGGTACCCGTTGATGCGGCAATCCTTCTGACGGAAAATGGCGTGTGACTATCTACAGCTGCGGTATTTCTTGAACGTTTTCGGTATAGATGCCGACGTCGCCGCAGACCGGAAGCAGCCTCTCGATGCATTAAATTGTCGAAAACCATTCGTTTGAGGATCGCGAATTCTTTCCGCACCCGCGGGCAATCCTTTGAAAAGGCCTTGTGAGCAGCACTGCAGTTAGGGCACTTTAGAACATCTGTGCTGCAGGCGTCTTCTGAATGGGACTCAGAGCACCGCGGGCGCTTTACGTTCTTCACGCAGACATCGTTTACATGGCCAATCTTGCAACACTTGAAACACTAGTGAGGCTTCGGCACGAATCGTCGTACTGGATGGCGGACGTGCCCTACTTTGGCGTACGTGGGGAGGAAAGCTGCCTCCTTCAAAGAAAATCTTCACGCAACGTGTGTTTCCTTGTCTGAAAATCCTCGTAATGAAAATGCCTTCTGTGGTTGGTTTGATCAGTATTGCCAAGTCGTAGTTCGGGATGGCAACGTCGATGTCATAAATGACACTCGCAATACCATCGCCGCCTGCAGGGATCATTGATCGCAGCTTGACCTTGTCGATCTCAGTTATATTACGTAGGCCTTGTAGGGCGCTGCGATGTAGCATATCAACTGCCAGTTCATTTTTCCGCGAGTTTATTCGCACGTCTTTAATCTCATTTGGTGCGATTCTCTCGAGTAACAAAGAGAGGACGTGCCTGTTTAGGAGCCGCAAATTAGTCGCCGGGTCCACGGGCACGAAGAGCACAGCTTGTGGCCAGCGCTGCGGTGCACTCTTCATGGAAGAAGCACTTGGCGACGAAGATGCCCGCAGTAGTCCTTTTTTTGTTTGCTGATCTGCTCATCACGACATTGAAGTCATCGTCCGTCGAGTCGTAGCTGTCCGAGCATAACTCAGTGGCCTCACTCTCTGTATCGCTTCACGCACTTACACATTTCCTGGACGCTATCCGATCTTACGGCTGTGCAGCAGGAAGGTCCTCGAATATCTCTTCATCCACTGCTGCAAGGAGGGAGCGGCAGCTCCCAGAAATGCTAGGAAACAAAGCGAAAAAGCGGAGACAGAAGTACAAGCGTTCTGCAAAGAATCGCTTCGCCTTCCTCAGCCAAAGGGTGCACAAAAAGCCTGACATATATATATATATATATAGCTGGTGGATATCATTCCTTATTGTGAAGGTGTTCGGGCTTTAACTACGGAACGCAGGAGTAACTGGAGCACCAAGTTTATTTGTTATGGGTGGGTTTGGTCAAGCTACTTATATTCATGCCTTTGATTAACGAAAGAAAGGACAAATAATTACAAATCCAGGGTAGCCACCATTTCTTTTTACGATGACTGCTGTTTTTTCAAATGTTTTTTTGTTTTTCTCTATTGGAAGCCTGCGACTTCGTATGTCTGCGTAAGTCCGCGGCCTCAGTGAGGCTGCCAACGGCCTGTGGCTCTTTAATTGACTGCCTTTGCGAAGGTCAGCGAAAACCTTTACTAAGCTTTTTACTAAGACTAGTCAGGTGGTATACAGCATGTAGTTGCAAGCTTCCTTCTGTATAATGGATTTCCACTTTATCTGAATTAAGTGACTTCAGAATGGTAAGCCACTGAAATATTTTTTAGCAAAGAATACCCCTGCCCAGAAAGACCGCAAAATTTTATATAGTTGCAATTCTGCGGGATGTGTCGTCTTCGCCGCGAACTATTTTGAGCGCAAAATAAAGTTTTGACAATATCTTGCGAAACTCTCAAGCTGCACTCCTGACTATCGAAGCCCTTTGTGCACAAAAAGCACTGTAGGCAACCAGGCCCCGTGTGAAATAAATTCCTCGTATTGCTTCCTCCCACGTTTGTTCACGATGATCCATCTGTGGGCACATATATGACATGACAGAGAAGGTGCAAAATACAATATCACTGCGCTGCCGCAGTTTTGCAGGTCTTTTGTGTCTTAGGTTCCTTTGGAGACTATCGCTAGAGCAATTCTTTCACGTTGCCGCCGTCCTCTTTATCCTCTTACCTACTTTCTGTTTTACCTGACCCTTCGTTCGTTGAGAAGCCCATACATAAATGACCGAAAGTGATGATATTATTGACTTAGCATATTGTTGACGACGCCGACATCATGTATATCAGCGATAGATGACGACATTATTGCAGGGTCAAATGCACAGTAATTTAGAGAATAGAGGCTGTCTTCAAGTATGATCGGGTGTTATTTCGTGATATACGCGCACGCATTAGTGTTTGCCGAAAAAAAAAACGAAAACGCGCATTCGACAATTTCCCGCCGATGGTACAAACACCTGATAATAAAGGAGCCGACATGTCGCTGCCTGAGTCGGCTCTTTCACAAGCACCTGCTTTTACCCGTTCGTTTAAAAACTCTCCATTCCGTTGGTGTTCCTGATGTATTTAGAATGACGGGATTTTGACGCAAATCGTTCGTGTTTGTAGAACGCGCCATCATGTGGCAGCGTTTCTTTCTTTCTTTTTTAATTCTGCCCGACGTTTATTCTTACGCTCTGCAGACAAACCTCCGTCCCGATGCTCGTCCCAGACGTGTGTTCGGCACACAACTGTAGCCAGTGTGTTGGTCACGCGGCAGTGAACGTGTTATCGTCTATCGAGGGTTAACTCGCACGCGCCTTCATCGAAGCGACCTCCCCGGCCGTGTGCCTCTCATTGAACGATCTCTCAGGCGCTGCCCTTCTGCTTCACTGCTAAATGCCGGCGGTCGCAGTTGTCCTCCGTCGCGTGCCAGGGGGCCGCCCTACGGCTAAACGAATGAGACGCGCCATGCGCCTCTCCCTAATGAAAGACGGCGCATTAACGCGACGCGTGCCTTCCTTTCGTCGGCATGATTGTCGTTTCGCGCCGCCAGCTTTTTTTTTCCTTTCTCTCCGCCCCTTTTGCTCCAACTTCTCGTCCTCTCCAGCGCGCTCGCGCGCCCTCTGTCGAGTGCAGTTATTGAGCCACTCCTTTACGCAGTGGGTAGAGGTGTCGGCGCAGGTAAGTGGCAAGTCGTGCTTATCAGCACGTCGGCGTTCAGGGCTTTCGCTGACCAGTCTTGAGCAGTAAGGGATAATAATGAGAAGCGAAAAAAAAAAGAAGAACGTGGGGGGGGGGGGGATTGAAATATGTTAGGAGAACGCACGACAACATTGTGACGGACTTCCAACGATGGTGCATTGCGTCCGCTTGACAGCCTTCGCTCCCTTTCCTGAACCTTCGCCCTTCAATCCTTTCGGAATTAGAGAGAGAGAGCAAATGATAAGGAAAGGTAGGGAGGTTAACTAGGACTGCGCCCGGTTGGCTACCCTACACTGGGGAAAGGGAAAAGGGGACGGAAAGATTAAAAGAAGAAGAGAAAGTCCACCGGGGATATCGTTCAGTCACTCAGTCCGGATCATAGTCGCTGACTCAATCCAGTAGCCTTCAAATATCGCAGCAGAGCTGTTGTGGCCTTTTGTAGCTGCAATATGCGAGGCCATGGTCCCAAGATCTTCTTCAAGGTGAACGGTGTTCTATCGAGCTGATTGAGAGCTGTGCAGAGGTCATGTCTTTCGTTTTGAAAAGATGGGCAGTAGCACAGTAGATGTTCTATAGTTTCCTCGGCACCGCAGGCATTGCAGTCGGCGCTATCAGTCATTCCAATCAAAAACGTATATGCATTGGTGAATGCGACGCCCAAGCGTAAGCGGCACAGCATTGTTTCTTCATTTCGCAGAAGTCCTGGTAACAGCCGCAGTTGCATAGAGGGGTCGAGGGAATGCAATCGTTCTTGGGTGAATTCAGGTGTGTGCCACTTCTGTAATGTCATACGGTGCGCTACCTTGCTTAGGTATTGGGCTGCGTCGGTCCGCGATAAAGGTACAGAAACAAGGGTTGCTCCTTCGTGCGCTTTCCTGGCAGCTTCGTCAGCGAGGTCGTTGCCGGAGATACCGCAATGGCTAGGCAGCCACTGAAACACGACGTCGTGTCCTTTCGCTATCATATGATGGTGCACTTCTCGTATCTCCGACACTAGTTGTTCACACGACCCGCGACGAAGAGATGACAGAAGACATTGTAAGGCCGCCTTCGAGTCGCAGAATATTGCCCACCGATTAGCGGGTTGGTTGTTAATGTAATCAACGGCACCTCGGAGGGCAACAAGCTCCGATCCGGTCGATGTTGTCATGTGAGAAATCTTGTATTGGACGCTAATTGATCGTGATGGTATAACCACTGCGCCGGTGGAGCTGGTCTGAGTGGAAGAGCCATCCGTATATATGTGGACACGGTCAAAGTAGAAAGTGTTCAAACAATCCAGAGCTGCTTGCTTCAGGGCAAAGGTAGGCAGGTCGGTCTTCTTTCTTATACCTGGAACCGTGAGACGCACTCGAGGTTGTTCTAAACACCACAAAGCTGAGGTTGAACGTGCGGAGGGTGTGAAGCCCGATGGTAGACAGGCACGATGGATGCTGACCTCGTTGGAGAAGGACGCCTGTGGTCGTCGTTCTGGCAGGCAGGCAAGAGAGCTTGACTGCATGCGTGAAACATGACGAACATGGGCCCTAAGCGTGTCGATGCTAATGTAAGTCGTGATCGGATGGTCTCGAGCCATTATAATGGTTCCTGCTGTTGAGGCGCTCCGCGGAAGTCCTAGGCAAACAGGTAGTGCCTGTGCTTGCACGCTGTGTAGTTCTCGAAGATTTGACTTGCATGTTTTAGCAAGCACGGGAGAACTATAACGTAGCAATCCGATAAAAAGTGCTCGATATAACTGCAGCATGGAGCCCACTGACGATCCCCATGTTTTCCCGGCGATAAACCTGAAGACATGAACAATAGATGTGAGCTTCTTCTTCAAGTGGGCAACATGAGGGCTCCAAGAGAGGTCCCGGTCCACAATGACACCCAAAAACCGATGATTTCATTTGTAGGAGATAGGCTGATACTGGATAACGAGACATTGGTTTTCGTGTAAAAGCGACTAACGCATATTTTTCTGTTGAGATGGTAAGGCCTTGTGTGTGAAGATAGTGAGATGCCTGTGTTGCTGCTTCCTGCAGCCTTGCGCGAACCTGCAGACGAGTGACCGCTGACGACCAGATGCAGATATCGTCGGCGTAGATTGAGACACTCACTGTTTCCGGTAGGGATTCGGCCAGCCCAAGAAGCGCGAGGTTGAAAAGAATAGGGCTTAGAACCCCACCTTGGGGAACTACTCGGCATATGTAGTGGTCGGTAGTCGGACCATCTTCCGTACGTACGCACAAGCACCTTTGTGTCAAGTAGTTTCTGATCCATCGATATACTCGCCCTCCTAGTTCAATTGTCAAAAGTGCGTCTAGAATGGGTTGATGGGAAACGTTGTCGTAAGCGCCTTTCACGTCCAGAAAGAGCGCTACTGATAATCGTTTCCAAGATTTTTGCTGTTTTACAGATGACACTAAGTCGATGACACTGTCAATCGATGAACGGCCTCGTCGAAATCCCGCCATAGAATCAGGGTAAATCTTGTGGTGTTCTAGGTACCATTCGAGACGCATGAGGATCATGCGTTCCATGAGTTTCCCGACGCAGCTGGCAAGTGCTATAGGCCGATACGATGCCAGTTCGAGCGGCGACTTTCCTGCTTTTAGTAGCGGTACCAGGCGGCTGCGTTTCCACTCCTGTGGGACGACACCATCTTGCCATGAACTATTAAAAAGACTGAGGAGCTCTCTTCGTGCTTCTCGGCCTAGGTGGCACAAAGCAGTATATGTTATGCCATCGGGCCCTGGTGAAGACGAACACCTACAGAGCGCCATAGCAGCCTCTAACTCTTCCATGGAGAATGGAGCCTCCATACTGGTATCTCGTGGACCGGGGACGTCGCTTAAAGCCATGTCAGGGACTAAAACTGTGCCGCCGGCGATTAGCGTGCAAAATTCCTCTGGAACGTCTATCTCACGGCGGGTTTGATAGAGAGCAAGGGCGTTAAAAGGGTGTCGTTGTTGGGGTCTTGAGCAAAGACCCCTTAGGGTACGCCACACACAGGACAATGGCTTGCGGGGGTCCAGTGACTCGCAAAAGCATTTCCATCTTTGGACCGCTAGCTTATCCATTCGGCGTCTTATCTTCTTTTGCCTGCACCGAGCTTCTCTGAGGTCAAGAATTGACTTTGTGCGCCTGTACCTCCTTTCAGCACGGCGACGTATTGTACGAAGCCTTTCCAATTCAATGTCATTCTCTGTACGCTTTTTCGAATGTGTGAAGCAACGCGTGCAATCTTGCATTGCGTGTGCAATGATGTCTTCTAATCTGCGTGCGGTATGTTTCTTGCAGGTGTCTTCTACTCGATCTAGAAAGACTGACCAATCAATTTGGCGAGATACATCCGGTAATGCGGCGTCTAGACCATTGATTCTCACATAGGTCGGAATATGATCACTTCCATGGGTTTCAATATCAATGAACCACTGCACGCTCGAAGTCAGGCAACGTGACACCAAAGTCAAGTCAAGGCAGCTACTGTACGTCGTGCCTCGCAGAAATGGCGGACTTCTGTCATTTAGAAGGCACAGGTTGTGGCCTGATGCAAAGGATACGAGTGACCTGCCCCTCGAATTTATGATGGAGCTCCCCCATATATGGTGGTGAGCGTTGAAATCCCCAGTTATTATCCAAGGACCGGGAGTAGTAGCCATAATATCTTCTAGTCTTTTGCTGTCAAACTGACTTGTTGGAGATAGGTAGACTCCAATAATAGTAAAAGACAGCCTCTTCTTTTTCACACTAACACAGACGTATTGGTTACCGTCGTGTGGCGCTACGGGTTGCGAAAAATACGTTAGGTCCTTGCGAATGTAAACCAGAACCTTACTACTACGGACACACGTTGTTGAAACAAAAGGTTCATATCCTGATAGTCTTATGGAGGCTGATAAGTTCGGTTCACAGATAACAAGTATAGGAAAGTGGTAGTCAAACACGAACTGTCGAAAGTCCGAAATACGTGACCTTAGGCCTCTCGCATTCCATTGGAATATGGAGGCACTTCTGACATCATCCCGGAACGATCGCTGTTGCAGTCGATGAGCCATGGTTCTGCTGTAGAAGTTCTCAAGCACTGGACTTCTGAAGGCTCGCTAGAACCGGATTGATGGCATCCAGCACTTGCAACGCACTTCGAGCTGTTGGTGTCTGTATCTTGTCCAGAAGAACACGAATAGCACTCACCAGAGAGCTGATCATGACAACAATTCGTTGATCTTGGTCCATCAGTTTATCAGCAACAGTCGAAGTGCCCCTTGCTGTAGAAGTCTGATGTCGCTCAGTAGGAGCGTGTAGCCTCGGGAGTGCAGGCCACGCGTCAGTAGCAGGGCTGTTCGTTGCATCTTCTTCCTTTGATCTGACTGCGTTTGGCCCGGGCGGAAGAGTGGGCGGCAGTGTACGTGGCTGGCGCTCTGCAGAGGCTTTTGAGGTTCGTGATCGCCGTCGGCGACGCGATCGTCGCCGCCTAATAGATATTGCTGCTTCTCGGTGAGACAAGTGGTCTCTAACCATTTTCCTCAATATTGCCATTTCCTTGCGAATTAAAGGGCATTCCTTCGAGGAGGCATCGTGAGGGCCGCTGCAGTTTGTGCACTTCAGCACACTGGCTTCGCACTTGTTAGTGGTGTGGGGCCCAGTGCAGCGAGAACAGACGGTAGTGTTCTTGCACACACTACTCACATGCCCAAACTTCATGCACTTCCAACACTGCAGCGGTTTTGGTATGAAGGGGCGAACTGCGTGTCGGAAGTGGCCCACTTTTACATGCGATGGTAGCGATTCGCCTTTAAATATGATTTTGACACACCGTGACGTGCCGAGACGAAACGCGTTTGTAATGATGGTGCTTTCTGTAGCTGGCTTGATTAAGATCGACAGATCGGAGTCGACAATGGTCTCATCAACATCGTAAATTACGCCACTACTGGTTTGTTTGCCCAGCGGAATATGAGGGCGGACTTTCATCCCGTCAAGTTCCGTGACATTGCGCAAAGAATCCAACGCGGCTGCGTGTTCTACGTCGATCGCTAGGACGTTCTTACGGGTATTCACTCTGATGTCTTTGATTTCATTCGGAACCAGTGCCTCTAGATGTGAAGACACGGCTTGCCTGTTGAGGCGTCTCAGGTTGTCAGTAGCGAGAACTGGCGCGAACAGGATGGTGAGCTCCTCGGTATTCCGCGAAGATCTCACGGTGGACTCACTCGAATTCGAGGATGCGCTGAGAAACCCTCGTTTGGCTTTACGACTCCGCACCAGCTCGAACGCTTCGTCACAAGAATCTTCACCGCTGACATAGTACTGCATGGTGTCGTCGCTGTCAGTGTCGCTCTCGGTGCCGTTGCGCTTCCTGGAGGCAGCCACCGCGGGCACTGCCGACTCCGGCGGACGCGCGTGAGACTCCATCTCCATCGCAGTAAAGGAGGAAATAGCAGTTCACTGTCAAAGTCTAAAAAATCCACAAAATAAGTAGAGCTGGAAGCCTCGGTGTTCTGCCTGAAAGGCACTTCGTCTTCCTCCTCCCTTTCGGAATTAGGTTCAGGAAATGATTATGGTCTGATTTAACTGATCCTCACGCCATCTAAATGTGTGCCCGTCCTAAAGCCAAGTGTCATTTGTTTTAAAAGATCCGTGTCATCGCGGTGTTTTGTGCTAAAACGAATCGAAGCGAAGCATTCTACATACGCCATGGTCTTCATCTATAGTTTGGACTACGAAACTGTAGAGCGGCGTTTTTTTTTTTTTTTTTGAAACCTGGTTGACGACTTCATTTCCCTTCCGTTCAAGACCAAATAATTTATTTAGTTTCTTTTTTCGTAGCTATACGAAGAATTATTCATTAAGTACTTAAATGTCCTGGAATATGGTCCTCGGCCGTCATCCCTGTAGAACGATGCCAGAGTACTGCCACTTTTTACAACAACCTCTAATTGCTTGGTGAGCATAAGTGTGCTGTGCTGCGCTCATTAAATGTCTTGAGCGTATTTCACGCTTGATTATAACGTTCTGGCATTTCCCTTAAGCCTCCTTTCCTTTGTATTGTTGGTGACGGCAAGGTAAGCCAAATTCGTTCTTCGTTCAACACCCAGAAGGCGCTGGAGATTTGATATCTGGTAAACATGGAAGCGACTGCATGAACCCTGGTGAAAAATTTGCACATAAAAAAGTTTCGGTTTCGTCAAACTTATGGTGACTACACAGTAAATCGCCCAGAAATGCGTGTTGGACATACCTAGAGAGACTGTCAGTGTGCAAAACAGTATAATGTACACAATACGGACCACTACCGAAAATTGGACGTTCCAGACATTCGTGCTCTCAGTTCGTACGCTCGTTTACGATAATACAAATGGTTTACTATTACTGCATTACAGTCGACAACATTATTAATATTACATTACATGACCAACATTAAATTCTATGGCGCGCAACCTTGTCAATATGCAGTTTTTATACTCATATAGTGTATACGTTGCCACATGCTTCTACGCTGAATAGAAAACAAAGAAATAGGATGAAAATGCACAGGCACTTTGCACACGAATTCCACGCTTCAGGCCGTTTTGTGACAGGGAAAGGCCGAACGCATGGCCTCCGCACTCCAGCTACAATTCAGTGCCTGAAAGGCCGTATACATCGGTGCGGTGAAAACTTCTTTCGGTACATTGCGAACGCGGAGCATGCCTTCTTTTAGACGTTCGGGGGTTCTCGCAATGGCATGCACTTTCGTCAGCAAAATGTGCCTTATTGTGCGGACTTTGATGAACGTATGTGCGCAGACACTGCAGGTATAGACGGGCTTTTTATCCTCGGTAGAGGCACGTCCGTTACAGCAGTGCGAAGCTGCGTCAACGACGAGAACACACGGAACGCACCGCCTACCGCAAAAAGCATCACAACCGTTGACGCCTGCGCTCAGGAACGTAAATGCGAAAACCAGTTTGTCGAGGCACAAAGTGGTGAGGGCGAGTGAACGCCTATACTGGCTAACGACGGCGCTGGCCGAGCCATCTGAACTGTGCTTTCTCTTTTTTTTTTGCATCTGTGCTCCCGACTGTTTCTCGTCTCTTTCCTCCTTGTCAAGCTGCGAAGGCAGGTAAATATCGGGCATCATAACCAGAGCGATAGCTTGCCGCAGACGAATGAGCGCACAGGTACGAAAAGTGAGGCTCCCTCCTGCCCAATACCAGGTGGAAGAGCGGCGCGCGACGTAGCGCTTATGGGAGGAAGCTCGATCGGGGCCTAATCGAAAATGTTTACGCGCGTAGGGCGGAACAAGCGAAAACATATCGCCCCCGCCATTTCGACCAAGCTGTGGGCTGCGCAGGCAGGAAGCGATAAGTAGAACGCTGCTGCTGCTGGGTGTTGGCGGTACACCGCAGGCGATGCACTGTCAGCAGTATTGTTCTTTCCCGTTTTATATGTAAGCTGGACGCCCACTCTGTTGATTCGCTTGGACTGTTTTTTTTTCACTCGTTTTTCTCGTAAAGTGTGACAAGCAGCGCTTTGGCCTTTTTTTTTGTGCCTCGTTCTTAAATGGGTCCGCTGTTCCTGAAGAAATGTGTAGTGACCATCAGCATTATTATTATTATTATTATTATTATTATTATTATTATTATTATTATTATTATTATTATTATTATTATTATTATTATTATTCACAGTTCACTGAGATGTATTCGACGCAATGACATAGAAAGTGTACAGGAGTCGGTTTGGCTAGAAGTCAGCCTGTAGTCTTCAACGAAAAATTGCTAATTGGTTCTTTCTACGCACCACCTAATATTTCCCCGGTCTTATTTGATGAGGTCATCTCTTGTATTGAAACTGTAATATCTCCCCATAGCAAGCACAGGGTAATGCTTCTTGGTAATATTATTACACTTGAAATTGATTGGAGCATGCTTAATTATTCACATTACAATAATTAAATAGAGAACAAATGCAGCCTGCGGTTGGACTTTCTGTCCTTCTATTCCCTTCAGCAGCATAACTTGATCGCCCATTCCAGTGGCAACGTCTATCTTTGTCTCTCGAATGCTCAAGTTATAGATGTCTCTCGTTCGGACATTTCCCTTGTTCGTTCCGATACGTTTCACCTGTGACTAAAGATATAACTGCCTCTGTGTCAGGCCTGAGGCAGAGCTCCTACAGTGGCATAAATGAATCCTCTCGCTTTGCTTTCAAGCCTGGTGATTATGTTGGTTTATATGATTTCTTGTCCATCACCGATTGGTCACTGGTTATAGACAAAACCAATGTTGATGGCCGAGTAGATCAGTTTATGGAGCTTAATTTGAGCAGTATGCGCAAGTACATTCCCCAGCACAGACCTAAATCCTCTAAATATCTGCACTGGATCTCATCTGAACATATATCTCTCGTAAGGTATAAAGATCGCGCGCACGAAAAATCCACAACTCCTGTGCCTAATGACTAGAAAGAAGAGTTCCGCTTGTTTTCGGACTCTGCAAATGTCTCTTTAAGCGGGATCACGACTCATATATTGCTTTCTTCGAAAAGAGCGCCTCGAAGTGGCCGGAAAAATTTGGAAGTATATCCGCAAGCACTCCTAGTAAAGGTGAAGAGTGTTCTCGCTTCTTTCGACTGTAGCGGAGAAGTCTAACCATCGCGGAATGTTCTGCTGCCATTTTGTCATTCTTACACTATAAAGCTTCAGGCTTCAACGCTGGTGCCAATTCGCAGCACATGACCGTTGCTACATCTAGTTCTGTTCGGTTTGATGACAAACTCGTCAGTGAATGCCTTAAACGTTTGTAGCCTTCCCTATAATGCCGCCCTGATGGCATCCCCTCCGCAATTCTAAAAGTTTACAGCGGTATATTTGCCTCAGTATGGACATCTGTATTTAATAACTGCTTGAATAGTTACACTACCCCTCACATGTGTGAAACTGCTTGTGTTTTTTTCTGTATTTAAGTGTGGTTTTAAAGCCGATGTCTCGAATAATCGCCAGATTTCTCTCCTCTGTGCCACGTCTAAGGTTTTTGAGGTTGCTTTTAGCAACATATTGTTTTTTTACTATGAAGAACTCATTGATTCCGAATCAGCGTGCATTTCTCACCAGTCGCTCCACTATCACAAATCTCGAAAGTTTTCTGACACAGATCTCCGCGCCGGTACTTCAGAGGGGGCAAGTTGACACCATTTACCGTGACCCCAGCAAATTTTTTTCATGTAGTCAGCCACTCACTGTTTCTGATCAAGCTTACGGACTATGGTATGGACTCGTCAATTGTCAATCTCTTGCCCAGTTATCTTGTTGATAGATAATGTTATGTTAACTTCAATGACCAAATGTCTTTTTTTTTACATGACAACTAGCGGCGTCACTGAAGGACCAGTATTATAGGACCACTCCTTTTTTTCTTTTTTTTGGACAGTGAACGTCTATGTGGCTTGAAGCCTGGGACTTCTCTGTCTCCGTCGACAGAACAGTCGACAGAAAAGCATTCTACGAATTGAAGCGAAAACTGCCTATCTCCATTTGGAATTACGCATGCAAGACACACCCTAGTATTTTCAGCAAAGAAAAGCGCAAAACGAGTGTCAGAGCCACATTATAAATAATAGGGTGCGTTCGAACAATGCTAAGGTCGTAGAGTTCGCCGCATGCGTTTCCCGGTAAATATTACGCTTGCATAAGCTGCAGTTGCCGTGAAGCGGCAGCTGTAGCATAGAAAGAAGGCAGTTTCATCACTGCAATTTCATATGTAAAAGAAGAACCTGCCTAGGAACTGATTTCATTTGTGTTTGATAGCGCTATGGGAAGACCACACATAGTTAGGACTCCCGAAGAGCAGTGTGAACACGATGAGCGGTGACGGGAACAGCAAAGTCGATATGCATAACAATGCCGTGCTCAGGTTAGCCAGGACGCCGCGGTTCTTGCCCAAAACAAGCCACGCACAGTTAGGACGGTTGAAGAGCAGCGCGAATAGGATGGAGCGACGAAGGTAACAGCAAAGTCAATATGCACAACAGCATCAAACTCAGGCTCGTAAGGACCCGGTGATTCGTGCCCAAGAGGCTCAGCCTAAGCGCCAAGCGACGAAGTGCATTTAATTCTCTTGGCGTCAATCATTTCATTTCGTTCATTGTTCAGTCGTTCAAGGCTACGTCACATTGGTCTATCGGATCAGGCGATACCACAGCTTCACTGGCCAACCACCTTCATAGCAGGGATTGGAGACCAATTTTTTTAATGACGTTCTTTCCGCTATTCGGAATTCTTTGTTCCTTTCATACGCCGATGACATCAAGAGTTTTAGGGAAATTCATACTATTGATAATTGTCGCATTATGCAGTCTGACTTGTCTTGTTTTTCTAAATGGTGCAAAGCTAATAACGTCAGCTTGAATGCTGCTAAGACCAAAGTCATGACTTTCACACGGAAAAGGTCAATCACTACGTTTTCTTATTCTGTAGAACCTGTACCATTGTGTAAGATCTGTGAGATCAATGATTTCGGTGTACTTTTACAGCGAAGCTGGGTATGGCTGGGGTTCCGTGCATTTTTGTTCTCCGTGAACAAAAACTCTCATCACCGTACCCCCGTAAGCATTCATACTCCCGTAAAAAAAGCAAAATATGCAATGGCTCGTAGCCCCATAAGGTAGTGGCTACAAGCATTCAGTAAAGTGAAGTGAACAGGGCTTACATTTTTTTCTAATCACACGTGCAACATACAGGACAGCATGTCGAAAAGTGTCATCATCAATGACTCATAGCCCCGTGAGCAATGGCTGACACCTCCCGTACGCAAGCAAAAAAATGCAATGACTCATAGATCCTGTAAGGTTCATGGATACTCACTTTGCGTGAATTAGCTGCGATGACACGACCCCCATTGTCGTTGTCGTTGATATTCAATGTGGATGTGTCGGTGCCGAAAAGGGAGCGGTGTACGCGTTCCGTGTTGCAGACACATCCCTTGCGATGCCACATTGGTCCGGCCCAACAGACCACCCAGCAGCGTACGTGCATCGTGCAGTTGCGAGCGAAATAATAACCACCCATCAAGACAGTAAATGAGTTCGTACCTTTGTTCAAAATTATGTGTGACCTCGGTGCCGTGTGCTAAACAGCTTCGCTGGTCAACCGCCTTCACAGAGTGGAATGGTTCATGATTTTTTTATACAACCTTACACCTTTCTGCTCACACTAAACCGTTGTCATGCGGAGTATGCGCGCTCTTGGCTCCATATGCAGACTATCAAGGGAATTCAGCTCTGCTGCACTGTTTCGCAAGTTGTACACAACAATCTGTCTTCCTTAACTCGAATACGCCTGGACTGGCATTTCTAGGTAGAAGAGTGACATTAGAAATCCGGTCTAGTAAAAAGTTTCTAAGCATATATCATCACCGCTTTGCTAACATGGACACTGGACCTTGTTCTAGCATTGTTGGATAATTGTCAGTACCTTTACTTCGCTGCGAACGTAATCGCTCTGACATTCTGTTTCTGTTCAAACTTCTTCACGGTATCCTCACCTGCTCCGAACTCCTCAGTTGTATTAAGTTTCGTACTCCGCGCAAGGTCACCAGATAACATAGACCTTTCCATGTTCCCGCCTGTCATCACCATCACTCAAGCGCCTACAGAATACTGAGTCTTTATAACGTTTACTTTAATGATATCGATATTTTATTATTCATCATTCATTTTATTATCATTATTCTTTTCGGAGCTTTGCACTGTTTTTTACTTAACTTTTATTCCCCTGCAGTTCTGTCTTTTTTTTTAAGTATATGCCTGCACTAGTACTCGTACCTTATGGGTGTTATAAAACTTCTTGAGCGAGTTGGTTGATATGTTTTGAACCCATTGTAGCGCAAAGGAACACGAACATTTATATTTTTCATTCGATTTCTTAAATATGCAACTAACCTTAAAGGAATAGGCTAACATATGGGCATCGCGGGGGTCCAAAGCACCACGACTGACAGGCGGGAAAGCACCCTGTGTTTCCCCACTTGCAACAAGGCAGATAATTTTTTATTGTCAGTTACGACGGAAGGGCAGCGCGCCAGCGTCGGTGCCACTTCGTCTGCCTGGTGCCAGCTTCCACGGCTACATAGAAGAGCTATGAATTGGGCTAGTTGGCGCGTGTTCATTTTTCTTGCGTTAAGTACTGTTTCGTCCCCATGCATTGCGTCTTACAGCCCTTGGCGCAAGAAAAATGAATTCCACGGCTATAAAACGTTCTTTGTTCCTGGCAGCCGTGTAGCGTTAGATGGTGGGTTTGTCGAACACGGAAGTGTGTGCGCTTCCTTGATTTTGCGTGGGGGCTGCCGTTCAAGCGAAGGCTTGTAAACGAATGAAAAAGAAATAGAGAGAGCCAGGAAGAAAGAAGATGTCCAGTGCCAGCACTTTAATATCAGCCGCATTTCCGTTGCTCGAAGCGACCAGATATCTCGAGACTCACCTTTATTATCCCTGGAGGCGGGTGGTGTAAACAGCAATGCAATAAAACCCGTCACGGATATTTTTATGCCAATTCTTCTTTCCTAATACATCGTTTTACCTTTATCTTCTGGTATTTTTTTGCGTCATGGTGCAGCCCAAACGGCCACACATCATGTTAGTGGAAACCGAAATCGCGCTTGCTTTTTCTTTTTTGCTATTGCCACAAGGGCGTGAAAATGGAAAACCTTACGGCAAGGAAGGAACAACTCTTTCATTTTATTTTTGTTCATGCGATTCGGGGCGCTTGCTGATGATTCAGCCAACAATGCGGGTTATATGGCGGTTGAGCTGTCTTCACTTTTAACCCCGTGTCGCAGAAAATCCGGCGTCCCGCGTGAGACGCCGTTTCAGCAGAAAGATTTTCGAACCACACATACCTAGGCCCTCCATGTGGCGCAAGGAAGTTAGTAAACTAATTGAATTTCTTACGCTAAAATACGTAGAAAAATCGTAAAGTACGACTTACACATAACCTACAGACATGATAACCTCAGATTGTAATTTGAATATACGAGAAAACGTAATTCTATTATGCAAAAGCTCAAACAAACCCCTTTCCAACGTTTCTCCCACGCATAGACCGGCCACGGCGTCCGCCATTTGCGCGCGCCGGCGCGCGAATATCTTGGAGGCCACGGAGCGGCGCGCCCGGTTCCTTGCAACATCTCCAGCTGGCGCTCACCTCCGCCTCATCGCGGTCCACACAAAAAGTCGCGTTTCTACCAGAAAGCCCGCCATCGGGCATAACCTTCGCCGCCAGCGTTTCCCCGTAAAATTTACGGTTACATACGCTGCAGTTGTCGGGAAGCGTGACAAGCAGTCAGGGATATTCGAATGCTATCGCGTTCCACTCCTAAAGGCGATGCTTAAGAGTCCTGCAATTTTTTCTCCGTCCTTTCTTGAAAGGGATGAAAATAGAAATTTGTGTGACATTGTAGCGGCACAAGTACTTGCTTTCTACTTTGTATGTATAAAGGATAAAGCACGGATCATACAGAGTGGGTCCCATATGGCAGCTTGCCGCCCTGCACTATTACGAAGAAGGAGCGCACACTGGCAGCAAGTAGTACTTGGTTAAGCAAACACGTGAAAAAAACTGTCGTAGCCTGTATAGGTTAAAGCATGGAGCCAAACAATTTAAGAAAGCAAAAAAAATTCCTCAGCCCTCCCACTCGGTGAACGACGAGCAGCGACGCTGTCGTGTATTTTACCTCAATTGACGCATATGATATATATATATATATATATATATATATATATATATATATATATATATATATATATATATATATATATATATATATACCCATGGCCTTTTTTGTTACCGTGGAAAATCGTTGTGAGGGACCTTTTAGAGTTGATTCAGGGTAAACGAGTGTATTAGCCGAGCACGGTAAGTGCCCCCCCCCCCCAAAAAAAAAGACCCCACAGTCACTAAATACAGGGAAAACTTGGGGGAATGTATGTACGTATTTTTATTGTATAAGGACGTGGAGTGCAGATTCTTGCCGTTTAGATTTATGCGTCTCATATTGAGAGGGGGAGGGAAGGGCAAAGGAAAAAGAGGAACAACCGGAACACCTCTCTGAGTCAAGCACACCATGTGCAGATGGCGCGTTCAGTGCTTTACCACTAGAGATAGGAAATATAGCTGCACAATTTTCCGTTTTGTCGGACTCTAGATCCCGTATACAAAGACGGAAAAGATGGCCAACAGGGTGTTAAAGTTAAGTAATGGCGGAAAGATTAACATGTGCTGGTATAATAAACACACGACTGCATTTTCCCTTCTGCACATTTATAAACCCAAGAACGCGGCACTATTACGCTTGGTTTGAGTGTTTGGTCTGCGGCTGACTCTGTGGACTCGTAGACGGGGAGGGGGGAGGTGAAAGCGGGGTAGAGCGCGCGAAAGTCTTTGCACTTGAGCGTAAACCGAGGAAGGTTCAAATGTTGATAATGTGTAACCGAGCCTCGGCGAAAAACAATCCAGCAGACGCACCCAAGGACTGGCGCTGGGAGCTAATTTTTACTCTGTGGCAAATCGTATTCTTATTCCCAAAGTAGACCACGTTGGCACCGGCTGCATTCACTGCTTGCGCGAATTGACCTCTGAAACGAGCGAAAAACAAAAACAAAACAAAATTACCACCGCGCAATTTTTTTCGTCCTCGTAAACGTGGAAGTAGTTTTCGTGGACGCGCTCTCTATTCAAACCATCAGGGACTGTCCGCCAGGTAAACAATGATCACCACTACGGCATTGCCGAGACTAGTGGGGCAGGCCGCAGCGCGCGTGCGAGTGCTAAAGAAAGCAGCTCCCCAGCAGCGGTTGCCTCTCCTCGACTTCCCACGTCGGGTGTTAGGGGGTGGAATGAAGAGCGGGCAGGGTGTGAGACAGCAAGGCGTGCACCATATTTGCCGCAAGGAATGAGAAAAAACACACACACACACACAAATAGAAACGCACCAAAGTCTTCTTTTACTACGTCGCGTGCTAGAAACCACGGAGCTGCGATGAAAAAGACGGGAAAACAGCGCGGCGAGTTAGAAGGAGCGAGCTCACGCGTAACCGCGCCGACCAAATCTGAGCTCGCCTCGTGAATAATCATGAGCAGTACACATAGCGCTATTAGGGCGGGCAATACACCCGGGAATCCGCGTGGCCGCTTCTTCTTTCTTCGTCGTCCTCCTCAACCCACCTCACCGACACTCCATCCTCGCGCTTACGGCGCTCTTCGTTGTTTCTGTAGCGCTTGCCAATGTGCCAGCTTGTCTAATTATGATCCGCAATTAGTTATGTATGCAGCACTGTCGGCGCTGGCAAACTGCCTCGACGCCGATATCGACTAGGCGAGACAGCCCGGCAGGCAGCGTGACGCGCCCGGCACCGCACCGAGATTGTTCGCCTGTTCGACCGCGAGTGGACGGCAGCGCGCGGCGTATTACTGCAGCGGCGCACTGCAGACAAGCAAAGAGAGAGTGCGGCGACGCTATATTGGCTACGAGACACGCTTGATTTGACGGCGCTGCTACCGTATGGCAACTGCGCTGAAGAAAGCGGCGATAGCCCGAAATAGAGCTGGCGCCAACTGCGCGTCAGCTGCGTATTTCCCGTCCGCAACGAAGTCGCAACAGAAGCATTCGCTCGGGGCGCGTCAATTTGTCTACGCCTGCGGGTGTTGTAGCTCTAATAAACAACGAAAAGCAACTGATAAGAGATGTGAGTAAAAGCATTGGTAAAGCAAAGCGTTGTTGTCATCTGTGCTTGTTACTATAGCTATTTCACCTGCAGTGTTGCAGTGTTTTAAAATAGAAGATAAATGTACCAAGAGAACCGAGAAACACCTGTCAGAGCGCGCGGTGAAGCACAGCGGGTCAAATAAATTCAAGGGAGAGAGAGAGAGGGGGGAGGGAGAGATTAATGAAATAAAAAAAATATCGGGTCCAGGCACGTGCATGCAGTGCTTTCTACTTCAGATGAAGGTGAGTGATGTATAGATAAAAATAGTCTTTGTTTTATTTTTGCTGCAAAACAGAGATGCCGGGGTATTTTCTGACCTGAGTTCACAGCTCCAACATATTTACACCTGCAGTGGTTTCCTTTGTACATAGCTTCATGAACTGTCGGGTGGATGGCAATATTTCCCTTCATATCTCCTTTTGTATCTCGATGGGTGTAGAGCTTCACCTCTAAGAACTTGAGAGGTAGGGGCAAGTGATTTCCTGTGCAAGGGTCCAGTTTCTTTGTAGATTATACGCGCTGTCGAGGATAAGCGTAGGATCTTCTTGCGTAGGTTATTATGTACATCGTAATTTGCCTTCCGGTCATCCATAACTCTTGTCCCAATAGATTTGCTTCGGACACTGACTTCGCATCTCCGGTCGCTTGTGCTTTTCATATTCGTAAAGTAGTCCTGAAGGTGTCGCAGCTTCTCTTTAGCTAGTGGTAGTTTCATAGTTCTGAAAATCGCGTTTATTTCAGCCACCTGGGGTTCTTGAGTGTGCACGTAAGTCTCAATGCACAGGCGTTTTTTGCATTCCGTCTCCGCAGAGGGGCAGTGCGGGTGCCATTTTTTGAGGACTTAACTTGCGAATGCTGTGATAGCTGAGCTGTGAAGCAAAATAATGCAGTAAACTTTATTTCCAGTAGTTTAGCTGAAAATAGTATTCCACTCAATATCTTGCAATCATCACAATCAAAGGTACCCATAAAATACAATGCATTTAACTCCAATACTCGTGAAGCAAGAATTTCCATGTGGATTTTTTTTATATTGTAGGTTGGTATACAGGGTGTCTCCTGCAGCTAACTTTAGCCAGAGTTTTACAATATGCGAATGCGACTCATCGACTCTTTTAATCTAATTATAGTATTTCAGAAGTTTATAAATTACTTACGACTAGTTATCTAGTTAGGCGGAATGAAAATATAATTTGAGTATCTCCAAACGACGGCAAACAACATTAACTTTGTTCTATCCAGCTACGTGACATTTGCATATTTTTAAACTCCGACTAAAGTTAGCTGGGACACCCTTTATATTTACATCCCTATGTTGTGTACAACCGTGTTCCGTTTTCAAACATGTGATGTGAGACTTCGTTACTCCGTCAATACGAATAAAGAGGTCATTATTATTGTTGTTCCAATTATGCGGTCGTAAACATATAAAACTAACAGACGCAAGCTCATTTGTTTTTGAAACTCAGTGCCATTTAGTGGAAGAACCCTCGCTACCATGGACTGAGTTTCGTTTCAAGTCTGAAATGAATTCCCAATAGTATCGATAGGCCTCATCTCGTTCTCTGAGGATGAGATGGTCACATATGTATCGCAAGAAAAAAAAATGTGTAATAATAAAATACACAACTTCGACTCCAGCCTAATGGAGAAACGATTTATTTAAGGTATTTCAACCAGTGGAGCATTGTTTTAGAGCACAAAACTCACTAAAGCTATCTAGCAATGTTCATTTGTCTAGACCTGTTAGTAATAGGGGACCCAAATACTGAGAAAGAAAATTTGCAGAACAAAATTGGGTTAAGGCGCATACTGTAGGTATTACTAAATCGTGATCGGCAGCTTAACGCAATCCTCAAAAAAGATTTTCGAGACGTCACCCTTCTCTTCAACTCCTTAGAAACGTATACTGATAAGCGCGCAGCAATTAGAAAAAGACTACAGCGTTAAGAAACGATAATGACAATGAAAGCGCAGGAAGCAAACAGGGCATCGATGCGCCTAGGCGAATTCTCAAATATATAATCGCGGCCCGTCCAGAGCAACGCGACGAAGACGGAGCAAGTTAGGCGTTAGCAGCTTTGTCCCATTTTTGCAGTGCTCTTTAAATTTACTTCCTTGTTTCGTGCTCTCTCACACGCACATGCGCACTTGCGCGCACGCGCTTTCTTCTTCACCGAATGTTCGTTTCTGCGCTTCTTGCGAACAGTCTTACATCATTTTAGCATCCTTTTCCTCCGCCATAACTTCGCTCTTCAATCTTTTTCGAATGTGCCTGGCAGCAAGACATGCCCGCCAGACACTCATCCGTTTGGAGGGTGAAGAGGTATCTTTTCCTCTTTTTTTCACATTGTTTCTACGTGCGAGTTAAGTGTGTGTGTGTGTGTGTGTGTGTGCGCGTGTGTGTGTGTGTGTGCGCGTGTGTGTGTGCGTGTGTGTGTGTGTGTGTGTGTGTTTGTGTGTGTGTGTGTGTGTGTGTGTGTGTGTGTGTGTGTGTGTGTGTGTGTGTGTGCGCGCGCGCGCGTGTGTGTGTGTGTGTGTGTGTGTGTGTGTGTGTGTGTGTGTGTGTGTGTGTGTGTGTGTGTGTAAACCGGTGGAGAACTGGTGCTTGTAATTCTTTATTTTTATTCAATTCCAAGTACAACGGCGAGACAGCCGATTAGACAAAACAAGGCAACGGGATGTTTTGTCGCTCCTTGCTGGTGTTTGCGATGGAAAATAGCGCTAGTATATCGACGTTCTTGCAAAATAAAGATATTTACATACGTTATAATGGCGACGGCTATGCTCTTAACATCATCATCGTCGTAGTCGTCATCATCATCATCATCATCATCATCATCATCATCATCATCATCACCGGAATCAGCAGCAACAGCAATAGCCTATCTTTATGTCTACTACCGGACGACAGCCTCTCCCAGCGATCTCCAATTACCTCTGTCTTGCGCTAGGTGATTCGAATTTGCACCTACAAATTTCCTAATTTCATCGCTCCAGCTAATTTTCTGCCTTCCTTGATCGCGCGTCCCTTCCCTTGGCACCCATTCTGTAAGTGTAATGGTCCACCGGTTATCTACCCTACGTATTACATATCCTGCCCAGCTCCATTTTCGCTCGTATACTGTCAACTAAAATATCGGCTATCCTCGTTTGCCCTCTGATCCACACCACTCTCTTCCTGTCTATTAACGTAACGCCTAACAGTTTTCGTTCCATCGCTCTTTGCGCGGTCCTTAACTTGTTCTCGATCACCTTTGTTAACCTCCAAGTTTCTGCCCTATAGGCTAGCGCCGGTAGAATGCAATGATTGTACGCTTCTTTTCAAAGACAGCGGTAAGCTTCCAGTTAGGGTTTGGTAATGCCTGCCGTATGCACTCCAACCCCTTTTTGTTCTTCTGTAAGTTTTCTTCTCATGAACAGGGTCGCCCGTGAGTCATTGACCCAGGTAAGCGTTTTCTAGTACCAATTCTAGAGGTCGACTGGCGACCCTGAATATCCTGACTGGCTCTTCGCATAATATTACTTACATATAGCATTACGTAAAAAAACTTTGTACGTTTGGGAAATTTCTCCCTTTGTTATTCTGCGTTTTTTATAGTTGTGTACAGAGGCGCTGTAAAAATGGTACAACTGTGTACTTCGTCCTCTCGTTGCCATTTCTTTTGTTTTTTTTTTAATTTTTATCACTTGCCGGCAGCACCTTATCCTTCTTTTTATGTAATTTACAAATAATAGTCACAGATGGCCGGTTTAAGATCGAATCGCTTACTACAATAATTATTGTTTATTTTCTCTGTGTTTTTTGAAAGAGAGCCTCGGTTTAGAGATTCGTTGAAGCTTATGTGTCACAGACGTCCTTTTGCTTCCTATATATACGTTTTCGTCTTTCCCTGGTGCTGGTAATTTGTCACCAGTGCCACGAAATTCTTTACGTGCGACATACAAATATTTAACATTTATAGAGCGAGTTACGTTGGCGGAAAGGTTTAATGGTTATAAAACTGTCATTACAACCTGTCGAAAACTTGGTTGTGTTATAACAGATGATTTGCTTCTTTGTGCCTTTAAAATGCAGGCAGTGTGGCGATACACGCTGCACCCTGCATGACCATATCGCATGATCGTAAACCACACAATGCGTCAGTCTTATAGCTGTAAAATAGTCCTTTCATTCACATTACTTGGACGTTTAGAAGTAAATCAGTGACATATCGTCTCTGGTGCTCTTGTTCTCACTTAGCTCAATTGCCCGGTGTCCGTATCAGCGCTTAGATACGTCTGTTTTGTTGTCATACCCGCCAGCAAACTACCACTCCATGCAAGCTTGTGAATGGGCCAGCGACTCTGCGACATTTTTTGTGACCGCTTGGTATTGAAGTAACCAAAATAGGACCAAATTTACCAACTACCCGTTGCCTGGCTATTTAATATGTCGTCTTTGCTAGAACTTGTGGAATCATTTGAAAATGGCCGAAGGACAGTGTCATGCCTAAGTGAAATGCAAGCGTAATTCTAACGGCGAGTTGACCCGAAGTCGCGATGACTTACAACTCTCGGAAATTATTTTTCACAACTGTTACTGACAGAAGCGCTATTACCCCAGTGCCGGCTAGGCACTGAGGTAATAATTGAGGATTCCTAATTATTTTCGTTTGTTTGAAATTCAAGCAGCGCACGTTATTTTGTACATGACAGACAAGGAACTGAAATGGCCAGTCATAGTCCGGGTGTAATTACTCGGCCACTCTTGAAAGAAAAAAAAGAAGAATAAGCTCCGCACAACAACAACTGCTGCAGCCACCGAAGTGCTGCGTCAGCAATGAGGGCTAATCTGCGTACTTTTTCCCGTCTCGTGTCCTTTATCGTAAGCTGCTGGCTTAATCTGTTAGCAGGCAGAACGGTCTCGTTCTCGCTATACGAAAAAGAGAGACCACAGGCAATGCGGGCACCGAGCGATCGACTCTTTCGCCGATAGGAAACTTCGGTATCAACAACGTTGGTTTCCCCTACGCGTGGTGAAAGGTCACAGCCGCTATTACGAAATAACGAACGTGTCAATTTATGGCGCTTTTTATGCACGTCATTGCATTCCGTTCGACATGTTTGCTTCTGTCGTGACGACCACGGGCAACTTTTGGAGCTGGTGGGAGTTGATGGTTCTGCCCGGGTTTTGGGTCAACTAATTAGAGTTATCCTTAGCGCCAATTGCTTTCTATTTTGGCTGCTATAGTGCCAATTAGGTTGTGCGCTGAGTACCAGTGCAGACTGTATTAGGCTATGTCTAATCCGGCTGTCTTCCGATATCTATGCGAGCTTCCTAAATAACAGCGGCTTAAGAGGAAGCTTTAGCTCAAGTGCTCCTATCTAAATACATGTAAAAGGAGAATTCGTTTTTCTCGGCAACCACTGCACCAAATTTGACGAGGTTTGTTGCATTTAAAAGACAAACTTAAAATCTAGTGACTGTTGGTTTCGAATTTTTGAGTTAGATTGTCAATTTTTTGTTAAAAATTGGCAAAAATCGAAAATTTTCAAAAAACGAAACTATCAAGTTTACAACTCTGTAACTTAACCACTAAAGATGATAATACAATTCTGTGAATTGCATCTAATAGTACATCTAAAGCGGACAAAATTGATATGTTACACATGAATATAAAAAAATTTAATAATAGAGAAATACAACTTTTGCAAAACCGTTGTAACCAACGTAACAAATTCACGTAAGATGTAATATGACATATTGAATTTGTCCGCTTTAAATGATCTAATGGATGCCGTTTACAGAACCGCGATATCGGTTCTTGATGCAGAGCTATGAATTTATAAACTTCATGCTTCTATTTTTTTCAAACGGTCAAATATTTGAAAATCGTTTTAAGAAAATTCAAGCCCTAAATCGAAATTCCGCTTCCAACAGTCACTAGAATTTAACTTTCTCTTTCAAATGCGACAAATTTCATCAAAATCGGTCCAGGGGTTATCTCATAAAAACGTTTTTGCGTTTTACATGTATTTGAATAGGCCGCGTCGGAGTTGGGCCCGAGCTAAAGCTTCCTCTTAAGGGCCATGACGTCTTTCTGCAGGGCACACGTTAGCGGCTCTAAGAATACCATAGATTCTCTATAAAAAGAAGGTTAATAAAAAGTTAGTAACTGATTTATTTATTTGCCTAATCTTTGCATCGTTACTAAGGTTATACTAGTCTGTTACAGAGACGCGCAATCGACGTGGACGTTTTATTACCAAATGCAACAAACCGGTCCATTCAATCTGTGGTCTAATATTCCGTGTGATGGCACGGAATATTGCTATTGATCGCTACGACGTACCATGGCTGTAAAGATGCAAATTAACTTTGCTGTGCCACCTTCCTGAATATACCATCGTTGACTCTTCGTTCGACAGGTGCAATACCCAACGTTCGGTATCTGCGCGAAACACTTTTCTTTCTCTCTGCTTCAATTGGTACGTTTATAAATGACGGCTATAATGTGCGATACTTGGCACTCCCACCACCCCAAGGAGTTCAGTGCTGCGCTTGTTGCTGTGAAGAAGGATGTTGACTTATTGAGATGGTGTGTGTCATGTTTCGCGTACTGCGCTTGACCCGCAGAGCGCATTATGGAAAACTGCACACTCAAGAGACACTTAGCACATGATGCGAGTTTTGGCGATGTCGATTCTTTGTTGTGCAGCGAGCTTTAATAAAATTTAGTTAAATGATGCCATTTGACGTGCCAAACCCACGGTCTCATTACGGGGCACGTCGTAGTGTGGGACTGCGGATTAAATTTGACCACCTCGGGTTCTTTACCGTCCACCAAATGCGCGTGGTACACGAGCGTTTTCACATTACGCCCCCTTCGAAATGCGACGACCGTAGTCAGGATGGAACCTCCGACCTCGGCATTAGCAGCACAATGCTATAGCCACTAAGTTACCATGGTGGGTGAACGAGCTTGCTGGCCTTGTAATTTTAACGTACCTTGCCATTACTACAGGTGTTATTAAGAACGAGAAAAATGTGTAATAATGATGTACGAACCTTATGTTATATAGCATCTGCTTCCGGTTTTTATTGCGACAACTATACGGACACTCCAGACACAATTTACCGTTGGTATTGGCGTCGCCGTGATTTTCTGCATAAAGTCCAAGGGTCATTACACCGTCTGCGCACGCATTACGCTGTGTGTGCGAGTGAAACCTTGCGAGGGTCAGCCGACGATAGAGGCTCAATCTCGCGCGCGCAGAAGAGGTAAAGGGGAAGGAAGCGCACCGTTTTGCGTCGCGCGAGAGGCACCGGGAGGAGGGCAGGTACGAGGGGCGGGGCGTTTTACTTAAGATGTTTATCTTTAGAGTTTTTACTTAAGATCTAAGGGACCTTAGTTTTACTACGGTGGACCTACGGCGCGGTGCATGGGCCTCATCTTCAAAGAGATCAGCGTTGCGTACACAGTGCACCGAGGGCTGGTAGCTTCGTATGCGCTGCGCTTTCGATCCTTTGTTCGCGCTGAAGCGAGACGCAGTACGAAGGCCAATTCGCTCGCTACTGCTGCCGCGCTTCCTCACTCCAGTGTTTTGACAGGGAGTTGTGTTCATGTTCACCTGTGCGCGCGCGCGACACCGTGCTTGGTAATTAAGTTAATAAGCGAATGTTTACAAATTTATACAGCCGATAAATATACTGTCCTGTACTGTACAAGTGCTGCTTTCTGGGCCAGTTGATTCATGCTGACACTTGAGAAAACCAGCGAAAAAAATTGAGGCGCAAAGACGACAGAATGAAGATACACTACAACGCTGGACTAGCGACTGACATATTTGAAAACACAGATGAACCCTCGAACATCAAACCGCCGACGCATGTGAAATTCTCTTAGCAAGGTACAAATTATTTAAATTGACGAACACACCATTTTGCCCTAACTACCACATCTTTAAATTCAGCCTTTTAGAAAAGCTGTGTCTTTATCGCTCAGACAGATAGAAGGAACATTGATCCATTTTCCTTCCTCTTGTGTACTGATACAAAATGTTTCAAGTATTTCTCTTTCGGTTTTTGTTTTGCCCGTGCCAAGAATCGTCACATTCTCAAAAACTGGTGCACAGTCACACTGACGACAATGATGACGATGAAAACCCAGGTGACCAGCTCCTTGAGTATTGGTCAACGCACAATGCTCGCGCATACGGTCATTGACGCATCGGCCAGTTCGGCCAATCTAGACCTTACCACACTTCAAGGGTATTTTGTAGATAACATGTGTCGCGCACTTAACGTATTTCTTCCTTCTTCCTTCCAGCATTTTCAATGCACGTGCACAGTCCTTTCAGCTTACACGGAGCGGAAAACACTGATTCCACACCATGTCGCACAGCGACTTTCTTGATAGTGTGCGACACTTTACGGATATGAGGCTTCACATGAACTTTTTTTGCTTCCTTGTTTGTGTCATATTTTCGGTCACCTCTGCGTTACCTTTTCAGCTTTACACGTAAGCTCTCAGCTACCGCCTTAAGCACCTGTGTAGGAAAACCCGCTGTAGTTATCCTCTGAATTTGACAGTCAAGGCTTTCATTGAAAACGTGACAACACCTTTTCTGTAGCGCACACCGGAAACACAAAGAGGCTATACTTCTTTTAACGAACTTAGAATGGTTTGACTCAAACGGAAGGAAAGCCTTCTAAACGGAAGCAAAGCCTTTTAACAGATGATTGTGGCCCTAACGTGCCACAATCATCTGTTAGCGCGCCTGCGAATAGTTAAACGCCGAGCCCGTCCGGCTTTTTTGAACTACTATACCTTCTAGAATCGTGTGTGATCTAATATCCCGAGTGCGTTCTCGCGCTACACTATAGAAGCGTGATAACATAGCAGGGAAGAAGTTTGGGCGTGTTGGTGGGATACATACAGACTGGGATACATAGCGCAAAAAAATGACACAGGGACAAGCAGAACACAGGACGAGCGCCTCGTCCTGTGTTCTGCTTGTCCCTGTGTCATTTTTTGCGCTATGTATCCCAGTCTGCGTGATAACATAGCCACGCGATGAGAGTGAGTAAAATTCGCGGGGCAATATAATCAAAGCCAAGTCTGCCATTTTAGAGGGTGTGACCTCTAACCTCGCAGCTCACACCTCGGAATCCAGACGTGGGCAGTCGAGCAAGCCCGTGAGGCGGCGTTGAGGCAGAGCATTGACGTTCCCCCATGGGAGACCTGAGCCCGGGTCGCGTTAAACCTTGCAGGACGTAAAATAACATTATATCCACCCATCCATCCATCCATCCATCCATCCATCCATCCATCCATCGTGCTAAGCGAATTGTTTAGCAGCTTTTCTATTACTATCGATAATTAATAGCGCTATTAAAGCAATTTAAAGTATCACATACAATTTCTTGCGTATTTCTAGTTCATTTAACTGCTGTGAAGCTTTCAGGGCAATATAAATGCTCCTATAGCAGATCTTTAGCGAACTAAAGGAGCTGTGGATAACTTCATACATATAACCAAATTTGGTAAGTTTTTACCAGAGGATCCTTGGCAGACATAGCTGAAGGAGCTGGAAATTGAAATCAACATTTCCTCAGAGCAAAATGTCTTGATGTCATGATGCGAGGTTCTAGGCCTGTTTTCGTAGGGCAGTGGGTGCGGGGACGGAGCATGATTGCGGCGACAGCTCACTGACTGGCGCAATACTGGTTATTACGTGCAGATTTGACCAGGTCAGACGCAACCACTTCGATCTGTCTGCGTATACTTTTCGATTCCGTATTTCTGCATACACAAAGCAATAAACCCAAGTTTTGTAATTGCAAGGGCTCAACTTCAAGCGAGCAATCAATATCAAACACGTATGCAGTTGCTCCTCACGAGCTGAACTTACGTTGCTATACTGATTTCTTTAAAAATGCAAATGGCGACAGCAGTCAAACTGCTCAATTCCTTTTTTTTTTCAATTTAGCATTTATAGCATTAGTCAGATTCTGCTTTCTTAGTCGTCATTTTTACTAATCTTGCTACATTCTGTCACAAGAAACAAGCATTCTTGGTATTTTTTTCGAGTAATTTTTATCACTGATATAGGCCACAGCCGATATAGAAGTGATATGGAGTAGAAACACATGCATCCAACATTTCCTCCTGTTCCCCCAGTTAAATGTATCAGTGTGGTACTTTTTTTTTCAATTATATTCCAATTCGCGGTACATAAGAATTCGGCCTTAGGAAGCTGCAGCTGGCCTGTATTCACAAAGCAGTTCGTACGCTTTGTCGGTTCGTAAATACAGGCACCGTCTAATCGTGCGCGAAACTATCATTATTGAACGTGGCTAGCCAATCACAAAGAGCTCCTATATGAACGAAAATCGTTGTGAAGCCGGCCTATATGGTCCCTCTACTTGTGTCGCCGTGGACTGGTAAGTGCGCTGGGCAGGTGTGCTGTAACGATTCCTCTCGCTCGAATCTGTTCTTTTCTTATCATTCACCGCTGATGACCGGCGGATACTGCAACAACGCAGGGGGAGACCCGCTTTGCTTGGACAAGCGGAAATAGCGCCAAAAAGGAAAATGAATGGAATACATTTTTTTTACATTAGCCCGGCATTTGCTTCCAAACCAGGCAGAGGAACCCGGTTTAAAAGTACCAGGGGCGACACGAAATGGTTATTTCTTAAAACTGCTCCGTGTTAGCGATTCTCAAGCAATACAGCCTCGTGCGCATCGTGTATGCAGGCCCTGGGTGCTACAAGGGGGCCGTTCTCCAGCGCCCCGGCGGTGCAATGCCCACATAAAGAAGATAATCTACCGACCGCGCAACAGAACGGCGATCGCATGAAATGCAAACGCTTTCTCACCCTTCAGCGTGCGTCGCTGATTGAGACTCAGCAGTGAAGTTGGTGAAAGCGTAATAGTCCTGAAAATTGGTTGACGTGGCTCGGCGTTCGCTGATGCTTGGCCTATTAGAAGCACAGTCAATGTTGCGGAAGCGCGCGACTGGTGACGTTGGTGTCGCAAAGCATGACGCGGGCTCGACAGACACCAGTTTTGAAAAAAAATGCGGCCGCCAGCGGACAACATTTCTTGTGGCCTCTGAAAGCGTCCTAAACAGCCTGAAAAAGGTAAACAATACCTAAGATGTGAAAATAGCCTTCAAGCTCTGCGATATATGTGGCACTGCTCGCCGAATATCGCCGACGTCAATGTTTGGCATCGCGTCGCACACGATCGATCACATTGATTGAGTTCTACGTCGAGGCAGGAAGAAAGTTAATCAGAACGGGAGAGGTGTCAGGGCTGTATAGCTACGCGCCCAGTGCGCTATCTGTGAATGTCTGCAGTCGAAGATCGATGAACACGAAGAAAAGGCAATAAATACTGACAACAAATGCACTCGTGCGCACAAACTTACACAAATAAGTGAACTTGAGGCGATATACAGGGTCCGGCCAGTGCTTGTGTCCTGAAGGAAAGTATCACAGACGTGGACACGTACCAGCGGAAGAAAAGGCGGGGGTAAAGAAAACCCTGTTAAGGTTCTGGGTCCGTATTCACGAGAAGCTCTTATGATATAGAATCGTTCGTAAGGTATGATTTCAGCCAGTCCTGTTGCTGGGTGTATTATTATCGAGGGCGGCACGCCAATGGCGAAGACCACTTCCGAAAGAAGAGTGTTGTGAATTGGACCCCTGAGCTGTTCGAGCTAAGTGCAGCATCCCCACCCAGAGGTCTCGACGCCATCCTCGCGGGACCCCCACCGGAAGAGCCGGCGATGATGAACTGAGGCCCCCTAGACTGGCATCAGCCAGGATCCTCGGCAGATCTGTAGACGCTGATCTCGCGCGTGGGAACGCGAGTGTCCTGAGATGTTTGGCATATCCGCCCAAATCTTAGCTAGAAGGCTCAGACGTCACACCCGCAAAATGTCTGTTGACTTGGACCCCTCCCCATAGCTGACCTCCAAAGTGGAGCCCTTAGTTACACGAGATGTGACAAACAAAAGTGAAATACCGACTAAGATAAACACCGGCAGAAAAGTTTCCTGTTGTAGTGATGAATGCAGTGTGTCCCAACTTTCATGTACAAAAATTTAAAAATCTGCAAATGCCACGTAGCTGGACAGAAGCAAGGTAATATTGCTTGCCGTCGCTTGGAGATACATTATTTTTTTCATTCCGCCTCATGCGATAATTTCTATTGATTTTAATCAACTTCTCAAATATTATAATTAGATTAGAAGTGTCAACGTGAAAATTGTAGAGCGAAATTGGCGCGCCTGGCCACTCGAGGTAATTTTCGCGTATTCGCGGGCTTCTTTCACGCTCGGAAAAACACTTTTATGTAGCACGTATCGAGTAACAAAAAGCTGTATCGGGAGTTTTCCATGTCGCTCTACAATGTTCTCAGTGACACTTTTGTTCGAATTATAATATTTGAGAAGTTAATTAATTTTCATTAATTAATTCGGATTAATAATGTAATTAGTCTTAGCGCAAAAAGATTGAGTATCACAAAGCGACGGCAAACAGCATTTACCTTGGTTCTGTCCAGCTACATGGTATTGCATATTTTTAAATCTTGGCGCATGATAGTTGAGACACCCTGTATAGCATACGCGAAGTAACCTTTATTCTGTGACTGTTGACAATTAGATTTCAGAGTTGATTCGGGTCTCTTATTTTCTCTTTTTTGACTGGCATTTGAGGCCGAGCGTGTCGCCGGGCGCGTCAGCCTTCACCGCGGTCGCAGGAAAACGGTCCTAGAAGTCCCCTTAACAGCTTATCTGTAAAATCTTCCGAAATTTAGTAAGGTTCTCGCTACGTTATCAATGCCGAAGAATGACTAATGACACCTAAACAGGAGAAAGGTCAACGTAATACGGCGCCACCTATGTTTTGGTCACTAAACGACTCGGCCATATAACCTGTATAGGTGGGGCTGACACGCTATAGAGCTACGAAACGTCTGGGTCCTGTTGCGTACTCCAGGGTAGCGTACCGTACTGCTGCCGAGAAGTAGCGACGCCTGCCTATCGAAGCTCGACCGACATTACTTATTGGGTAGCGTGGTGTTGTCGGTGGGCTGCAGGCATCCGGTAGATCATGGCGACCAAGCAGTGGCGAGACGATTTGCTAGTGCGAAACCTGCGCTGTTTATTCAAAGGTCGTTGAAAGAAAATAAGAAAAGCATGAAGTATGAAGTATGAAGTATATCAAAAGTACATTTCGGAGCCCCTTAAATAGGCTCTCTACAAGTGTGGGCGGGATCTTGCTTCCGTCGATCACACGTGACAGGCACTGAGAGAGGGCCCCTCCTCCTGCAATACCGAGCACGGGACGGAGAAGTCGATCCTCTTTTCGACGAATCCGGGGAGAAGGTCAGGTGAATGACCTCTCCGGCGCCGTGGGGTCTGGCCAAGAGAGGGTAAGGGGATGACGTAGCACCCATCTGTGCCACGACCATGAGAGGGGAAGGGGATGACGTAGCATCCACGGTGCCACGACCATGTAGAGGGTAAGGGGATGACGTAGCACCCACGGTGCCACGACCATGAGAGGGGAAGGGGATGACATAGCACCCACGGTGCCACGACCATGTAGAGGGTAAGGGGATGACGTATCACCCACAGTGTCCGGCTATACCGAACAGTCCTTTCATTTCTTCTACTCTACGATCACTTCATATCCTTTCTCCCTGTTCTTTTTCGTGCGCGCGAGATTGTTGACTGAGGTGCAGAGTCAATACAGAAAGTGCGTGATGCTTTAAAAGTACGTTAGTTTCGGTGCTGCTTGATAGGCGTCCGTATCGCTGCTCAGCGATTACACAGGGACAACGCGTGATGCTGTTAGAAACCGCTGGCCTACTACGGTCAGAAACACCTGTTATCGGAAGAGCTCAAGGCACAAGAAAAGCCAAGTTGTGTGGGCAACCATCATACTTACGGTTACAAACTCTTTAGGGGACGAAGTCGGGGTGGGGAGGCAGCTAGCGAGGGTCGAACTTATAAGTATCAGGAAACGCCAGTATATATACTGTTGCGTTTCGCCTGCGACACGTGGTTTTGCCGGCGCGACGGCGGCGGGGCGGCGGACATTTTGGCCCGATCGTCGTCACCGCAACACTCATCGCCAGGTGTTTCCAGGCGCGTCTGCGGCGATGCGACCGCCTAGGGATTTCGTTCCAGTCATTGTGCCCGAAACAGGCGATGCCAAAGCAGGGATCTCATTCCAGTTATTGGGCCCGAAACAGGCGATGCCAAAGCAGGGATCTCGTTCCAGTCATTGTGCCCGAAACAGGCGATGCCAAAGCAGGGACCATCTTCTCGTTACAGTCATTGTGTCCGACCGACAGCGCCACGACAGTGTGCTGCGCAGCGCCACGACCAGGTGCTACGAGATCGTGCGCAGCGCCACGACATGGTGCTACGGCATCGCTACGACAGTGTGCGTCACCATTAGCCCATTGTACATTCACGTGCTCGTCTTTTGAGGGGTTCCTTCTTGCCCTCAACTGCGAGAGTATAAAAACAGCTGCCCCCGGACGCCAGAGGAGGGCTCCGATTTCTTCCGTTGAGTGAAGTGCTCTCCCGTCTCTCTACTTCGGTCAAACCTGACCGCCAACTCTTTGCGATGTTAAAATAAACAAGTTGTTTCGTTGTTACCTGTCGACTCATGCTTTGCCGGGACCTTCGGATGCTTGCAGTTGTACCCCAGGCCGCCAGGCCAACGCTACCCTTGGGGCTTGCGACCCAGGTACAACCACGGGCGTCAGCGCCGAGTTCCCAACAGATCGTACCAGCAGTCCGATCCAAACATCTGGTTGCCAGCGGTGAGATCGCCTACGACTTCAAACAACTGTCTGCCAGCGGCGAGATCGCGACAACGGAGGCCAGCAGCAAAGAGATGCAGTTGACTGTATGCTGAGCAGCTCAACGACGATCCGGGAGCAGTGCAACGAGCCCTGTGTGACGACTGGTTGCCTGCAGCGGAACGACTGCGCGGAATTCCTGCCTGCGAGGTTTGGTGAGTGCGGGACTTTCTTCTTCTGAGCTTTGCCAGGCTTTTTGTTAGTGTCAGAAACAGAGCTGGTAATTGTGGTTGTCGTTGCTGCCGGGTTAGTTTGCGGCAAGACAATAGTAAGCAGTAGAGAAAGCAGCATTCAGAGCAGCCATGGATTTGAAGTCGTTGCGCAAACCGAAATTGTTGGAGCTTGCAAGAGAGTTGGGTCTGGATGTCTCAGACAAACTAAGAAAACCTGAACTGCTAAAGGCTATTCTTGAGTTAGAGGCTGAGGATGACGAGCTGTCGGAATGCCTTGAGACTATTGAAGAGAGGGAGACAGAAAAAGAAGAGCGTGAACGTAAAGAACAGAAAAAGCGAGAGCAACAAGAGAAAAAAGAAGAGCGCGAACACGCTTTGGAAATGAAGCGTCTCGAGGTAGAGATGGAACGCGCTCGTAATGGAAGTCAGGCACACGGTGCAGGAGAACGCGTATTGTTCAAAATGACTGACCTGATGCGGCCGTTTAAGCTTGGAGAGGACATTGGTTTGTTCCTGGTTAACTTTGAGCGAACGTGCGAGAAGCAGGGGTTCTCTCGGGAAACGTGGCCACAGCGCTTGCTCACTTTGTTACCCGGCGAGGCGGCCGACGTAGTCGCTCGCTTGGATAGAGAGGAAGCAGAGGATTTCGACAAAGTAAAATCGAGTCTGCTAAAAAAGTACCGGCTGTCTGCGGAAGCGTTCCGTCGGAAGTTTCGGGAAAATGAGAAAGGCAAAAGTGAGTCATATACAGAGTTTGCGTATAGGCTTATGTCGAACATGCAGGAGTGGCTCAAAGAAGAGAAAGCGTTTGGTGACCACGATAAAGTTCTGCAGTGTTTCGGGCTAGAACAGTTTTATAGTCGGTTACCGGAGAACGTGCGATACTGGGTCTTGGATAGGCCAGACGTGAGTACGGTGGCTAGAGCCGCTGAGCTAGCCGAGGAGTTTGTGACGCGTCGAGCTCGCGGAGCTAAGGACGGTCAAAAGGGTGAATTTGGCTCCAAGTCTGAGAGGCCAAGGTTCACGCCCATGAGATTTAAGGGGGACACGCGTAGTGAGGATGCGAGTGAAAGCAATCCGACCAAACGTAAAGAGACGGCAGCCGAAGCCGAACGCAGAAAGCGGTTCGAGATGAGGCGAGCGGGCGTTTGTTATACGTGCCAGAAGCCGGGTCACTTTTCGGCGCAGTGTCCGGAAACAACACCAAAAGTTGTGTTTTTTTCAATAGGCAGCACTGACGAGAACATGAAGCTTCTCGAGCCTTACATGCGAGACCTCCTCGTAAACGGGAAAGAGTGCCGAGTGCTTCGCGATTCCGCAGCTACGATGGATGTAGTTCACCCGTCTTACGTAGAACCCCATATGTTCACGGGCGAGTGCGCGTGGATCAAGCAAGCCGTGGAAGCTCATAGCGTGTGTCTGCCGGTAGCAAAGGTGCTTATTGAAGGACCTTTCGGAGCGCTTGAGACAGAGGCGGCAGTGTCATCTATGCTGCCACCCCAGTACCCGTACCTATTTTCAAACAGGTCCGATCACCTCCTGCGCGAGAAGGGGCTTTTGTTTGGTGAAGCTAGTGTTCAGGCCTTAACCAGATCGAAGGTTCGGGAGCTCGCTGCAAAGGCGGTAGTTGCGGGGCCGACGTTATCAAACAACGAAAAAGGGTCAGAGGCGCAGCAAGCTGATATTCAGAGCACGCCCGAACAGAATAAAATTGAGTCTGTAGCGTTGAAGGCGCCAGATACTGGAGAGGAAAATCCCGACGCGGGAAAGTTAGAAGAGCTATCTACTGATTTGCTCATCGCGCCTACGTCAGACGGACTTGATAGGTTGCTAAAAGTCAGCCGGACGGCTTTGATAGCCGAGCAAAAAAAGGATGGCAGCCTGGAAAACGTGCGCTGCAATGTCAAAGAAGGTATCGCCAGGAAAACTGCGCGTTTTGTGGAAAGAGGTGGAGTCCTGTACCGGAAGTATCTAGACCGCCGAGGAGTGGAGTTCGATCAGCTGGTCGTGCCTCAATGCTATCGTCAGGATCTGTTGCGCTTGTCACATGGGGGTTCGTGGTCCGGACACCTAGGAGTTAAGAAAACTAAGGACCGTCTCTTGCAAGAGTACTATTGGCCAGGGTGTTTTCGGGACGCAGACCATTTCGTGAGGACATGTGACACTTGTCAGCGGGTGGGCAAACCAGGGGACAAATCGAGGGCGCCGTTGAAATTGGTACCTATCATTACGGAGCCTTTTAGACGGCTCGTTATTGATACAGTGGGACCTCTGCCGGTAACAGCCACGGGGTACAGACACATTTTGACTGTGATCTGCCCAGCGACAAAGTTCCCTGAAGCAGTGCCGCTTAAAGAACTCAGCTCAGTTGAGATAGTTAATGCACTACTGTCCATATTTGCGCGAGTTGGTTTTCCTGCAGAAATTCAATCAGATCAGGGCACAGTGTTTACTAGCGCTTTGACGACAACTTTTCTCGAAAGGTGTGGGGTAAAGCTGCTACACAGCTCAGTGTACCACCCACAGTCGAATTCCGTTGAGAAGCTCCACTCCGTCATGAAGCGCGTGTTGAGAGCGTTGTGTTTTGAACATCGAACTGACTGGGAGCTGTGTCTGCCTGGGGTGATGTTTGCTTTAAGGACCGCGCCGCATGCGGCTACGGGGTTTTCGCCAGCTGAACTGGTGTACGGTCGCTCGCTTCGATCTCCGCTTCGCATGCTTCGAGAATCATGGGAAGGTAGGGGCGACGACCCAGTCGTGGTGGAGTACGTGCTTAAGCTCCTCGAACGCTTAAGAAGGGCACAGGAGTTGTCAGGTGAAGCAATGGCAAAGGCCCAGCAGAGGGCCAAGGTTTATTATGATCGGACAGCCAGGGCCCGTCGTTTTGAGGTTGGCGATGAGGTCATGATATTGCGCACATCGCTAAACAACAAACTAGACGTGCAGTGGGAGGGCCCAGCGCGAATTGTTCAGAAACTGTCGGACGTTAACTACGTGGTAAGTCTGCCAGGAAAGCGGAAAGCACAGCAAGTTTACCACTGTAATCTGCTCAAACCTTATAGACAAAGTGAAGCAGTGGTGTGCATGATGATAAACGTTCCTGAAGAGCTTCCAGTCGAGCTTCCGGGACTAGGCTCAGTGACGAACAGGGAAGACACCGGTCAAGTCATTAGTGACCTTATCAGTAAAGCACCGCTGTCGCCTGAGCAGAAAACCGAACTACACCAGCTATTACAAGAGTTTCAAGGTCTGTTCTCTGAGAGGCCTGGTAGGACTTCTGTACTTACTCATGATATAGAACTTACCTCCACAGAGCCAGTACGATCCAAGGCGTATCGGGTGTCACCCCGCCAGAGCGATATTATGGAGGCTGAGGTAAAGAAAATGCTACAGCTCGGTGTTATTGAGGCAGGTGAGAGTGATTATACCTCCCCTTTGATTTTAGTTGAGGTACCGGGCAAGGAACCTCGTCCTTGCGTCGACTACCGCAGGCTTAATTCCATCACTAAGGATCAAATTTATCCGATCCCTAACATCGAGGAGCGCCTTGAGAAAGTTAGTAGCGCTCAGTTTATTTCCACCCTAGATCTTGTCAGGGGTTATTGGCAGGTTCCACTTACAGAAGAGGCTAGTAGGTATGCGGCGTTCATTTCACCAATGGGAACATTCCGTCCTAAAGTGTTGAGTTTTGGTTTGAAGAACGCGCCATACTGTTTTTCAAGTCTCATGGATAAAGTGTTGCGGGGACAGCAAGAATTCGCTTTACCGTATCTAGACGACGTAGCGATATTCTCCGCATCCTGGTCTGAGCATATGACACACTTGCGGGCAGTGCTAACCCGCCTGCGCGAAGCAGGCTTGACAGTAAAGGCTCCTAAGTGCCAGTTAGCACAGGCCGAGGTTGTCTACCTCGGTCACGTGATTGGTCAGGGTCGTCGCCGCCCCTCTGAAATAAAAGTGGCCGCTGTGCGAGACTTTCCGCAACCGCGCACAAAGACCGATATTCGGTCGTTCTTAGGTGTCGCCGGCTACTATCAGAGGTACATCCCTAGGTACTCTGATATCGCGGCTCCCCTGACGGATGCTCTAAGAAAGACAGAGCCTCAAACAGTCGTCTGGGACGAGACAAAGGAAAGAGCTTTTAGCGCCCTAAAGAGTGCCCTAACAAGCCAGCCTGTGCTACGATCGCCAGACTATACAAAAGGGTTCATTGTTCAGTGCGATGCTAGTGAGCGAGGCATGGGCGTTGTACTGTGCCAACGGGAAAATGGAGAAGTAGAACACCCCGTCCTGTATGCTAGTCGTAAGCTGACCAGTCGTGAGCAGGCGTATAGCGCCACCGAGAAAGAGTGTGCATGTCTCGTGTGGGCCGTTCAGAAATTGTCATGCTATCTAGCCGGCTCGAGGTTTATCATTGAGACAGATCACTGCCCTCTCCAATGGCTGCAGACCATCTCTCCCAAAAATGGCCGCCTCCTGCGCTGGAGCCTCGCTTTACAACAATATTCCTTTGAGGTGCGTTACAAAAAGGGGAGTCTCAACGGTAACGCCGATGGCTTAAGTCGAAGCCCCTAACGTAGGAATCAGCCTCAAAATTGTTTGTTACTGATGTTTTTCTTCCTGAGGCAGGATTTTTTTTAACATATTGCTTTTGTTTAGTGTTTCAAAGTGATGATATGCTTTCTAGTGCAATTTTTCAATTTGTGGACGCGTTCTGAGTGATGCTAGACTACTGTAAGGAACTAGGCAGTGGTATAAAAAGGGGAAAGAGCCTGGCAGGGCTTAGTGAGGGTTGTGCCGTGCTTGCTGACTGAGCGGTTGAGTTTTCAGCGTAGTTCTAACGCTTGCCGGGAACGAGAACAAAAATGTGAACTCTCCCGAAGTCACTTTGCAGTGTCCCATGCGAACCTGAACGAGAGAACGAGGCCTTCTCTGTGCGCTGCGCTCAAGAAACGTCAAGGGACGCCCGACTTCGGTTATGAGCATCATCGAGCGACATCCCTCAGGACAGCGGATGCAGTCCCCTGTCCATCGGGATCTCCTTTCCCCGGCGGGGCGGTCTGTTGCGTTTCGCCTGCGACACGTGGTTTTGCCGGCGCGACGGCGGCGGGGCGGCGGACATTTTGGCCCGATCGTCGTCACCGCAACACTCATCGCCAGGTGTTTCCAGGCGCGTCTGCGGCGATGCGACCGCCTAGGGATTTCGTTCCAGTCATTGTGCCCGAAACAGGCGATGCCAAAGCAGGGATCTCATTCCAGTTATTGGGCCCGAAACAGGCGATGCCAAAGCAGGGATCTCGTTCCAGTCATTGTGCCCGAAACAGGCGATGCCAAAGCAGGGACCATCTTCTCGTTACAGTCATTGTGTCCGACCGACAGCGCCACGACAGTGTGCTGCGCAGCGCCACGACCAGGTGCTACGAGATCGTGCGCAGCGCCACGACATGGTGCTACGGCATCGCTACGACAGTGTGCGTCACCATTAGCCCATTGTACATTCACGTGCTCGTCTTTTGAGGGGTTCCTTCTTGCCCTCAACTGCGAGAGTATAAAAACAGCTGCCCCCGGACGCCAGAGGAGGGCTCCGATTTCTTCCGTTGAGTGAAGTGCTCTCCCGTCTCTCTACTTCGGTCAAACCTGACCGCCAACTCTTTGCGATGTTAAAATAAACAAGTTGTTTCGTTGTTACCTGTCGACTCATGCTTTGCCGGGACCTTCGGATGCTTGCAGTTGTACCCCAGGCCGCCAGGCCAACGCTACCCTTGGGGCTTGCGACCCAGGTACAACCACGGGCGTCAGCGCCGAGTTCCCAACAGATCGTACCAGCAGTCCGATCCAAACAATACGTACAAATGGAGTTGTATAATTTTTGTCTTTCAAACCTACCATGTCGCTATATACAACAAGAGATGTGCAGTAGTTGCCTGGCTAACACAGCTATCAATACAGAGGGAGGTATTGCCAAGAGTGAGGTCTAACAACACGAATATAAGACCGCAGCAATAAATGAAACCGTCTTTATGTTTATGACAATGTAACAGAACAGAAAGGTGAAGCATGTGCAAGCGAGCTGACAGGCATTATAAAAAGGAAATTTGGTGTATTCATTGTTATTCATCAGAAAAAAAATAGCAAAAGTCAGGATATTTGGCCGTCCCGGCTGGGTCAAGTCGGGACTCGGGACGTTTACTCAAAAGTTTACTCAAATTCAAGACTGTTGGCAACCCTACTCATACCACGCTAATTATAGCATGGAGTGCTATGAATATGAAGACCTTGCATGGGAACTTATTCGTCCTACTTTCCTTTCCCTTCTGTATCAGACTCGGTAAAAGGCCTCAGCGTCGGTGTAACGTATGGATTCCTTTCGCGCGATGTTATTCTTTTCCCATCACCCATCGCTCAAGACCAACCAATCCTGGTGAAAGCGCAGGCGGAACGCTGCTCAGATCACTGACAAAGCGCAAAAAGGAAAAGGAAAAGGAGTTGAATAGAATTTTTACATTACCTCCGCACAACAGTTGCTATTTACAAATAAATAAATAAATAAATTTATTTATTTATTTATTTATTTATTTATTTATTTATTCTTACTGGCAAAAACTTCTTGTACATCGATTCCTTGATTTTAAAAAAAGGCAGCTATATACACACGGGCAATGAGCTATAGAATACGACGACAAAAGCGCTTACTCGCACCTAGAGGTTTATTCTGGAAACAACATGTTTAACTGAAAGACTGCAGTGAAAAAATTTATAACTCAGTGAGAATCAGCTAACAAGTTCATTGAAGTGGGAGCGGAGCTGAGTGCAAACAAGCGACAAGAAAAAAGCTGGCTTGCTTCCTCATTCTTGTCGCTTACATTGTTGTTGCTTGCGTCGACAGTAAGCATGATCTGTAGGCAGCCAATAAGTCCATGTAAGTATTCTGTCAGCAAGTGCTTTATTCAACTGTACCTTAATAGATAAAAGCACCCTTAAAACGCTCGTTTCGAATACAGTTGCTCAAAAGAACGCTTACAAAATGTGGCACCCTATAGGGCCTTCAAGAACGGCTTTGCTCTGAGCTACACGCTCGCAGAATACAAAGCCAATTTTCATGTATAAATTGGGTATAGAGGCTAGCCTGTGCCGGCAACCTGTCAGCTGCAGTCTCTTCACATTTTGTGTAAAATAAGCTTGATTTCAGCGCGATAGCCTCTGCTTCTGACAGTCGACAGTCCTGCACCCGATGTCTCCGTGCTTGTCTCTTCGATTGCATTTACTTTTTCATATCGCCAATCTTTGAAACGCTTCTAAGACGCCGCTCGGCGCGGAAGCTCTGAGCGCACCTTATCAAAAGACACTTGCGCAATTTCCCGCATACTCACCCCATTTATGTATTAGTATTATTTTATTCTCTGTCGATGTAGTTTTGTTTTATGTACCTCTTCTTTAGGCTACCTTCTACAGCTGTCGCAACAGATCCACTTAATTTGTTTTCTATTTCTACTTCTCTTTCTTTTTTTGCGTGTGCGCGTGTGCGTTGGCTGTGCGTTGCAAAAGAGCTAGCGTAAGAAGTATTCCATTGGCCACATCAGCAGCAGTTGGAGTCTTGTATCGAGACAGTATAATCTGGCAGCTCGACGATCCTGCGTGGCGATCACAAGCTTTGTTGAAATGATGACGTAAAGTAAAGATTGAGCGTTTTCTTTTTTTCATCCATGCATGAATGCGTGCAGCAGGCAAGCCGGGAGGAAGTCAGTCTGCGGACACTTGTTGAAAGAGGTGCTGTGTAATTTGTACTTGCGCAACAAGGGCCGATATAGCAGCGCGACGTAGGTGGGCTCGAATTTCTCCCATCATATAGTTTTGCAACGGTCGCAATCGGTGAGCTCTAGCAAGGCAACGTTGGTCCGCGTTACCGACTTAACGCTGTGTCCCTTGATGCCTGTTCAAGTCAGTATGCCAGACGCCCTCGCGGCGTGCAAAGCTGCAAATGTTGAAGGATTGGCGCGTCGGCTAGGCACGTAAGGCATCTCGCCATGAGGGCTTCACTTCGCACAACGGCCCCATTGGCATGTAATTATTAAAGAACAGAAAACAGAAACAGTCCATCAAACGTATTCGCGCGCACATATTGATGCAGGGAATTGTGCAACAAGAATGAGATATTTTGCTTATTCGGGGCTCTATCTCTTATTGTTTAGTCAGTATAGGAACACGAACTTCACATTGGACAGTAAAATGCTTCACGACTGATAATACAAGTCTGCAATATCCAGCTACACGTTTACGGACCATGCATGGGTGTGTTCTCTGGCATTATCAGCAGAGAGGACTTTGCGTTAAAGCCCATGTAACGGAGCAGGCAGTGACTTGGAGCCTCAAAAAACATTCCTGGCACATGACTCCTATTTCAGCGCCTTGGTTTTCTAGTATTTTTGTTTAGTTTTGTATAGTGCGTGATCGCGAAAACAAGGAGTAACCTCCTTCTGCACGTTGCTGTTCAGGCAATTTTCTCTTTCCTTAATATATTTTGTTGCTAACTTGTCAGCGCCGTCCCAAGTTGTGATCAACACAAACGGACGTCGTTCTCTGTCTGGTGGAGTCGACGACAAGAAAAGTAATCAAACGAGTCTCACGCTCGGAACAGTTCATCAGTGGAGTAGCTTCATTTTTTTTATGTTTAGTTTGCTACACAGTGGCCGTACTTCGTAAGGATTTTTTTCCCTTACATTCTATTCATTTCTTGTTAACTGTCTCTCCGAGCAGCCAGTTCATGCAGTAGTAGGAGGGTTTGGCTTCCTGTGAGAAAGGACGAAGGCCAAAAAGGATTACAAAATGAGAAGAATGGTTACATAATGCGGCCCGTTCACACAACTGATTCTAACGGCGATGGGACACGTGGTCTTGTATAACATGTGAA
Source organism: Dermacentor variabilis (assembly GCF_050947875.1). NCBI lineage: Eukaryota > Metazoa > Arthropoda > Arachnida > Ixodida > Ixodidae > Dermacentor > Dermacentor variabilis. Next base: position 70,906,774 of record NC_134568.1, read on the forward strand.
CAGCCACGTGATTAGCCCACAGTTCTCTTCGGCAACGAATGACATTGTCGAAAGACACAGGCTCGTATTCGCATAACTTATAAGAGTGCTGCCTCTTTGGCCAGTGTTTTAGTGCCCACCAGTCGTGAAAGGGATTGACATAATAACGAGACAATCGCCACTACAATGGTCATTCGTGCTTACGTACGAGAAGTTCGGGGAATACAAGTCCATGCTCCATAAACCGACATAGGAGGAGTCATACTGCACTTAGCTAAGTATACAAACAATAAGTGTAATGAAACAGCACAAATCGGTCATAAAGCAGTCAGTTGTCATGGAAAACGTTAGAATATACATCTATATACAGTGCTAACACAATTTAAGATTTTCACTGGAATTTCGACACATGTAAATTGGATTGGACAAGGAAGAGGAGACAAAAGGGAGGAAACACAGGGAGGTTAGCCAGTGTAAGTACCGGCTGGCTACCCTGTGCTGGGGAAAGGGGTAGACGGACTAAAAGGAGAAAGAAGAAGTGGAAAAGAAATGGAAACCAGGAAATTCACACAGTAACGCGAAACTACGCGCTACAACATTCAAAGGCGGTCGCACAATTCACATGCCCTTAAAAACTTCTGCAAAGCCCTTAAGGCCTTGAGTGCCGAAGCCCATCTGGACCAGTGTCCTAGAGCTTTTTCCTCTGTGTGTCGATGCGTCCACTTCGCTCTGTCGTTTTTGCAGCAAAACGCACTGCGCGTCTCTGGAAACCTTTCAATCCTCGCCCGGCCGCGTGAATGCGGCTGGAGCGTCCGTATATTTGCTGTGACAATGAAATAGCGTGAATGTTTATTTTGTTCGCGCACCTTAAGTAATAAATCGGGGAGATCATTTGTGTTACCAGTACGGACGTTACTTGGCACAGTCGCAGTAACGAATTGGAAGCGCGACTGCTTCCTCTTTTTTATTGATATGATATCAGGAGATATTCCGCGATTAAGCAAAAAGCGAGTGATATAAAGAAGGAACAGCACGGGCACGGGCTGATTCCCAGTGAAAAAAAAAAAAGCCTCTCGACTGCTCTTTCGTGCGCTACAGGGGCAGAGGTGAGAGCCGATGGCGGAAGCCGCCATGACGTTTCTGAGAAAATTGGCCGACTCCACTGCGAAGGAAAAGGTCTACGGTAACCATATTAGCAATTTGACAAGACTCCGTTTTGAATAGCACGAAGCTTTCTCAAAACAGCGGTCTTCTGCAGCTGCAGGGTTGACTTTTTAGATGCGCGCGAGAGCGATCTTGGAACTTCCGGGTTTAATTCAATTGTCCAACACCGAGTCTCTTAATTGTTTCGTTTGTTATCTCCCCGAAACCGTACATTACGAAACTTTTCTTGTTCCCATACCCTTTCTTTTTTTTTCCTAAACAGCGCCGTTAAGAATGTCGAACCGAAGAAACTAACTTTTGCTTCGCCGTCTATGCATACACGACGTTCAAGGCTGCCTGCGCGCGGCATAGAAATGTTGACAGAAGGAATGCGCTTTGCGCTGACCAAGTTCGGTAAATGCACCAACGACGAAAACCTGCTCAAACTGTCATTTTTCTTCCGGTACATAATTATTTCTGGAATAAGCCTGAAACGATTCTATATTGCACGTATGATTCAGGTCGTATCCACTGGTCCAAGAGTTTTCAATGTAAAACTTCCTAGAAATTTTGCGACAGAAAGTCTGAGATTTGTGTTTCTACTATTAATTTATTTTTGCTCATTCACTGTGCGGAATAAAGCATGTCAAGCGCTGTATTTTACTACAATGCATGTCATTTTTCCATTGTTTTCGCCCTCCTTCTGCAATCCGAACGCCACTGCGTTTGCGCTGTCCTTGTGGTCCGACACTAAGTGTGACATATGATAAGACAGGAATGAAAAGTCAAATGAAGAGTTAAAGAAGACGGGCCCCGAACACAATATGAAGAAGCAGTTTCCGCTGACTTATTTAAGGAGAATGCTGTGCGAGACTTATCTTCAGTCTGTAATGCGCAAAGCGGTTACATGCGAAAAGGAAAAAAAAAAAGAGAGAACAAGACAACAAGACCTTAGTTTAAGAAATATACGGCCTTGGTATTCGCAAATAACGCAGCACGCGGGCACGATGAGCCTTACGTAACACGAGTGGTGCCGACTAAGCAACAAGGTTCGTGCGCGCTTATCCTACTTCTCCAAAGGAGAGTGCGTGAAGAGTGGAACCCCGTGTACGCGCAATTCACTGTATTGTTCGTTCAAACACATTCGTTTCTTTGTTTTTTTGGTTGCTGTTTCTTGTAATTGAACGAGCGGTACTCTTTGTTCATTTTATCGTTACCGTCCGCACTGGCGCAACAAGAAATTTCAATATGCGTGAAGCGAGTTTACCTGGAAGGCTGCGCGCAGTGACACCTGGCGGCTCGAAAGTGGTTCCCCTAACACGGTACGACGACTGCCGCACTCGTATTCAATTTGAAGTGAGGCGTTTGACGCGCCTCTTTAAACACTGCGTCATTTTACGTGGCGCAGATGGAGGCGTCGGAGGAGGCCGGAAATTAAACCTTCAACCTTTCCGACTGACACGTGTTTCTTTTATTCTTTCCGCGAACCTGTCCTAAGCCCACCTTACTCAAAGCGCAGGGTTCCGTCGTCGCAGTGAAAACAAAGGCCGTGGGGCCCTTTTAACGATATCGCCTTGTACCTCGGCTCGGCTCTTCTCTGCTACGAACGGAGTCGTCGCTTCGGGGGGCCATGCAGCGACTAGGCGGCATCGGTCAGTTGGGTCTTAATCCACTTTTCCGCGGCCATTTCGCTGGGGAAGACCGCAAGTTAAGGGAAGAAAGTGTGAGATACCTTCCACACCACCTACTCCGCAGCTTCCCCTCCACCTAGGCTCGAAGGAGGATGGGACCGCGGCAATATGCGCGCTAAAAATACACGTGAGACACTTCTCGTCGGCTGGAGTAATTAAAGTGCAGCTGTCATATCCCGAGAGAAGTGAAACGTTGACACGGCCGGTAGAAATCTCGTAAGGGCATGGCGTTCATACGATCGCGGAAGCTCGGTTCCGGGATGTAGGATAGCGTGGCTCAATGAAAGACGGTGCTCGTCGTCAGGCTCGCAACCGGACACGTGGACACCTTTTTATCATGCATAGAGAGTGAGCGAGAGAGATACAGGGGAGGAGGAAGAAATAAAGAGAGAAGGCAGGGTTGTTAACCAGAAATGCGTCTGGTTGGATACCGTATTCTGGGGGACGGGAAAGAGGGAATAGAAAGATAAGATAGAGAAAAGGATCAAAGAGATCAGAAAGGCTGGGAGGTTAACCGGGAGATAGATATCCAGTTTGTTACCCTGCACTGGGGAAGGGGAAGGGGAGAAGGAAAGATGAAAAAGAAAGTCTCGAATCCGGCAACATTGATGCCGTCAGCTAGAATGTGCGCGTTTATTGACCAGTTGCCTTCAACCAAAAAGATCACGTACTCGTGACTCTTGCGGCAGAAAGGACGTTCCACATCCGTCACCAAGGTTTGCGAGTGGTGGCAGTGGTTAACACTCCCAAGGTTAGTTCGAGAAGTAAAACATAAATACCCAAGAACGTGAGGGGGAAACGGCGCCGCGGTAGCTCAATTGGTTAGAGCATCGCACGCGTAATGCGGAGACGTGGGATCGTTCCCCACCTGTGGGAAGGGACTTTTTCGTCCAGTTTCATTTCCATTAATTTATCATTTCTTTATTTCAATTAGTAAGTACGAGTAATTTCCCCTATGTTATCCTTGATGTCTTTGTTTTTTGGATTCTCATGATAAGATCGAAGTAGTCGCATTAGCATAAACTTTCCTTTGCATTATCTAAGACATTCTCAGAAACAGTCTATGAAGGTAGTCTTGACAGTAACTCGTGTCTTGAAGTGCGTAACATTCTTGACACTCTTAGAGTACTTCTTGGTAGTCAAGGCAGGAGCGAGTGAGTACAAAGTCGGAACTGCAAGTCAAAATAACAAAAATATGAGTTACAAGGAACCATGAAAAAAATTCTTAAAAATACAGACTATTCCGTCGGTAAAAGCAGCTTGTACAAAATTACAAAAATAGGAAGCTGGTGATTCTAAATCTAACACGCTTCATTGCAAAGATTGCACGGCAGACACAAAGGATTGGACCGAGGACATACAAGCGTATTCTTGCGGTAGAGCTTTCTACTCTGCTATAGTTCGAGGGAAAAACGAGAAGCGGTAAGCAGTAGTTTTAGTCTGTGGCATCACAATCGTTTTGCGTCTGGTTTATCTTGTTCTATTAAAATTGACGTAGATGTCGGGATTCATTTTTGTTTGTTAATTAACGATATTAAACAAAGTTTGTAAGCGAAGCAGCCTGCGCCTAAATTCTAGCGATGGGAGGTCAGACCGTGTTCTGACATCAGTGATCGAGACTCATCTACTATACAAATTATAGATAGATCTGAGGGCTTTCTTTTGCACGCTTTCAATGTTGTTGACACTGGTCTTTGTGTGGGGATCCCACACAGCATCGGCATATTCAAGCAATGGTCTAATGAGTGTCGTGTAGGCAGCGAGTTTAGTCCTACTAGTGCAATGTTTGAGCCGGTGTTTAATTAGCCATAGCTTCCTTAGCGACGCCGAAACGACGTGTTGGACATGAGCGTTCCAGGTTATCTTTGAGTCAATGACTACACCCAGATACTTAAATTTGTCAACCGTATTAATTGTTACATTATTGATTTTATATGTACAAATTGATGGTGCTTTCTTTCTTGTAATCATCATTTGAGTACATTTTGAGGCATTTAAGTTCATACGCCAGGACTGACACCAATTATCGATTGCATTAAGGCAATCTTGTATAGCAGTCTGATCATGGAGTGATTGAATGTTGCGGTACACAATGCAATCATCAGCGAAGAACCGGCTTCGTACCGGGGAATGAAAGGACAAATCATTGAGATAAATCAAAAAGAGAAGAGGTCCAAGTATTGAACCTTGCGGTACACCGGAAAGTACGGGAGCAGGTGAAGAAAGCGAGTTTCCTATTCGGACATATTGTGTTCGATTAGTTAAGTAAGAGTCAAGCCAGCGAAAAATTTGTTCATTTTTCAGCACACATTGTAGCTTCAGTTTTAGTCTTTTGTGACAAACACGGTCAAATGCTTTCTGAAAATCAAGAAAAAGCACATCTATTTGCACGTCGTGGTACAGCGCTGCCATGACTTCATGTGTAGTATGTGGAAGCTGAGTAACTGTAGATAGGTGACGCCGAAATCCATGCTGTTTTTCCAAGAAGAAACTATTGTTTTCCAGAAAGCTGCTCAAGTGCTTAAAAACGAAGTGCTCCATCACCTTACTAGCGGCGCAGAGAAGCGAGACGGGTCTGTAATTAGTAAGACTGAGTTTATCTTCGGACTTATCAATGGGAATTATTTTTGCTGCTTTCCAATCGTTAGGAAGAACACCTTGCTTTAGACTTTCGTTGAATATTATAAACAGATACTTTGCGCACCACTCCGCGTACCTAAAAAGCAAATTATTTGGTATTTAATCAGGACCAGCAGATTTCTTTATGTCTATGTTTAATAGCGACGAAAGAATACCTTCTTCGGAAACAAAAAGGTCCGTAAGTTCGCAGCCAGAACCTGAAAATTCTAGACTATCGTCTGTCGTCAGTACCGCGTAGAAATACCGAAGCAAAGTGCTCATTGATCGCTTCCGCAATATTCTGGTTATCACTGGTCTCGGTATCATTTAGGCTTAATTGTGGATGATCGCATCTCTTGACATCCTGCCGTTAAATCTGTACGACACAAATAGCAATCCCTCTTCAAGCATGTGACCACCTTGACTGCGAGAGGAGCCTACTGCGACCAAACAACGGCTTTGCAGGTGTAGCAGTCCTCTGTACTCTCAGGCATGATGTATGCGTTACGAGTCCTGACCTAGCTTGATGGCCGTACTGAAACGAGATCATCGCGTTGCCCTTCGACTAATGCTTGGATTACCTTGAGAGGCGCAATCTGTTGCATTACTCACTGAAGCGCATCAGTTATACTTTGAGGCACCAAGCAGCCCAGAGAGTTCTATATCATACTAAGCGTCTGCACCGCCCATCGGATGCTCAATCGCTCCTTGAGCGACTGATTTACCGCCCGCCCGTTATCCCGCATGCGGAAAATTGCGGCATTATGCATGAACATTGCTGGCATTTCTGGAAATGCCGCTTCAGTTACGCCTGTTGCGCCAATATCCCAATTGACTCAGTCGTACACGTTCCAAAGATTTCCATATTATCTCGAAGTATTCTGACAAGAGGAGAGGTTCACACCACAACGACTGGACTATCAACTGCCTCGCCATTGCAATGAATGTGGCTGTTACCCTCTGTTCAGCAATGTAACGATTCTTGGTAGAGGCAAGGGCAAAGAAGAGCGAGAAATCCTGGAGGCGTAGTACATCAGTTTATTAGGTGACGACTGCATTAGTAGAACCTCGGTGCGCTTACTTGAAAAAGAATTTGCATTTCTAGGTCGGTCGCGAAAGAAGCGATATCTTGTCTTTTCATGCTCTGTGATCAGCGATGATGTGGTTGCGCATGCTCTGCTGGCCTTGCTGGGACTACGCCGATTCTAATAACGCTCAGTTGATAGTCCAAAAAGAGTATTCTGACCTTCGACTCAAGTACAATGTGTATTTTATATAAGCCATCCAGCCTCGTTAACAGCTGCGGAGATAGCAGCGAATAATGTTACACTCAAATATGTTCAAGAGGAGTTATTCGCATCGAAGATTGTCGTCTTTACGGACTCCCGCGCTGCTATTAGCAATATACAACGCAGTCAAATTGATTGTCCAGTTGTGCGTGGCATTACTGACTCTGCCAACAAAATTGCATCGCATGGGGTATCTCTCGCTGCCCAATGGATACATTGGGCAGCGAGATAAGTGCAATGGATACAATGGATACCGATCACACTCAAGGATCGCCGGAAATGAAGATGCTGATCGACTGGCTTCAACTTACGCTCATAGCGACTGCGTCTGCCCTGAAATTTTGTGGAAGCTTGATGACGCTCGTTTGCTGATTTGTTGCCACCTGCTCAAGCAGCGTCCAGGCCAGCGCGTCGCAAATGGAACGTCCCCGCCCTGTGTTCGCGGTCGAGGCTTGCCTCGTCGCGCAAGAGCGCAACTACTCAAGCTGAGGGTTGACTGTGAACGTGTGCGATTGTTTATACAGGCAAGGACGCGTGGCCAGTTCATTGTGTACGTCTTGCGGTTGCTGCGAGACACTTCAGCACCTGATATTGGAGTGTACCGCCTTCAGTATACAGCACATGTCTTTAGTGAGGGACTGTCATCTCCTTGGCGTGCTGTGTACGACACTCGACGAATGTTTGTACGCCAGTAGTTGAGCGTCTGGACGTGATGAGGGTCATCGCGATCTCCTTACTTTTCTAGACGTAACTAATTTAGGTTCACGTGTGAATCCTATTTCTATTTTTCAAATGAAAATACCTTATATGTTGTTCTATTTTAACACATTTTAACAGCGTGACCAGCAGTGACTGGTCCTACTGTGTGAGGCCTGTGCTTTGTGTGACCTGCACTGTGTGTGTTCTGCTTTATTCTTTAAGATGTGTCATCTTTCTCTTCCTTTCCTCTTTCTTCCACTTCTTCCTATCTTCCATTTTCATGTTTCTGTCTCCTCTTCCTTTCTGAAGAGTGGGCAGGCGTTGTGCCCCTTCCGGTGGCAGTTGCCAGCCTGCTCCTCGCTTTCCCTTTCCTGCTATGTATATATACCGTGTTTATTCGTGTATAACCCGCTCCGAAATTCGAAAAAAAAAACGCGTTTAAAAGTGGGGGTGCGGTTTATCTGCGAATTTTTCCTTTGGAGGAGGGGTGGAGGGGTGTGGGGATCGGCTTCACGGCAATGAGCGGTGGCCTCCCCCGTGTAGTCCACCATCCCCATCGTCGTCTACGCTTGTCAAGCCGTTGAGGGGCCAACGAAAGGCACAGCCAAATCCACATTCATAGTCCGTTTATTCTTGCCCACGCCATTGGCCACGTTTTTTTCGGCCAGCGTTGTTGAGCGTAGTGTCAGGCGCTGTTTCGTGTACTACACCCCAATCTGCACTGTTTGCCTGCTTTGGTTTGGCGTCATGAGTGCGACTCGGCGGCAGTCTTTCACAGCGAAAGAGAAGCTAAAGATTATAGCCACTGCAGAAGAAATCGGCAACAAAGCTGCTGCGAGACAGCATGACGTCAACGAGTCGTGCATTCTCGAGTGGAGAAAGAAAAAAGAGTCTTGAAACAACGAACTGGGACAGGCAAGCGTTTCGTGCGAAGACTGGAGCACGTATCCCCACCTCGAGACGCAGCTTGCCAAGTTCATTGAGGAGCAAAAAAGTCGTGGCCATGCTGTTTCGACTGAGATGGCCCAAATGGAAGCCCTGAAGTCGGCCCGGGAAATGAACATTCCACGCGAGTTTCGTGCAAGCCGTGGATGGCTTTAGCGCTTCATGCGAAGGCATGGATTTTCTATGCGGCGGCGAACAACCATGTGCCTGGGGCTTCCTGATGCCTACGAGGAAAAATTGTTGAACTTTCACCAATATGTCATCGCACTTCGGAAGGAGCACAGCTATTTGCTGTCTTAGGGGGGAAATGCTGATCAGACACATGTGTACTTTGAGATGCCTATGGACATGACCATGGGAAAGAATGGTTCCAAATCCATCAGCGTGCTAACCGGCGGAAATGCTAAGCGGCGCTGCACAGTCATGTTATGTGCTTTGGCTGGCGGCACGAAACTGCGCCCGTATGTCATTTTCAAACGCAAGACGCTACCTAGCACCCCACTGCCCCCAGGAATCGTTGTGCGTGCGGAAGAAAATTCCTTTATGAACAGGGGCCTAGTCGGTGATTGGCTTCGAGTAATCTGGGAACGAAGACCACGTGCCTTGCAGGCACGCCGGTCGCCTCGCGGAGACCGGCACCGCCTCGTTATAGGCTCGCCTCGCGGAGACCGGCACCGACCTCGTTATAATACCTGGCGGCATGACGTCCATGCCATAGCCACTCGACGTGTGCCTGAACAAGCCTTTCAAGGCACACGTGAAGCGGCTGTATGTCCAGTGGATGGCCGACGGCCTTTGCGCCCTGACACCGACGGGACACGTGCGAAGGCCCGATATTCCATTGCTGTGCCAGTGGATCGTGGATGCGTGGAAAGCGATACCGGCCGACTTGGTGCGTAAAAGCTTTACAAAATGTGCCATCAGTAACAGTTTGGATGGTTCAGAGGACGACTACGTCTTTGAGAGTGGCGATGAAGCCTCGGATGGCAGCAGTGAGAGCGGCGACGACTGAGAATCGGATAACCAGTGACGTGGTGGTGGTCATTTGAATAAATGTTCTGAAACGAAATGATCACTGAGTGTGCAGTTTTATATTTCTAGCGCTTATTTTTTCATGTAAACGTGCGTGTTATACGTGAGGTTTTTTTTTTTTGCGTGGGGTTCAAAGTTAGGGGCGCGGGTTATACACAGGGGCGGGTTATACGCGAGTAAATACGGTTTGTCTTCGAAAGAAATGTTAATAATCAGCCAGAAAGAAGCATTGCCTGCGCGTCGTGCGCTATGAAGACGCTTTTGCCCTTTCTGAGGGCTACAGGTCTGAACAAAACTCTGTAAATAAGGTTAACCTCTATGTGCGTCCATGTGTGCTTATGCTGATTGTACATTTTATATGTGCGTTCACGATGCATGCCATCTCAGTATTCGCTACATCGTGGGGGCATGCTAGGCTCTTACCTATTCTTCAAGTACCTTATTACATCAGAACATTCCTTTTTCTAAAGACAAAAAGTATATAACACTTTATGTTCGGTCAATTCTACGCAGGCTGTCCGGCCAGCCGAGATGTGGAGCGCGAATCACATCATTGATGCTGTTGCAACATTTCCAATGGCGAGTTTTATGTCTCTATGACAAATACACGCACACTCGCACACCACGCACACACACGCATTTTTTTAAAAGTTAAATATACTGCTGGAGATTCAGTTACTCTATAGTGACGATGGCTACGCTATTTTGCCTAGCCCCATAGAAAGTATAAAAAGAAGAAGAAATAAATTTTAATAAATTTAATGATAGAAATGCAGCAATTCGTGCACACATGCACATAAAGCAGTGTGAATAAGGGAGAAAATTCTGGTGTACTGATATCGAGGAATTCTTTATAAAATTCTAAGTTGAGAAAATAATCTTGAGCACATACTATAAGGCGCCCATCAGAACGCATGCGTAGCTTACAGCTTTCACACCTTTCAAACACCATGAAAATTGGATTACGCAGACTCCCGCTGCACCGATAAAAACGTCTTGTTGAGCGAACGGCAGACATGGATAATGCAAGTGTAGTTTGCATGGCTTATAATTCAAACACACGACTTGTAGCATTTAAAAGCAGTGCTCTCCGTCAGCATGACAAGAGAATGTGGGCAAGTCCCTGTCACTTCAGCCCAACCAGACCAGGCTAGGCATTATCCAAAGTAACGGCAAGCAACATTTAATTTTGCGTCACCACTCACATTTTTTTCCCTCCTGGATAGACCTGTCCACGAAAAGCGAGAAGCGTGGATCAGCGGAACGAAGCAACTAAAGAGAGCAGGCTGGCTCCCTAACACAATTGGTACTTTTCCCCAGCCTCTGGGCTCGTCCCTAGGGCAGAATTGCACGCATAAGGCTACAGGTCGGGTGTGCGCCACCGAGACACTGTGTGGCTAACTAAATTTACTGCGCGTGCCCCTGGGCACGAGAGAGCGTTCGCATGCTGCCAGCCAGACACAAACGCCTGCGAAGGGTGTACGGCGGAAGGGGGTCAGAAACGTTGAGGCCGATCAGGTATACCTTGCTGCGCGGTACACGGTCGATAACTAAAATTTCTTTTTCTGCGTGCAGTTAGAGTAAATGGCCAATATCGAGGGCAACAAGGGCAGTTTAGATGCCGGCAGTGTAGCATGCCATACGTCAGCAAGGGGGTTTCTCCTTCCCCAAGCGTTGCGTAGCCAACCGGGCACGTCCTTGGTTAACGTCCCAGCACTTCCCTCTTCGTTTATGTATTTTTTAAGCCTCAGCCACCACGCACAGCAAGTGGCCGAAAATGCCCAATCCATCATACTCCGGCTTACATATGAGATTAACTGCATTGGTGCGGTCATCCAACGCCACGGACGTATACCGATTTTCAAGAATCCGTTTTCATAGCGAGTGTGCTAGGTCTTGGAGATTGTGCATCGTTTAGATGTCAACAGCTCACGACAGTTGTCCTCATTCTATAAGTGGTACTCATATTGGGGATCTGATATTCGGCAAAAAAAATAAAAATAAAACGCAATTGTCGTGTTATAATGTTTGGCCCCAGTTACAAACCCTTTACCAAGTGTATCGGAACCCTTGGCACGAGTGTACGTCGAGTAGATGCCAGAATACTACAGCAATATAGGCAGCATCAGATCAGGCGGCACCACCCAAGAGGGATATTTGTAAAGCCGAACGTACAAATTCCTCGTGCTTCGAGAGTGCAGCAGATTTCACCTTTCTCCTCAAGCATTGTGCACGCTACTCACTCGTTACAGAGACCTTTACTCCGTGAGTCGGCGAGTGGTTCGTAGTGATCCGACGTGCTAACTCCACGTTTCTCATAGACTTGACAAGTGCACTAAGGATTTTATCGTTGACGACGACATCTGCTCACTCATAGCCTGCGACTTCAGTATAAGATCGGACATGCGTGCATACACCGACACAAAGACATTGAACAACCGCTATGTCAATGTTTCACTGTGGCCCGCTCATAGGCGGAATTAAACTTTGCTAAGAGGTTTATGGACAGGTTGACATGAACCTTTTCTTTAGCCTTCGAGCACAATAAGTTATTTCTTTTTTTTTTTCTGATGAGGAAGAGCACCGGCGTGAACCTTTACGCAGTTGGAATGCAGGCTTAATGTAGTTGTTTGCACAAGGCAGTACTAGAGTGTCAATATTTATTGCTACAGAGGCAAAATTAGGAAACGACATACGCCACAGTGTCTATAAACGGATCACTGCTACTTAGCGGGCCAGCAAGAAATCCAACCGATCATTACAAGGATCATTGGTGTGCGCTTGTGTTCGCCTCATCTCCACACACGCGCTCTGCCGGCTCTGCGTTGGCGGCATGTTCGTGAGCACCACGACGGGGAGCACTCACTTTCTAACCGTGGGACCACAACCACGTTAGTGTGCACACACGACTATAAGTAACTACAGCGTCTGACGCCGTGGCAGCATTCTCATGTCTCCGAGTATTGTACGTGTGTATAGCGACGAGCGTGGGCGTTGCGCGGGTAATCTTTATTTTGCCTGCCTAACCAAATACTTCCTATCACATCCAGTATGGAATGGCCCCTCACCGGGCCCCATGGCAAGTATTTGTTACGCGGTGGAAGTTACAAAGCACCACCCCAGGGCACGTCTTACCGCTAAAATCCTTGAAAAAAAATTAGAAGCAAATGAAATGTTTGCTATAGCCGGCAATGTGACGAGGCGGGCTACCCTCTAGCGAGCAGAGACTCGTGCCCGTTGCCTCGACCGGCGTCCGTAAGTGATTTCCATTCACTGCCTTCTCGTCTTTCTTCAGAGCGTTCACGTGTTACGAGCCCTGTCTCATGTCCCGTCGTCGTTCTTTCTACTTTTAATTATTGCAGTGCGACGTATTTCCTGACGCGGCGTTGCGCCGCTCTGCGTTTTACGGGAAGTCCATGTTCGTCGCGTTGTTGCTGACTATTTGTGAGCTGCGCCGCTTCCTGGCCCCTGGCGTTGCATGCGGCCGCCGGGACGAGGAAGGGAGACTTGTGACGTTGTTTATCTTCTGGCGAAGACGCTGGCTGCAATTACGGGCTGATGTTCGAATTTTTAGCTCTTTTTTTGCGGCGTACATATAGCTTTATTATTTTGCAGGCACAATCAGCACAGCATAACCTATTTATGCTCCGGGCTTACTTACCCGAAATTTACAAGCCTGCTGAGAATCCCTTTATATGCAGTGTTTATTTCTCAGTGTGGGTGAAAACAGTGCTTAATATCAGCGTATAATAGTAAGAGGAAAAGGCGGTCAATGGTCACGGAAGTTTGGTGTTATTTCTTATTTTTTGCTACATCGGAGAGCTGAGTTAGACCATACAGCCTGTTCGAGCTTTTGATGCGGGCAACCGCGTACGGAGATATTCCTGGCGCATTCCCTTTTCTCCGTTTTGCAAAGGTCGCCCTGAAGATTTTCTCTGCTTCCAATTGGAAGTGCCGAAACGGAGCGCTTTTTCCCTCAAGTTGTCGTGAGAACAGCCAAAAACAGAATAAAACTCGACGTGCTGGTTGTGGGCTGTTCTAAAAAAACAATTCGGCTTGCGGCTGCAGAAGGTGCGTTGCCTTAACTTTCACACGTTGCTTGCCTTTGATCTGGCTATGTTGGCAGTATGATCTAGCTAAAACCTACGTTGAACCTAGCTTTTACGTTGATCTGGGAATATCGTCTATTCTATTTGCTTACCATATGCCACGCTACTTTACCGCCTTTTCGCTGACAAAACGCAGAATCAGTTTAGAAATAGCTGAAATTTTAACAACGTATACCTGCATTGCGTCCTCAAGACAATGTCAATACATGCAAGGGAAGATGCGTACAAGCAAGATGAAGATGAGAAATGAAAAAAAAAAAAAAAAAATATATATATATATATATATATATATATATATATATATATATATATATATATATATATATTCTGTGCCGTAACTATATTTCAGTATTCCCGTACACTATATGTGCGTTTGGTGCCAAACGTTTGCGTGTACTGGTTCACAGCGCTGTTTAGTCTTCAATTTTCTTTAACAATAAACCGGTCTGAAGGGGGGGGGGGGGGGGGGGCTGACCGCACCTAGTACAACACACTGCTGGTTGCAAGGGTGAAATTCTGGATTCCAAGCCGATTGCCCAGGCTTTGGCGCAATTGATATTTTAAGCAGATGGGAGCTGCGCGCTGAAACGTTTGACGCCACTGGTATGTATACGTCTCCTAATAACACGTCTTCAATTGAGCATAGTCGCACAAGTCCGGTTGAGTGCACCGTTATAAATCACGCAGCGGAGAACACCGACTTGGGGCCAGTCCCGCTGTGCCCACAACTGGCCGTACTTCATTAAAGGCCTTGGCGGTAATGTAATAACGTGACGTCAACTTTTGCTGTGTCAGCGTTTCATGTACGCCTCGCACAAACTTTTGTTCGATAACAACTGCTGATTACAAAGTCTTTTTTGATTGAATACATAGGCCGCTGTCACTGCAATGGTGGGATCGAAGTAAACCGCCAATAAAAGTTAAACCGACACCGCAATTACATATTGCGGTATGAACAAACATAATTTACCCGCGAAGTTCGTTGCTGTTAATATGACTGAAAGAATGTTACTCGGTTGCGTTGCTTCTTCTTCTTCTAGAGAAACGACAAAAAAGAAAGTCACCGTATCAAGAATTCTTGTGCGTGCGAAAGTGCGTAAACATGGCAAGCGCGAACATTCCGCGAATAACGCTTGCTTGAGTTTAGCGAAACAAGTTATGCGGGGCATGGGAAGGTTGACAGATTAGTTTGCGCACCTTGCAAAGACAACATGTGCGCAATCTTCGATGTCGTTTTTGTCAACATTAGCCGGTATTTGTCTTATGTCAGCGGGCTGCTTCGTGTACCTCCCGTATTGGTTGCTTTTCTCCTATTCTGCCGCTGTTTCTGTTATGTCGAGATCGAAACGTATTTCCCCGAGGGATGTTCCTCGCGGCACTCGTCATTGCTAAATCTCGGCTTACCCGTGATAATTGCACACAAGGAGGTGCAATTCAACGTCTTTTGTTTTTTTTTTCTTTTCTTGGGGAGCGGGTGTTGCTTCCTGGCTCGCAAGTCTTGCCGCACGAGCGTAGCTGACAATGGCTGTGAATTCGCACTCTGCGCTATAAACTCGACGATTTCTTTTGAAGTCATTTAATTATGCTTTGCAAAAGGAGTACCTATGCCCTAAACGATTCTAGAAATATTGCGCTTTTGACGATCTTTTCTTCATGTGTCATTTCATGACGCGTTTCTTTTCCTTTTGTAAGGTTCGGTCACGTATAGTTTATTTATACTTTCCTCATGCGTAAAGCGAAGACGTGGGATCGTTCCCTACCTGAGGCAAGTTGTTTTTTCGTCCACTTTCATTGCCATTAATTTATCATTTCTTTAGTTCAATTAGTAAGCACAAGCAATTTCCCCTATGTTTTACTTGGTGTCTTTGTTTGTTGGCTTCTCGTGATATGATTAATAAAAATCGGGCCCCTCGGTTAACTCCCTTTCTTCTCGTTCTTATTACATAACGAGGGTCTCGAATCCGGCAACATTGATGCCTTCAGGTAGCAGGTTGCTGGTTTATTGACCAGTCGCCTTCACCCAGAAAGACCACATACTCGTGACGCCTGCGGCAGAGCGGATGTTCCACATCCGCTGCCAATGTTTGTCAGTGGTGGCACTAGCTAACACTCCCAAGGTTAGTTCTAGTAGTAACACACAAATACCCAAGAAAGTGGATGGGGAGACCGCGCCGCGGTAGCTCAATTGGTTAGAGCATCGCACGCGTAATGCGGAGACGTGGGATCGTTCCCCACCTGCGGCAAGTTGGTTCTTCATCCAGTTCCATGGCCATCAATTTATCTGTCTTTTTATTTCAATTAGTAAGTACAAGTAATTTCCCACATGTCTTCCTTGGTGTCTTTGTTGGCTTCTCATAATAAGACCGTAGCGAGATGACATACAAAAAAACGCCGTCTTGTGTTGCTCTGTTTGGTGTTGGTTGCTGAGAAGAGGCTGAAAACAAAACGTATTTTCGGGGCCTCAGATTTCCCATTTTTAAAGAGAGGAGCAGGAAGCAGGAAGAAAAACGTAAGAGAAACGAAGTACACCCGGCAGGCGCGCGTTTCAATAAGTGAATGGCAACGCTGCCGCACAAAAATAATGGATGCACTGCACAGGCTAAAATAGCCAGTACAAAAGCTCCCAATTTACCTGGTCATTCGCACGCTCACATATAAGTCGTAATGCTGAACATATATGTGGGGAATCGGGGGTGGCTAATACTCCCAGGGTTAATCTCGTACATGTACACCCAAGAAAGTGCGTGAGAGGATGACCGCCCCGGCAGCTTAATCGGTAAATCACCGCACGCGTAGCGCGGTGGAAGTTGTTATCATTACTATATTTAATTCATCTTTTTAATTATTTATTTATTTTAGTGTTACCATTTATTCCCATATTATCTGCTGCCTAACATAAAAAGAAATGGAGTACCCAAGGTAGTGTTCACCTCGATCTCTCCCCTAGCTACCATTGCATAGCACAGCAGAACACATGTGGGTTCGGTCCCCACCTGCAGCAATTGATATTTACATCGACTTTCCTTTTTCCTTTACCTGATTATTTCTACACTGCAATTGGATGTACCAATTAACTTTCACAGCCTCTGGCTTCATTATCTGTCGCTTCGTTCTTCCTCTTTCTATTCCCCTTTCCCCCGCCCCCAGTGTAGGGTAGCAAACCGGATGCTCTTCTTGTTGACCACCCTGCCTTTCCTATCCTTGTTTTCCCTCTCTCTCTCTCTCTCTCTCTCTCTCTCTCTCGTATGAGTGTGACCAATAAAGAATTGATCCTTTCGGACCCTTTATTCTTGCCCCTCAGCGCGGTATATAAAAGGCACGTAGCTGCTTACTCTGAAGCAGAGCACCAACAAGCGTAAAGACTTACTTGAATAAGATGCCATAGCTGTATCCACTTACTGCACCTGACTACTCGCCGGAGAAGATTCAAATATGCCGCATTTCTTATAGCTGAAGCGCGCTTACGGAAGACGTATTTTATAACAACGTGACGTGATCCTCCATTCTGCCACGTACCCAGAACGGAGGACGCGCCAAGAATCACGCGGTTGGCGGAAAACAACGCCGGAAGCACTGACGGCGTCGCTCCCAACAACTACATCCGCAACGATGGCGCCGCAATTACATCTACGAAGTGGCTCACACGATTAATTGTGGCCAAGTTCTCGATACAATATCACTGAAAATGTAGAGGCAGAAAGCTCATGCTTTTGCGGAAATCTCGTGGGTGGCGTTGCGTCATTTGGCTTCGGGACATCACTTGCCGAAGAAGTTATAGCTTCCGATTTGGATAAGCCCCAGCCGGGGCTTCAAAAACTAGAAGCGAGAAGCCTTTAACATATCAACTCGTGAAGCGATGTGGCGTTACCGTACACGCTAGGCATACTTACATCAAGTTACTACGTTATTCATCAACTGCAAGCAGCCTCCCCCCCCCTCCCTCCCTCACTACTCTATAACCCCTGGAAAGATGGCCAGTCCCCTTTAGTGCGCGAGCGCCATTGTTTAATTGAAGCAAGCAAACAAGCAGAGAAAATCGTCTCTCCTGTAGGAAGATGCTGCTGTCGCAGTCAATGACTTCAGAGCAGAAGGAATCATTGAAGTTTGCTGTTTTTATCGCGATTGCAATCATACGGACACTCGGAGGCGCGTTTTCGTCGCCGCCGCACTGTTCCGAATGCGAGGCACATGCGCGGGCTGATCCGCCGACTCCGCTTGGCTCGCGTGCGGTGTGTTGGAGGTCACGTAATGTGGTGAGATTTGGAGACTCACCACAGCTGAAGTGGTGAAGCGAGCAGCCGGTAGCGCGGGATGTTTGCTTTGGGAAGAGCACGCGCGCCCCACACTGCCGGCGCTCCGGATCGTGCCAGCGTTATGACGGCGATAGCTCGCGGTCATCGACTGAACTTTTTCATGCGTTTCTTAGGGCGCGTGACACCACGTTCTTAATGTTTTCTGCAGTTATTGACTGTACATAAAATTACAAGTGTTAATTCGTGCATTATTTGCTTGCTATCACATTCATAGATTTGTCCTTCGGGCTTCGACTTTTTAGAAAGCAGCTCTTAGGCGCCCTTTCCTGCGGTGAGCGTCGGTGTCGGCGTCACTCGTAACCGAGCGAACGCGCACAGCGAAAAATGAAAGAGTGAACACGGAGCGAAGCGGGGTATGAAAGACGGCGAAAGCGAAGAGAGCGCAAGGAGGAAAGCAGAGGACAAAGGTGGAGCGGAACCATGAAGCGGAAAGCGCACGATCGAGAATATGGCGAAAGCGTGAGAAGAACAGCGTAGTGCCGCGCAAGACGGGGTCTGCGGCGATGATAGCCACAAGATGGCGCCAGAAAAGTGCGCGTCGTCTGTTCACCGATGACGCCACCGATACCATACATATATAGAAAAAAAGCGCTGCATGAGCAGAGGTCTGTCTGCGGCGGCTGCTGTGAATGGCACCCACGTGTCACCAAAATGCTGCCTCTCGCGATCTCCCAATTAGCGCGGAAGCCTAGCAACACTTCTTTCCGTTTGGAACGTGCCGCACGAGACAGATTGTCCGCGCCAGCCAATATGTCTCGAAATGAAAACACGTGTAGAGGTGCGCTCAAATTTATTTATTTTTTATTTGTTTGTTTGTTTGTTTGTTTGTTTGTTGCGCTCGCAAGGCTAAGCAAGCTCGTTTATAAGCCGAATCAGTTGAATCAAGCTGGGTCATGCATGTCGTTGGAATTCCTGTACGTGTACTAAAGCGGACTGTTGTGACGCATGTTCACCCTCCTCGGAAATTCCGCCGAAGGTTCCGGTATATGAAGAACGGGGAACCATGTTTTCCACCAGCTCACAAGTCAGCGAGTGGGTGGCGCCTCCTTGTTCTTGGAAGGCTGCAGCTTATCCTGCTTGGCTTCCTGCTTCCGTGCGGCGGCAGATGAAAGGAAAACACCGAGCGGGTAAACACCGCGAATTTGCTCGGGGCGGTGTTCCTTCCGAGGAGGCTACTCAAGAGACGTTTATTGAAAGGCTTCCCATACTAGGAGGAAATCGCTCTGGGCACTGAGCAGTCGACCTTCCGCCATCTGCAGTCAGGGGACGGGTATACCTTTCTCGACCCCAGCCCACTTGAAAGACGTCCACACGGCTCGACATGCGGTGAACGTCATTATCAGGGCGCCACGTGCAGCGAAAGAGCCACAAGTCCACCGCTACACAAAGAAAAATAAAAGAAAGTTAGCAAAGATCACACGAAGAATTGGCTGCTTGTTTGTTTCCACGATTCCTGGCTTTTAACAATATTATTGCCAAAATGATCTCTTTAATGTTATATAAGGTATCGTTTATTGTCATACTGTCACGCTCCTGCGTTTCGAAGACTCGGACTTGCAAAGCTGTCCGAAACTTTATGGGTTGCGCACGGAGTGATTCCGTCTTTACCAGTGGAATAATTGAGGACTGCTTCACTACAAGATATCTATGCTGATAAATATTCGTGCCAACTGGATCTGTAAACATGCATTGTTTTTGTTCTTGCCACGGTGTCGATGCACAAATCTGTTCGTACATTCAGGCTGAATACCTTAGCTCCGAAGTCCTTACGCATGGCATCCCTATGCTCTAGGAACAAAGGCAGCATCGGCAGCCCTGTCCGAGGTAGTAACGGCTGGTCGCGCATTTAATTTGAATTGCAGGCATTCTATTAACCATCTAACGAGTAATTTTACTCCTATTCCATCTGCAAAAACGAAGTAAACGCGCTATTTCGGGAGACTACAACTATCGAAATTGTAGATTATAATGGTAAACAGCAGTTCCTCCAGCATAATTGACTACCTTGCCCTCCATTATTTTATAGAGAGAGAGAAAGCAAGCCTATGGACCAAATTCCAAAGCCTTCATTTCCTTGGACCATTTTCCATATCCTCATGAGAGGAGTCCTTCATACCTCCTTACCTCGAAGTATGGACAGACGGCACCCACCGCGGTGACTCAGCGGCTATGGTGTTGCGCTGCTAAGCGCGAGGTCGCGCGATCAAATCGCGGCCGCGGCGGCCACATTTCGATGGGGGCGAAAAGCAAAAACAACCGTGTCCCGCGAATTGGGGGAACGTTAAAGATCCTCTGGTGGCCCAAATTAATCTGGTGTCCTCCACTACGGCGTGCCTGGTTATCAAGTCGTGGTTTTGTCACGTAAAACCCCAGAATTGTGAGTGGATAGAGAAAGATAGTGTACTTTGAAAGCGGCCTTCATCCGGCCTTATACGGGAAGAATCTTTTTTTTTCTTTTCTTTTTAGTCAAGGAAAGGATTCCACGCGTCTGGATTCAAAGGCACGTGTGATATAAGTCTCAAGCTTACGGCTTCATTTAGGAAGGTTCCTCAAATGTTACTTTTTACATTGAATTGTTCATACACGCACGCGTGCGCTTTTGCCGGATGAAGCTTCCCCCCCCCCCTCTCACGTCACCCGTAGCGCCGCACCTAAGGACACATACGCTGAGGATCATGGCGACCATCGCAGGGGAGGCCGCCCGCTTCGGATCTACAAAGTCGTTGTCCTGTAGTGCTTGGCCCACTCATTCCAAACAGGTGGTTGCATTTGCTTCAGATGTCTGTTATGACGCTTCGGACGCAATGTATTCGTGTCAGTTGGGCGCTGTTACTGCGATCCGTTCTCAATTTTTGGCGCTGCAGGATTAACGAGAGATTGCACTAGCCATACATTGGCCTCCAGGATTTGGCAGCGCGTGCGGCAAGCCACGCGTGCTTCCCCCGAAGGCACACCTGTGATGTGTACTTGTACTTATTATTTAATATAGAGGTCGCCACAACATGCATGGTAATCATCATCATTCGGGGAAAAGCAATATCGGTGCCCCCGCAGACCACCTTGAAGGGTTCCTGCTGGTAATAGGGATAAAACATTGGAATAAGTTGACATTTGGCGTGCATTTGGTTTACTTTTACTTCGTGAACTTCTACGCCTAGCTGGCGCCGCAACGGTATACATTTTTTCTAGCGTTCTCCTTAGTTCTGTACTGTTCTAAAATGCCAGCTGGTGGCGCGCTCTGCAGCGTAGCGTTATCGTTGCATCGCCCGCTAACGAACATTTTGCGCCACCTCTTGTGAAACGCCTTTCTTTCTTTAAAGTCGTCCACTCGCTTTTCACCGCCCGCCTGTAACAGGCGCCAACATGCACACGCAGACGAGGAATCAGGTTAAGCTGGCAACGCGGACACTTGCAACACGCACAGCTTGTTGCTTCCAGGCGCGGTTGCCGAGCCAAGCTATGAGCGGAGTTAGTTCCTTCGAATCACTTCTGGGGCCGCTGGTGTAGCGGTGCGTAGACGCGTAATCATGCGGCATTTTTCGTATTTCACGCAACTACGACTAAAGCGCTGAAAAAATACTCACGCATGGCATAAGGCGCTGAGAACGACTGACTAATCTTTTGAGACACAATAGTAGCTTTCCCATCAGAAATCACGCCTTTAGTAATCTTTCTAAAGCTAAATAATTAATCTTCTCTAATTACCCAGGTAATTAGTACACAAAAAGTTACCCTAGTGGCGCAGGAGGGCTGATGATCGAACACCGTACGTCTGAAACTCGTATATTGTACCAGTTCTTTACAACGGCTTGGCTAACGTCGTCTGGGCGAGAGGCTCTGTGCAATACGCATAGTCAGAGCGCGCTGTGTCAGCGGCATGCGAATGTCCAGTCACAGCAGGCGTTACCAGAACAGCCATTATCCGTAGAATCACGGTATCAAAAAATAACCTTGCACACAGCGAACAGTAAAGCACATACATACAAAATTAGTGCAAGTTCACATAAGCTTCTACGAAGTCAGATACCGAGCGGACTCACAATGGATCATCTTCAAACGAGACTGCGTAAGATAATTTTCTATCAGCAAGTCACAAAGAGCTGCGATAGCGTGTCTTCGTTTGATTTGGCACGAGCGGTAACCAAGAGCCTTGTCCACAGATGCAACATGCCTATCTAGCTGCAGTTCAAGCGACTGCGCATGGACGAGGGTGACGATATGGGCTTGTTGGTCGGTCATCGTTAAAAGGTATCTGTATAGCGCAACAAAACAAAGACACAAGAAGAAGAAACGCTTCTCTTCGTCCTCGTTTCTTCTTCTTGTGTCTCTGTTTTGTTGCGCTATACAAGTACCTGTCAGTGCGCATGAACTCCCACTGCTGTTAGTGGCTGCTCATGGATTCTCACTGCTGCTAGCATTGTGGACAATCGATGAGCACATGTCCTAAAGACGCAGCCGTGGTGTTACAGTGGGTGCAAACAGCGGACATCTTATTGATTCAAGAAGATGTTGACTCATACATTGCTCATGCATCATTCATACATCACCCATACATCGACTGCGCCTGGACGTGGCATCGTAGGCCGCGTCCAGGTGGGATCGATGTATGAGTGGGTCAAATGTTCGATCAGTGCCTTGGTATACTCTGAAGTACAAAAGTGGGTGAATCCTGAATAGGCAAGATAACTTTGCCTGATAGTCAAATCGCGTGGCCTCACTAAGTTTTTGTCTCAGTCTAGATAAAAGCTCTTAGCATTTGATATTATAATTCCTGATCGTGAAACTGCAATTGGAAGATAATGCGGACTTCCGATAAAAGTTTGTTACTCTCTGGTACGCGGTCGTGATGAGAGGCACATTCTTGTTGACATCATCTTATCGGCTGCGATGTCCACACCGCAGTCAATTCCATAGTCAGTTTCTATGTTTACCTTCTCCAGAGTGCTGCATAAGAACACAGTGTGTGGCTCCATTACAGTCCAATGGAAGTCTCTTGCAAAGGTAATTTGACCTCACGGTAGGTCTACGTGTCTTAACCAACGTAATGAAATCATACTTCAGGAAACGACAAGGGTGGTTGGGGATATGGGCCAGCAGACATTGTCGATTTTTGCCTTGTAACACGCCGGTGAAACGACGTTTGATCCCGCCCGTCAAGCGATATCGTAAGCAAATAAATACTGACCCTCCTTTTTCCTTCCCCATGCACTATCAAGAGTCAGTGCTATCACCTTGACAGCGCCAAACTAAAAGCCGCCTTTCAAGAATTGTGAGCGACAAGTCTGACATTGCCTCCATTAAAATCACTTGTGCAGTTTCTGCGTCGTCGGCTTTACCCTGTTTCCGCTGTAGAATTTTGCGAATTCTGCTGTCCCTCTGACTTGGTTTTCATGTCATTTTGCTTAGCCTGCTCGTAGGGGAAGTCATTATAAGCTACGGCAGACAGAAGATTAGGATATGCAGAGCCGCCTACTCAACCGGTATTATTATGGATATTTTGGGCTGTTATTGTCACTTTGAATATATACGGTTCTCTTTCTATCTCTCATTTAACGTAAAATTTGTTAGCGAACGATTTGGCATTTCACTTTGTCAACCTGCGCTTTGTTGTGTTGAGTTTTTAGAGAGCAGCTCTTATGTCCCCGTTCCTGCGGCGAGCGTCGGCGTCGGCCTCGGCGTAACCGAGTCAATGAGCACAACAGCGAAGGATGAAAAAGCGAACGCGGACCGGCAAATGAAAGGCGCGAGCCGCGAAAGGCGGAGATCAATGAAAGCGGCCCCTTCAGTGACGTGCGCGCTGGAAGCTGGTCTCATGCAGACCCACCGGACCACTCGATGCGTACTCATATCTGGCCTCAGCAGGACTAAATTCCTACTATCGTGTGCTCACGTCAGCTCTCGCTCGTGCTTGTTTGGTTTGCTTGAGTTGGTCATGTTCGCACTTGTTTCGATTGTCAGAGTTTGAGATTCTTTTTTTGCCATGATGAGTCTAAACCGAGACGTCATGATGAAAAGGTTTTTGGTTACAGTGCGCCATATCCAATTCTGTACAAGACGTACCCCGAATACAAGGACGCGGAGGCGACACCCAATACCTCATTCTCCTTGACTTTGGAACGTGGCAACACAGCAACAGAAGAGATCACACCAACATGATTATGATCAGTGGCAGCGGCATCGTCATCTTCATAAGACATGACATGACTCGCGTTAAGAACGAAGGGCAAAGGAGAGAGAGAGAGAGAGAAAGAATGCATAGAAAGGCAAGGAGGTTAACCAGAGGCAGTTCCGGTTGGCTACCCTGCACGGGGGAAGGGGGATAAAAAGAGAAAGAGAGCGGAAGGGGAGATAGAAAGAAATAGAGACGAGCACGACCAAACCGCGTACACTACAGATCGTTGTAGGGGGCGGCGTTCTTACAGTCTATCGTGAAGCCCCGCAGACCGCAGGAACTTTAATAACGCGAGTAAGGCCTTTAGCGTGGATGTTATGTGCGAGTACTGATCTACAGCTTTGAGTTCTGATAGTGGTCGATTGTCCAAATGGTCCAATACTCTGCACAGCACTTCTCTCTGAGCAATGTAAACACAGAGCCGACCCGTCAGCAGGGGAAGGAATAATCACGTGACATCTCGCACCTACAGAGATGAGGCGAAATTTTCAAGCTGTCACGTGACTGCCGCAGCTACTCGGCGCCAGTTAGTGTGCCGGCGCTGCCGCAGCAGTGTTTTCACGCCAGTGGCGCGCCGCGCGCGTTTTAACGCTAGTGCGTATGGGGCTTTCTGCCGCGGCCATCGCTCCGAGAAAGCACCAGAGTAGCGCGCGTCCTCTAGTCACCGATGACGCCACCGATGCCATATATGGAAACAAAGCGCTGCATGAGCGGAGGCCTGTCTGCGGCGGCTGCCGCAGGCAGGTGATGATGTTGATGAGATGCCATACACCACTCATCACCATTCTTCGGTCTACTCAGCTATATGAACCGACTAGCCCAGCAACATGTACTTCTCGATTCACTCAACAAGCATCACACATCGCCTTCTTCCTCGCGACATCACTGCTTTGAAGTCTCACACTATGCATTCGCCTGATGCGATTTTTGCATTTTGTCATAGCTTCTGAACAAGCACAGAAGCTCACGATATAATTTAAAAAAAAAAATGATGCATCCGCATTGGCAGAGCGGTGTCTTCTTAAGGAACGGAAGGAACTCGGGTCTTCCTAACTCGGGCGCTATGAGTTCCTCTACAATATTGAACTTGAACTTCAGTCAAGACTCTAGACCACGACTACCCTGGGTTCAAACACACTAGACCGACGACTTAACGTCGCCCCTCGTACCCTAGTGTCTTGGCCAAGTTACAAGACCCTGGTGAAACAACTGTGACTATGTAGAATAGGTCGAAAACAGTCTGCTAGACTGTATAGCGCTCAGTGAACAGTGAAAAAGGGCCACATACGTACAAGAAAATTATGGCTACACACTGCCAATCCCTTTAGACGTTTAGGTGCATATGAGGCTCCTGGCACTCTCCATCAATGCGACGTCATTCGCTCGATTTCTTGTTTTTTACCTTGAATAAACATGCTCCCTTAGAAAATTGTAGCTTTCCTTCGGACTTTAAATATACATCTCAATAAGAGCTATTAGCTCTTATCCAGATCACAAGGCGGACTCAAGTGATTATCAGTTAAGGTGCCAAAAGTCGAATCGAAATATCGATTTATGTTGTTAATTTACGTGATATTATTATAGGTGAACCTCATTCACTTTCAACGCACGCAAGATATTGGACCGCACATACTTCGAGATCCGCCAACACAGCATCTCAAAGAGCTAGCTGTCACAAGGGAAGAATACGAGAAAGTGGCGCATGACGAACGCGCCAGACGTTTCAAAGAGCGCTTTTGGCACGAGAGAAGCTAGCTACGTATGAGGATTATCACATTCTTAGAGAGTTAGCAGCGCTAAATTCTAGCGTAGTTTTTTTTTTCTTTTAGTTTTTATCTTTTTCACTTTCTTCTGCCCCCTCCCCCTATTCTTCTAGGGCCTTTCTGTACCCTCTCCTCTTCCCTTGCAGAGTAGCATGCAGGAGAATGCTATTACCTCGCAAACCTCTGCGTTGTTACATAATATATATATATATATATATATATATATATATATATATATATAGCTTTTGAACGGTGCAGTGCATAAACATTGCATGAGATTAATGTTGTTACCTATGTGGTACATAAACATCAACTTTGCATGAAATCAGGCGTGGCATAGGATGAAAATTAACGCAATTGCACGCATCCCACTCAACTGTATAGCATTTGATTAAGCTTCGCTGCACATAGATACCAGCATGTGCGTTACATGTGAATATAATTTTGATGCATTTTACTAGATTTGATTTGATTCGCGCAGTACGTGTAGAACTTAACTTTCACATAAAAAAAATCTGCATTGTTTTATTCTTTCTTGTTTTTACAACTCGTAATATGTTTAGGTTTGTACCCTAGAGCCACACAGTGAAGCCTTATTTCTCCCTAATGTATTTGTTTTTCTGTCCCTTGCAGGTACGTTCTCAGAATTTCACATCTGCTACAGCCATGAAGGGCATCCACATGGCACAGAACCTTCGCAGGCTGCGTTGTAAGGGTAAGATTCGTAGATTTCACAACAGAGCTGCAGCAAACATTGTCGTGCGAGACGTAAATTATTTCGCATTTCGCGTGCGATGCTCTACCAATTGAGCTACCGCGGCGCTGTTTCCCCATCCACTTTCTTGGGTATTTATGTGTCCTAGTAGAACCCTGGGAGTAGAACCCTGGAACCCTAGTAGAACCCACAACCTTCGCACGCGAAATGCGAAGGTTGTGGGTTCGGTTCCCACCTGCGGCAAGTTGTTTTTTCATCCACTTTAATTTCCATTAATTTATCGTTTCATCATTTCATTTATTAAGCACAAGTAATTTCCCCTATGTTGTCCTTGGTGTCAGTGTTTGTTGGCTTCTTATGATATGACTAATAAAAATCGAGCCCCTCGGTTAACCCCCTTTCTTCTCGTTTACATATATATATATATATATATATATATATATATATATATATATATATATATATATATGCTTTGCAGTAAGCGAGGGATATTGTGTAGATTGCCGACAGCTCTTCTTTCTTTTGCAATCAGTGTTAAGCTGGAGCACCATTTAAGCGATTCTGCACTCGACGCGACTATGCGACGGTGACGAGCGACAAGGTAAGTTGTCGCGTGACCAGCGGAGGTATTCCGTAAGAGTCCACCTAGTGGACATGTCCATTTCGTCTGCTGCTGAAGTTCTGGTTGGCTCGGCTGGGCTGCGTGTCTACAGCAGCTAGGCGCCACAGCCAATCAGAACTTCAGCAGCAGATGAAATGGACGTGTCCACTAGGTGGACTCTTACGGAATACCTCCCCAGATCGCCCCTTATAGGCGCTCGGTCGTTGGGTGATGGAATTTTAGTTTCCGTCCCTCGTCGCCGGGAAGCACTTTGAGCGACTATATAGCCAATGGGACTAAGACACCGACTGGCTGACTTCGTGTGCTGCTGTGGAGCATGTCTTCTCGGTCGGCGCACCTCAGGCTTTTTCTCGTGACCGTTTCCGCTGCATCTTGTGCAACCCGAGGGAAAATTCGAACAAATCCTGCGGAACTGTCGGCAGTAAGCATATTCACGACAAATTGGAGGCGGAAGTTCGAGCCCGCCGTTGAGGAACATTTACTATCAGAAAGCGCTGAAGCACACGTCCAAGCGTATGCCGCTGCCCGGTGCTGCCTACTCGCCTCACCTGCAGCCGTCGTTCATATGTTGTGTCGCCATCAAGCGACAGTCAGGCACGACAGCGATTCCATAAGCGTCGCTCGGCTTTTCACTCAACGAAGGTGTTTACACTTCCCTTGAAATTTATTTTAATTGATAGCTCTTCTTTCTTTAACTTTCGCGTATGAAGACATAAGGAACGACGTTTCCGCTGCTCTCTTGTTCAATCTATACTTGCAGATAAACAAGGACACAAAAAGTTCAAGTTTTGGTGGGCAAGCTGCCACGTTCAGTAAACAAAACTGAGCGCCATCATGGAGGCGACAACGGATAAGGTCGTGTAACGTCCATCGCCTATACGGGGGCTGTCGGAATGGACGAGGTTACAATGCAAGTAGATGACAAACTCAGCACTGTCATCTCCTTGCACTGCAATGCCTTGCACAGAATTTTCGTTTCCCGCCAACGAGTTCCTGAGGTGCACGCGAAGAGTACCTTTAAGTAAACGCGAATAAAGAAGGGGGCCAAATAACAAGGTCAGGTGATGTCACTACAATAAACCACTGACATGGCGGAAAGCCCCGTACACTATGTAGTAACAAGCTCAATATAATATTTAGCGTCCAACTCACTGGAATGTGCGGTTGACTGAGCTAACCTTCTCCTGAAGACGCGCAGCATCCGGCCCTGCACGTATCGTAGAAGAACTCTACAGCAGCTATTTCATACGTCTACCTGTAACATCGTCGAACCAATAATTCGCGTTAGGCAGCGGCTTTAGAGAAGCGACGCTAAAGTCTGACCACGTCAACTTTTTACTTTTGATTTAAGCAGTGGAATTAAAATAACCACCGTCAAACCAACCCAGTTGAAATGTTCCCGGCTCTTTCCTGCAAATCGTTATGTCGATTTTTCGCAGGTTGCAGTGCCCAATCCTTGACTCCAATGTATTGTTTGATTGTTTATATATATATATATATATATATATGCAGTCACAGTCGATAATGTGTGAAGAAGAGGACTATGATGGTGGCCTGAGAGACGATGAGAAAGAGGGTAGTTTTTTTATCGCTGCTCTACGCTTGTTGGCTCAGCCATTAAAAAGCCATCTGTAGATAGACGCACGCTTCTTCCTTCCCGTGACATCATTGGTGGAGGTGCTGGGTAATGATTATGATATGTACAGTGATAAACTCTTAACAGGACATACACTCCCCCCCCCCCCTCCCACACACACATATAGACTATACAGAGATTTACGAAGTTTCGTTAAGGTTCGTGGCCCGTAAGGACGTAAGCAGCGCTTACGTCCTTGTATATATATATATATATATATATATATATATCATTTCTATATTATAGAAATCATCATTTCATCATTTCTATATATATATAAATGATGAATTAATGGCAGTGAAAGTGGATGAGAAAACAACTTGCCAGGTGGGGAACGATCCCACGTTTTCGCATTACGCGTGCGATCCAACGTCATTGCATCGCACCCGTAATGCGAACACGTGGGATCGTTCCCCACCTGCGGCAAATTGTTTATTCACCCACTTTCATTGCCATTAATTCATCATTTCTTTAATTCAATTAGTAAATACAATTAATTTTGCCTATATCTTCCTTGGTGTCTTTGCTTGTTGGCTGCTTATGAGATGATTAATGAAAATCGGGCCCCTCGGTTAACTCCCTTATATATATATATATATATATATATATATATATATATATATATATATATATATATATATATATATATATATATATATATATATGTATATATATATATATATATATATATATACTGACATGAATAGATAGGAGACGCCTGCAGCAGTGGATATGGTGCCGGCTACTCTTTTTCACATGAATGAGTAACATGGAAACGTATCGGACAACATGACAAAGGAAAAAAAAGACAGAACGAAATGATACATCACAATGTGACACATTGTAAATGTCACTAACACTCGACGTACAGATGCACAATATGACACCAGAGGAAAAAGCGCGTACAGTGTCTACATATTGTCTACATACATTGCATATACGTACAAGTCATTTTGATCAGGCAAAATATCACGACCATTTCTTATCCTAGCGTTTGAGTGATCTCCAAAACTCTTTAATAACGACTATAGCGCTTGTTTTGGTGACTTGTTGTGTAGTTTGACGTCCTCCATGGGCACTATGCGACGTGCTCGCATCTTACGTAGCACTTGGACCAGTTGCTGACGCAAAGTTTAGCGTTCCCAGTTGAAAATGACAACAGAGGTTGTGTTCAGTACTACAGAAATTTCTGTTGTACAACAGGATTTTTCTGTAGTAACTACAGATTCCTGATGGAGCGACAGACTTTTCTGATGTACAACAGACATTTCTTGTTGTGACTACAGAAGTACAGTCTGTCGTATGTCTGTTGCTACAACAGAAAGCTGAAGCTCTACAACAGATTTTTGTAGTACTACAGAAAAATTTGTCATCACTACAGGCACCCTGTTGTCCCAACAGAAATGTTCCTGAAGTAACCCGAAAAACTTCTGTAGTGCTACAGAGAGCTGTTGAAATACTACAGAAGCCTATTGTGGCAACAGGCCCCCATTTTGTCACAACAGAAGTGTTCCTGAAGTAATGCGACCAACTTCTGGTGTACTACAGAAAAATGTTGTTGTACGACAGAAACCTATCATTGCAACAGGCCCCCAGTTGTCATAACAGAAGTGTTCCTGAAGTAATGGACAAACTTCTGTTGTACTACAGAGAACTGTTCCACAACGGAAACCTATCGTCCCAACATGTACCCAATGATGACAACAGAAGTGCACTGAAATTGTGCGATGCGACAAGCTTCTGTAGTGCCCAGTTGAAAAAGACAAGAGGAATTCCTGTCGCAACTACAGAAATTCTGTTGTACGACAGCAGTTCTTGACATTTCTTAATTGAGTGACATTTCTGACGTTACGACAGAAATTCTGATGTCGCAACAGAAGCATTCTGTCGCGAAGGCCAATAGTTATGAAGTCGCAACAGAAACGTTCTGTCGCGACAACAAGAGCACTGAAGTCGGAACAACAGCTTTATATCCTGACAGCGACTCCGACGTTACGACACCAATTCTGACGTCGCAGCAGAAGCATTCGGTCGCGACGGCCAAGGGTTCCGAAGTCGCAACAGAAGCGCTTTCCGTCGCGGCCCTTTAAAATTGTATGTTAGTTTCGCATCGGTGGTGTACACTGTACTTTTCTCTTGCGCGGTATTCAATCGCGCTTTTCTGAAGCCGGCAATGCTGATGGCACCAACACCGATATTAAAGTCGACGTGGCGAATAGTTATAATTGTGCCGTGACGACGCGGCACCAGCAACGCCCTACCGGCCTCCTCAAGATCGGCCGCTGATCAAAATCATACCATCTGCAGGAATGGCTGCGTATCCGTTTTATTTTTTTGGTAAGATGTGGCACACAGGCCTGTGGACTTACATGTGCTGTTACACTGACACATTAGTTAATTTCCCAAGAATATTTCACAAGCTTATGCGAAGCGGAAAAGAAGATTTGGGTTGTTCCACAAAGTTGCGTGAATAGCTGTCTCGCTCGGGTCTCATTAATCTGGTACAGTGCTGCCGTGAGAAGCCAGTATGCTGTCAGAAAGAAATCTCATCCACGAATGTTTATGTAGCTATTTTGCATTGACGACACGAATTATATGCGCGCTCAAAAGTGTAAAGAACGAGAGACAACTGTCGAAACTAGCAGTAATAACCCTAAAAGTCAACGTTGTCTATTTCTGAATTTCTTATTTAATATGGATATCGTACATCAAAATTGATGTTCTAGCACTCCACGATGTACCTGTCGATGGTACGAACACTCTTGCTCTTCTAGAGATGCGGCACTTGACGCGGTGGAGTGATAGCGGATCTTGGCTCTTAGATGTAAACATCAGCGCATCAGCACGTCGTACTATTGACATGGCCAAAATGCATACTCGAACAGTATGTCAGGAGTGGTGCAGTGGTAAGATGCCGGGCTCGGACTCGTGAGGTCGCAAGTTCGAATCCTGGACTGCAACGGTTTTTTTTTCATTTTTTTTTACTTTTATATTTTTCTTTTTTTGTACTAACAAATTTACATAGCCTTAAGGAGGTCTCTGTCAATTTTTAATTAAATATTGATCAAGAACTACAGAACTTTCTACTACAGGACGTCACACTACAGAACAACAGAACTACAGACAACAGAACTACAGACAACAGAACTACAGAAACAACGTCCCAAAATACGACAGACTGTGAAAATTTCCTGTTGTGTTTTTCAACTGGGTTGTCAAGAAAATAAATTGTATACATCCCGTAGGACGAATTAAAATTTACATTTCGGCTTGTTTCCCATTTACTTCGCATGCCACTGCTGCTTTAAGTTAGGCCGCAACGAAATGACATCACCTCTGCCGTTCACCTATCACACGCAATGCATAGAAAAGTCAAAGCAGGTGGACGCTATGGTCACCATAATCCTGATAACATTGTCGCCGTGTTCCTAGACTGCCCAAGCGTCATATTCGCGGTCTTCCCTAGATGACTGCTCTGGAGGTGCTGAAGTGTGCCTTGTTCGTTCGTCATCACAGAAGCATTTGTTCGGTGACAATCGGTGGTAACCGAACGAATTATTCTAAAGCGCATAATTCTGATACTTCTGAGTAAGAAGTATATACTTTGGCAATGAACGCAGACAGTACTGTGTTCGTCCTGTCTTCTTATACCTCGGTGTCTCGGCCCTAGCGCAGTTTAGGTTCCCAAAAATATGCTTTCCAAGTAGCCTGCCAACACACTCTCCTTGTGTCCATATACTTTGGCTTGCTTTTTCTGAACTCCCACCGATCGAACCATGTTGAGCTACTTCAGAAACTTAATCTTTTTCCTCTTTTCCAATTTCTACCTTTACAGTGGCTGAAACATTACATTCGCGGCTGGAGTATGTCTACATATTGCAAGAGCGTGACCGAAAGCTCGATGCTCCGCGCTTCAAAAGTATACAGACAAGAAACGTATTTTCACCGCACCGTGTTCCTCAAGTTTCACGTCGTAAGAGCGAGGCACAACAACAAGAAAGAACGAATGTCGTGTCGGGTTCGTCTTTTTGTCCGAGCATACGTAAGCAAAACATTCCGGCACAAAGCTTTCAGACTGAAACCGAATACTTCCTGCGATTCCCCCGTCATAAGTGCGCGCGATTTCAAGTGTTGTGCCGTATTCCCACCGCAAAATAGAACACGGTGAAAATTCTTCATCATGTTTGTCCTCTTAGGAAACAAGAGCTTGCGTGTTTTCACTTCTTCTCGAAGAATTCACTCGGTTATACAGGGCAACTGGGGCGTGACAACAGCCCCTAAAAGATGTGATCTAAAATGTCTCATTTTGTTTTTAATTGACCCTTCCTATATAAACAGTGCTTATGGGTGGAGCATGGTGTGAATTTATATGCATCACGCAAAAATGTAGCAAAAGAACAGAGCCTTTCCGCACTTACAACCTCGAATTTTTTTATTTATTTATTTCCTTTCGTTCCCCAACTGCTGCACTTCTGTGAGGATTAGATGCCGGATGAGCCGGTCGTCATCTTTTATTCGGTGGGATTGAAATGCAAGAGTGTTCCTTCTTACTATTATTTTGTGTGTGTGTGTTTGTGTGTGTGTGTTTGAATACGCTCACGTAAGCCGATCGCAGTGAGCACACGCGCACGCACATGCAGTTTTTCCAAGTGAAACGTTGGAAGGAATTAACCAGTCAAAGCCGACGTGCATTCCTTCTGTGTCATTCGAACAGAGAAAGACGAAATAACGATCAGAAACTTTGTATTCACCTGCTCCTGTTGGTGATTAGCTGCATGAGCACTCGTCGTCCATTAAGCCGAGCGCTTCGTTACACTTATCCCTCCATCTGCGCTCTTCTGCTTCAGTTATTAGTAGCATAGCTATAGGGGCACAGGACAATAAAAAAAACATGCAATCTTAGAAGCATTCTGGGCTGGTCTCGTGCCCCACTACTTTTATACTTGACGGACTGATGTAATCTGCCGATGAGCTCTCGGGCACTTCTGCACGCAGGCAAACTCATTCAGCCATCCCTTTCGATACAACTATCTTATGTTTTCCCCCGAAATGGCTACGTGCATTTTACTTTGTTCACGAACGACCCGTAGAGAGACGGCAATCTTGCGTGCACGTCGCTGCCTAAATTGCGACCACATGCGTTCCTGCCTACTTCTCCGCCTTTTTCTTTCTTTTACTGCGACGGCAGTTAAGAGCTGGAAAACGGCTTTGCTGAATCCGTCCGTGTGGCCCTTTGGGTTACACCGTCGTCGCTATCCGCTCTTCGTCGTCAAGCCACTTGCTCATCTTCATCCTCACAACATGGAATGGAAAACTTTGCTCGCCATCGCTTTAGGAAACGAACCCGTGTCCCTGTGGTATTGCGCATTTGGGTGGCAGAAGCAGTAACCACTGAGTTATCGCGCAACTTTCATTTTGGCAACTTGCGCGGGTTATTGCGCGCCACGCAGACTCTGGAAGTGGTGGCGTCTGTGCAGGTATTTCTGAGGTCACAGCAAGCTGTACAGCGTAGCCGATAAAGCAACGTTTTATCGTATCGCAAGAAGATAAATTATTTTTGATAATTTGGCTGAGTCCACGATCAGAGGCTGCTTCTATCGCTGTAGATGAGTTCAGAGCCTTAAATATCGCTGAAGTGTTCTGATTTTACTTAATCTGGCCTTGTTTATGCATTCTATTCTATTCTTTCTTTCTTTCTTTCTTTCTTTCTTTCTTTCTTTCTTTCTTTCTTTCTTTCTTTCTTTCTTTCTTTCTTTCTTTTCTTCTTTCTTCTTTTCTTTCTTTTTCTGTACAGAAGAAGCACTTTCACTTCCCATTATGGCCTAATAACGACAAGTAACTTCTTTGATTTGAGGGTTCTCGCCTGTACGAATTTTGTAGTCACCTATTATGTGTTGAATTTTTAATAAACAGAAACTCAGGTTAAGTTATTGATGGCGGAGGTAGTGAATTGGGAGTTGGATAGAGATTTCTCGAGCAAGTGAGGTGCGTCTCTCTCTCTCTCTCTTTCTCTCTCTTTCTCTCTCTCTCTCTCTCTCTCTATGAGGGTGCGTGCGTGTGTGCGTGTCTTTTCTCCCACTCTCTTTCTTCCCTTATCTTATATTGTACTTCAAATGCCATGCCCGAGCCTGCACTTAGGCTAACCACCTCAGTTATCGAAGATACAAGCCGTACAGTCTACTCATTCTCACGCCGAACTCGTACCACTCATCTTAATACAATTGGGCTCAGGCAAATCATGCCGGTCTCTTCAGAGTAAAATGGTACGCTCTAAGTTTGTGTCACGGCGTGCCGTATGTATTTTAATCACGTATATCATAGATTTAGTGGAACCACGTGGTCGCTGTTGTGCGATTTGATATTTTCTTTAGTTGCAAGCTCATCGAGCAGGCGTTTAGAATACCACGTAATTAATTGTGAGTTCCGGGGCCATCGGTGGCAATTTTGTACGTATTATGGGTCTAAGTCCTTGTGCCGTTGAGTATGAGTTCGCAGATTCGATTCGCGGCTTGTAGGGGTCAAATTTTTAGGTGGGAAGGAAGCAACCGCGCTCGTAATAACGAGCTTCGCGCGCACATTAAGAAAGTCAATGTTTTGAAATTTCATCCGGAGCCCTTCACTACTGCGTCTCTCATAGATCTTCATACATACTTTTGTGATGGGGCGGCGAGGACACCTTCCGAGCGCCCTGAGGAGGCCACGAGAACTACAGCCGTATTTATGTGTATACGTAAAAACCTTGCTGCAGCAAGGTTCTTACTGCGTATAACAAGCAAGGTTATAGCAAGGTTTAACGTGTGTTTTTTTGTGTTTTGTCTGATGCCTGTGTAGCTTCTTACACATGCATCTTATAAACAAGCGAATTAATAGGGAAAACTCAATACTTGACCAAAATGCGCCAGTGGTGAACGATAGAGAATAAAACAGATGTGGTTAAAAAATTGAGGAACCATTCCACTCTGAGAAGGTTGATGACCAGCGAAGCTGAAGCACGTCACACAGGGTTAGACAAGGGTACATGTATTTATTTTCATATTTTGGTAATGGCAGTGACGACAGTTTTGTGATTACTGTGATATACACTGATTGGCTCGGTTACAACCTTAGGCAGTTCTTTAGACAAAGTTAAATCTATACAGGACGTCTGTTGAGTAGTTGAGTGACTTGGATTTGGATGGCACTTCAAACCAAACTCTTCTAGCACACAGTCGGTGAACCACTTTTTGTCTGGTTTTGAAATCTTCACATTGAAGTCTCCAACGATAATCACAGGTGTATTATCATCAGAGCTAACCCATGCAAAATGCGTGGTCATGAACTTCTCAGTATCACACTTAGGTGTGCCTGGAGATAGATACACAGTGGATATCACAATTCCGCCTTTCGTTTGTACGGCACGGACATCCCCACTTTCGGTGCCATTGGGCTATTACGAGTCAATGGTGTATGTTGTACATAGATTTTGTCCTTTGCTTATATGGTAACGCCTCCTGCTCGTGAGTCCATGTGCCGTTCACAAACGATTCCAGTATACCCAACGACTTGAAAGAACGCATCTTTATTTATTTATTTAATTTCTTCACAATATTGTTTATTATTATTATTAGGGGAGTAGTGCTTGAAGCCTGCTTCACCTCCGCCGCGGGTCGGCCCGGTATTTCACTATCTCCGGGATCGGCCCCGCTCACGTTTTCTTATGTTGACGCACGGATACTAAAAATACATGGGAACCTAACCATATACAGTTTCGCTGTAAAAATATTAGCCGATGAGCTATCGGGTAACCAACGGCAAAGCCACTGCGCAGGTGCCGCCATTCCGCGACTTTGATGTCCGCTTTTCCACGCACCCATTTCCGTTCCTCGTAATGCCACCTTGTGCATGTGCCGTAATGCGTGGCCGACTGCGCACCTAGGCGGATCCTTCGTCTGTCGGGCGCCCTTTTATACGGCGCCTTTAATCTTATACGTGCCGCTGGAACTTTGATCTGAAATCTCTGCGTACGTCTAGCGGCTGTCACTTGCCGCACCGCCGCTGCTCAGGAAACATACAACAGAACTTGAACAGAAGTTTGGCGCATAGCCTGAAGCAAATCAGAAAGAACATCTTCCCGGAGTCGCGTATTCGTGGAGGCCAAAGCCGTGCTGAGAATGACGGTTAAATGTCAGCGTGTCTATAACGGTGTATCCTCTGCCGAACATAACAGAAAACGCATTTCAAATTTTACGGTGCACTTAAAGCACACATGCCAAACGTACATACTTAGAGTTTCGAAGTTTGGGGTTAAGATCTCAGAAAGTTATACTGACATGGACCAGTTATGCATAACTGTGTACGTAGCTTTGAAGTTATAATCAAGACTTTCTTGTTTCGCTGTTCTAGTTACCTTTGTGTATTATGAACAAACTCGAGAAACGTTGCGAAGTGCCTTGTAGCGGCACTTCGTTTGTAGCGCCAGTAGAGGGCAGACATTGCGGGTGTGAATAAGGAGCATCTATAGCGTGCGAGAGCTTGAAATGGACCCTGAAGCACTGTTTTCTCTGCATGTCCAATCACAGAAATCGCCAAGTTGAATCTATTCGATAAGATAGAAAACGCCTCGCATGCAGCGCTGTTGTGGTCACTCTATCTCTCTTGCGGTTGAACCCCTGTATTATCAAATGATCCTCTGCGCGAAGCTCGTCCTCCACTCGATGGATGGATGGATGGATGGATGGACGGACGGACGGACGGACGGACGGACGGACGGACGGACGGACGGACGGACGGACGGACGGACGGACGGACCTGCCACCTCTTTGGAACGGGGTGGTAGGTCGCGCCACCAAGCTCTTGCTATTATACTGCCTAATGTCCTACCTCGGTTAAAAAGGAAGAAAGCTGAGCTGAGCACAGCGCCGCCACTCGATGGCAAATGACGCTACGCTTCTGTAGAAATGCCGTGAAGCGGCAATGACGAGCAGTGAGTACTTCTGTCTAGGGGTGGCGACTGACATCCTCTTCCTCTAAAAACATGCCAGAGTAAATATGCACCACAGGATGAGGCATGTGTGTGCTGAAAAAAGAAAAAAAGAAATAAAGGAAACGACTCGGCATATCGCAATGGAATACCAAGATATTAAACCAGAGAGACCCGTAGACAGCGTCCCAACTTCCAGAAGCACTGGGATTTATCGAAAATGCAAGGATTAACGGCTCAGCGATCGAGATAAGTAAGAGATGATTTGAATATTGATGGAAAAAAGGCTGAGTGGCGGAATGTTCTAGAATACAGGGGGAAGTATTCATCCAAACACATTCAATATCCAAACACAAACAATATTTGTACTACTATAGATAATCGTACATTTTACGGAGGACAGTAAGGCTGAAAAACAAATTACTGAATAGATTTCAATGTAGAAGTATACGTATGGTGAAATGACTGTTTTTATTTCCTCAAAAAAGACTCATTCTCACACCGCGTAAAGATGATTACACATTGCAAGTTTCCAGAACATAGTAATAAAGTCACGTAGAAACTTACATATAAACCTATCTGTGCCATGAACGGCGCGAGCACGCGTCGAGTGAGTGCTTTGGTGATCGCACACCCAAGTTTTTGACAACGCATAAAGAGAGAGAGAGAGAGACAGAGAGAGAGAGAGAGAGGCTCTCTACTAGAAAAACATATATTTGCAGGCGCCTAAACAACCGCTGGCATGCTAGTCTGAATAGGGATGGGGAATGTAATCAAAACATTCTAGAGGAGAGTGAAAAAGGAAGAATAAAAATAAATATGAAATGCGCAAGTGGACTTGATACTAATACTTACAGGTGAGATGGCGGGTAGAATTAGGCTTTTCTATACGAAATGTTGAATCTTGAAAGCTTTCCGATTAGACCAATTTCCGACGGGTATTCGAACAGTAAATCCAAAACCCGCCGCGGTTTTGAAGGGCCAGGCATTGGACCTAAGATGCTGGGTAAGCGTTAACGGATCGTGGCAAATCATTTCCATTTGTCGCGCAAAAAGAAAATTCGCGTAAAGTGAATTTATTAATTCCATTCGCACAACGGAACAAGACGGGCAGGAGCGCCAACTCCCACGATGAGACGGTTCAACAACGTCTAGCCATTATAGCTTTGTAGAGCAATACACAGATGGTGCTAGAATGTAGCACTCGCGCTTGCAGTTGCCGCGCAGCGCGCCATCTCCGCCCTCTCAGAGCACCAACAACATCCGTGGGCTCTGAAGGGTGTCAATAGGCATATCACACTGTCTCCCAGCTGCAGATAACAAGTGACGAATACGCTTCGATGACGCACATTTTGCAGAAGGCCATTGCGTTTTGCCACCTTGGGGTGAACCAAGTGGCCGACAAGCACCGTTCATTCTCGCATCTGGTAATTTTTAGTTACTGCACTTTACTTCCTGTACGCACGGCGGCCCGTACATTTAGTGCTGACAACTAGTGAACAAAGAAAGAGGAGTGAGCGAATTACAAAGGCTCGAGGAAGCGAGGAGCCATTATAAGCAAAGTATGATGAAAAACTTGGCGGCGACACGTAACAGGTGTAGGTTTTTGTGCGTCCATAGTTCGATGCGCTAAATTCATTGCAAGATAGGTGATTTGACACACCTCTGTGTCTTCCGCCATCGTCCAATCACACGTTCGTATTTGCTTTTTAAAGCGAAGCTTTCTTTGCCTCTTCGACTTTCCCGCTGCTGCTGCTGCTGCTGCTGTCTAGCATGCAGCATCGGGGGTAGTTCAGAACGTGTATATACATCGAAGGAGCGTGGCAGAGAAGAAAGGAGACGCAAGAAACTCATTTTACCTTTGCACCGCGTCGAGTGTGTCAAGTTATGAAATATGGCGCACAACAATGCCTCAAGCAAACACATCTTCCTGTGTGTTCGGTGTACTAGAGAGACAAGCAACAGTGGTGCACGTAAGCTAACGTTTAACATCAAGTCACTACTCTGATGCGGGACTGAACGCTGAAGAAATTAAACATTCGTCGTCAACACCACCGCCAATTATCGTCAATCAAAGCAAGCAGCACAGAAAGCTTCGCTTACATCGATTCCCACAGTGTGTGGGGTCTGCATAATTTTTTTGATTCGTTGTTTGGCCGCGCTGCTGATTATTTTACCGAAGTTCGTCCAAACCAGTTCTTACCGTACCTTAAAGGGAAACTTCAGCGATGTTTCCATTGGGTCAGAGAAGTGGCTCTTTTAGATTTCTCTGCACCTCCTGTCATGCTTAATATAGTCTGTTTGGTAAAAAGACCCTGAAATAATTTTAAATAGCATGAAAGAAGCATCACATTGAAATCGAAACTGGACAAGGCAGCCAGAAGGGCTGCCTTGCGTGACGTCAGTGGGCGCGTTAGAGCATGAACGCATCTGGAACAGGGGCGCCAGTAGCGACACTTTAGGTTATAGTGCTGAACTACAAAAAAAAATTAAACACTATTATGCCACACGACTCTTCTTGACGCAACAAAATAAATAAAGAAGGGTTGCTTTTTGAAGGCATTCTTGCTACCGAAGCGTTTAGGCCAGTTTAACACAGCCCCTCTAGGCAATAAGAGTCCTGAACACGTTGTTCGGCACTAGTGGTTCTGCTTCTGTGCTTCCATCGCGAAAGGAAAGAACAGGGTAGCTAGCAGAGATGTTGCCTTTAAAGGCGTGGGTCGTCGCGAGTGGGCAAGCGTGCATTTAAAACTGATTTGCAGGAAAATTACACAATCCGCACGCGTGATTTTTGGTACAATAGGTTTGAAATATTGTTCACATCCGCACCTAAAAACCGCCTTTGGAGTCGCCCTTTTGTACCTGCTGCAGGCAAACATGAAAAAGCATTCGATTTACCAGCGGGGCACATTGTGTGGAGTTTCTACGGCACCCTTCTCTCATTCCTTTCGGTGTAGTGAAATGCCCATCACAGAAGGGGGCAGATAGACTGACGTGCAAACGCTGCAGCCTGTGATCGTGCGCTGCATCGTAACAAGGTACGCACGAGTTGTGTTTCTAGTGGATACCGGGTCATGGAAGATACGTTTGTAGCTTGATTGTAACACAGAGATGTGCTACTTCCTTCAGCCGCCGCGATAAAACGGCGACTTCCCCTTCCGACTTCTTTTCTCTCCTCTCCCCTCATTTTTTGTGCGCACGGTGTTTTACTATAAACCACTGTATTTCCCTACATTATTTAGAAAATGGTCTTCAATATCCTTCTTCTATGTGCCTATAATAAGCGTCAGCAATGCTGTCACAACAAGTCACCAATACGGAGATTCTAAGATACGAGGCTCAATGTAGGCTTCAGGCTTCAATATTTTTTTCCCTCGTAGGTTACTAGTTTCAGCAGACAAGCGCGCGCGCGCGTACACACACACCCACACACACGCACACACACGCACACACACACACACGCACACACACACACACACACACACACACACACACACACACACACACACACACACACACACACACACACACACACACACACACACACACACACACACACACACACACACACACACACACACACACACACACATACACAGACACACACACACACACACACACACAGACACACACACACACACACACGCACGCACGCACGCACACGCACGCACACGCACGCACGCGCGCGGGCGCGCGCACACACACACACACACACGTACACGCACACACGTACACGCACACACGTACACGCACACACACACACAAACACGGGCGCGCACACACACACACGCGCGCGCGCGCGCTGATAAAGCGAGATATATGTGATCTGCTAAAATAAGAGCCTCTAGGCAGAGTTAGTTCATTAGTTCCTGTAACTGGCGCAAGAATAAACGCAGGCGAAGAATTTCAGCTAAGAAGACCATACGTAAAGAGGGGAAAAAATGTGGCAACACTTGCGCACTCTCATTTTGACACTAAAAAAAATGTCCATAGTAATCAAAGTAATTAATGTACGGGACACGGAACAGCTTTAGATGCCCATATAGTAGTCTCAGCCCTGCTACTTTTATAATTGAAGCATTTTGAGGAAGTTAAATTAGCATGGCGCAGCGCGTCAGCGTCACTTTTTTATTTCAAGAAACTTGTCGGCACTCTTTCACAACGAGCAGCAGCTCCCGGTTAAGGTGGCTGCTTCTTTCACACTTCTTTGTTTGAGGAAGCCAGCTTTACAGGCGCCGACCTTGTTCGATGCTAGTGGAGGCCAGCAAGAAAGCTCCTGCCGAGTTGCCACTGAGTCGTTAACATGTGGTTTCCCCAACACAAACTAGAAAGTCGCAAGTCGTGCAGTGCACCTGTTTTCTGGCACATATTTATTCTGCCAAGTAAAACTAGGAAACATGTGGATATCCACACAATTCGCTGGACCGCGAGGTAACCAAGCTCACTCATAGCTGACGTGTCGACCTCGCTCAAAGCGTTCTTATTATCTACAGGCAAGTGCTTTACTGAACCTACATAGCGCCCAATTTCTGGCTCGCGTGAGCATCACGTCTCCTCGCACTTCGTGCAGCTGGTGAAGAGGAAAAAATGAAAAAGAGGAAAGGCAGGTAGATGAGTTTCCGGTTTGCTCCAATGCACTGCGCTAGGGGAAAATGGGTTGCAAATAAAGTTATAAATGGGTTGCAAGTAATTCTACAGCATTGAAGAAAGCCATCATTTTACAGGAAGGCTGTGAAAGTATTACTGCGTTTTCTTTTTCTTTTCAATTCAGCGGCATTGTGTAAGCGTGAAGAATAGGAACGCCCTTACTGCGCGTGGTTAAATAAAGCGCATGTTCAAAGCTCCCACTGCAGAGGCGCGCTCCTGCGAGCAAACACACAGTAAGGAGGGCACCCGTGCGCATATTTACACCCTCCGCCGCTGCAGAACTACCGAACGAAGCCAAGAAAGCAAATGGGGCGCAAAGAAGGAAAAAAAATGTTTATAAAACGAAACAAACTGGGCTTGCAGACTCTGTGCGTTCGCAGTTCGTTCATGGTTATATTGCGCTCAGTTTTACAAACACGATATTGAGGAAGGACAGGACGTGGACGGACGATTCGTCCGTCCACGTTCGTCCGTCCACGTCCTGTCCTTCCTCAATATCGTGTTTGTAAAACTGAGCGCAATATAACCATGAACGTTCACCAACTAGCCCCCTTCATTGCTTTACTAAAAGGCAGTTCGTTCGCATGCGGCAATGACGAGAGCGAAAAGTTTGGCTCGCAGCTGTTCAAACATTCCCCGTAACTTCGCTTTGCTGCAAGTGTTGAGCCGTCTGAAAACGTGTGGAGTGAAATTTTAATAATGAAGTGGCGAGAGCGTGCTGCTAAGAGGCATGATGGACGCGTTTTGCGTCGCGCCATCTGTGGAACTGCGGATGACCTTTTTCGATCGATGCGAGCCCACCGGTGCGCTATTTCGCCACCAGATGAGGCGGTGCACTCGGCTTCAGCAAACGACGTCTCTGTTCTCTCCGAAAATGGCCTCCGACATGGCGGCGCACTGTTGTTCCTCATCGACGAGCGCGTTCCGATTCTCGGAAGCCACCTTACACAAGGTGACGCTGCTGTGGCGGTTCACGTAGATTGTTTTGACGCGGGCGGACAACGTGCGTATGTCGGTACCATTCATGCATAACGCGGTCGTGGCACCTTGAAGAACACAACTGCGAGCGGATTTAGCCTACTGACATCTTGTTCTTCGCATTTTTACGTTCTCCGACGCATTTCGTTTGATTAAGCCTCATCTTGCGGTGACTTGTGGTAATTATTCCCTTCCTTGTGGAAATGGGGGAGGGAGCTAGATTAGCTACACTGAACTGCATCGTGTTTCGCGCCACGTGAAAAATACAGTGGCTTATGCGCAAACGTTTATGCAAACATGAATAAAAACACAATACAATAATATGTCAATAACATTTCTGTTCTTGTTCCATAGAAGCTGCATAAGAAAGCTGTATAGAAGCCAAGTAGCGCTCTGGCTGCCTTCAGCGCATGCGTCAATTGTGACCATTGTCCCTCTTTCTTTGGCTCTGACAGTGGCCAGCTGTTCAGTACTTCTAACGCGGTGCACAGTACCTGCCTCTCCTGCGGTGTACGGGCCGGCGAGGTAGTCTGTGATAGCGACGTGTGCCGTCTCGTAACTCTGTGCGCCGATTTACGTATTGCTACTCATCCTGCTCCCTTCTTATTTCTTTGAATCTATTTTCCTTTTTCCGCTGTGCGCGGTAGCAAACCTGACTTTTTTTATGGTTAGCCTGGCTTAGTTTTCTCTGGGTTTTCTTCTCCCTCTGTCTCGCTGTGTAGAAGCTGGAAAGAATCAGTGAACTCCATAATTTCCACAACGAATCATTTCGCGTCACGTCATGCTTTCATGCGTGCAAAAGTTTAACGTTGTGGAGAGGCCAAGGTTATCTGCGAAATGTTGCAGTATCGTAATAAACAAATAAATAAATAAATAAATAAAGTGTCGACAGATACGATGCACTGCACAAAGCCCAGAAATGACTCCTACGAAAGGTTAGGACTGGTTTTGAATTATGCGGGCCTCTTTCTTCCAAGACTAAGGGACACCAAGTTCAAAACAGTTAACAAAAGGAAAGCTTGAAACTGAATTAGCTCTACATGTGCCTTCCGTCACTCCGACTATCGTTATATTCGGGCCCACCCAGAGCTCCCACCCCTCATTGTTTACCAGGGTGCCGGCAAAGACAACGTGCGACACGTGCGCAACTACAACAACGTTGTTGGAGTCACACGATGATATGCCAGTAGCGTGAGAAGGACATGCATCGTAGGCGAGGGCCAGCAGATGTCGTGTTATTCTCTTACCTGTCGGTCTACAGGTGCAGGTCGTTGCTGCGCGCGTCGTGCATAGCTCGCGGCAATGTGGCTGCCTGAAGGATTTGCGTGCCATTTCACTTTGCATCGTCGTTTTATGACTTGCTTCACTTATTTAGGGTTGTGATTCGGCGATGTGTCATATGCTGATTTTACTCGTACATATTTTATTGGATTTCTTCTCAGGCATTAGGTTTCACAGTTTTTCGATATTTTAAGTGTTTCTCGGTTTTATATTGTTTTGGTCGCATCTTGGTCGTATGTACGTGGATAAATTTCCTTGCCCCCTTGTTTTACCGAGTTTGACCGGACGCTCGTATTATATTCGAGATCTCATTACATGAGGAATTTTGTATTTTTTTTTACAAAAAAAATATCTGTTTCATTCATACAGATTTTTTATAACGGGACAACAAAACACAGTAG
Organism: Dermacentor variabilis; assembly: GCF_050947875.1. Classification (NCBI taxonomy): domain Eukaryota; kingdom Metazoa; phylum Arthropoda; class Arachnida; order Ixodida; family Ixodidae; genus Dermacentor; species Dermacentor variabilis. The sequence continues at coordinate 70,951,767 of NC_134568.1, forward strand.
GGTCTGGAACAGATTTTTACGCAGAAATATTGAGCTAAGGTTGGAATATAGTTAAGCAGCAGCACACTCTTTCTTTCTTCATATAATATGTACAGTGCAGATACTTCTTTCCTGTTCCCCTCTTAACATATATATTTAATGCTAAGCATTCTTTGTCTCATTCCAGGCACATTGCTGGAAGTGGGTAGGTATTATCTGTCGCACTACCCTTCGGACCTCTGTAGTAAAAAGAGATGCATTGCAGACAGTCGAATCAAACTTGCGTCCTCGAGCAATGCAGCTGAATGCTCTAACCATTAGGCAACAATCAATTTCTTTGTCTGTTTATTACATTAGACCACAATCGCACGTATGCTTCTCTCATGCCAAAGCCGACTCGTTCTTTGAGACGTTTGGCGCGTGCGTGTTCTTTCCTTGCGATTGCTTGGGCTTTGAGACGCTACTGCAACTTCTCGAGGATGGGCCTACAGGCCCCAGCACTTCTTTCGTAGCTCCCAAGGCTACGTAGAAACTGTGCGACGGTGTACCACCTTAATAATTGACTCAGGTCGAACAGATTTTAACGTTTCATCGCCGGAGCACAAATGCCATCGTCGTTTTAACATACACCACATGACACAGCCATTGGTACATACGATTCCATAACACGTTGTCGCTGATGATGTCACAATCCCGGTTTCTATTGCTTACACTCGTCCAGTACCTATGTAGAACCCCACAATGTGTACTTCGTAAACATGCGTCGAACAGCCGGAGAAGAAATTAGGCCATCGGGGTCACACGATCGTCGTCACCATCGTCTTGCTACTTTCGTCACACACACGCTCGCGTCAGGCACATGGCTCCACCTAGTAACGCTTCGTGCAATCCCAAACGATGCTGGATAGTCAGCTACGAGGAAAACGCTTCGCATAACATCAATTCCCACATAGTGTGGGATCTCCTTCATTTGTTGGGATAGGGCTTGGAGCCTGATAATGAAACATACGAATCGCATTTGGTCATTTGGTCAAGCATGTGGAAATCGACATGGTTATATTCCTTCGGAAGTGCGCTCACACTTTTGGCCACAAACAGCCCAAAACGCATGACCTAATTTGTAGCCTATAATTGTGTAGGTCCTTCAGAAAAGACTAACCAGCGCACAGTCAGTATTCTTTAAAAGAAGATTTTTAAAAAATGTGTGGCGCACACGCATTGGTAGCAATCAATGTTATGCGAAGCATTCTGCTGATAGTTGGCTATCAGCTTCGTTTCGGGTTCCGCAAAGTGTTACCAGATGGCATGCAGTTGTGTGTGTGATGAAAGCGACAAGTCGACGGCGCGACAACGACTAAATGACTAAGCGACTAAATAGACAGCCAAGGCCTACTGCCTACAGGCGCGCCGCACCGCGCATGACAGACACCCAGATACCAAGCTACTTGCTGAAATGTCGCTGTAAGAGGCCAATTATGCTTGCTATTAAAACGAAGCGCTGTTTATTGCCATTTCCTAACAGCGGCTGACAGGTTTTCTACGAAGTAATGAAAACATTTATTACCGTTACTTGTAATTACGAGCCTAAACGGTTTAAAAAAAACGAATGAGTCGTAACTGAAGGGGAGAACAGGCTGAATGAGACAGCTATTTGCCAGCAAGCTGCAATTAGGTTTTTATATTGATACAATGTAGCGCGCCCCTTCCGTTCTTCATTGGCCCTCCGCACTCTGCTAATTATACACATCCTGCATGTGCTCGCGAAAAGCAAAGCCCCCCTCTCTACTTGCTCCTCAGGCTGAAAGCTTGCTTGCACGACTGAGTGAGCCGTCGTAACTCACTGTATTTGTTTTCGAACGGGGCTATTTTGAGCAAGCTGACCACACCAACTCTGAGTTAAAGACGACCGCTTCGCACCCCGGCATCCAAACTTGACACTACAGGCGGCACAGTTTGGTTCTCGACCGTCTCGCTGCTTCTCAGAAAGGGCTGCGCTCTTTTTTTTTTTAAGCCTTATTTTCACTTTTGCTCGTTTTAAGTTTACCGGACGTGCCAACGCATACACTGAGCTTCCAGAAACTCCTGCACTTCAAAGGACTGTCTGCACTTGGGGGGTGGCGGGTACTTGAGCTCATCCGAATTGTTTCCTGCAGGTTTGAAGACTCTGCATAAAAGCAGAGTGTATTTGTCGTCGCGTACGCGATTCGCCTTCTTAATAGCGTGATGTCATATTGATCACCGTTTTCCCGTGATGTAATTTTTTTTTCAGCTGCATGTTAAATCTGTTGAAAATCATCTACTGTGGTGAACTTTCAACCTCGTTTACCTCGGTGGCCTCGCGTATTTTTTTTTTCCTCTTTCTTTTTTTGTGATTCATCTTGGATGCTGCAACAGTTTTCAAACATCCTTGCGAACGCTCGGGAACTGTAACATATAACGTGTCACGAATGGAAGGGCAACACGCAGACACGAGAAAACGTGCCGCATATGCGACTCTAGCATCTCGACATCACTAGCACTCGAGCATTGGCACATATGTATATTGTTTGCTCTGAATGCTATGGCTCGGGTGAAATGCGAAAGTTCACGTTTCGTAATTCTACACCGTCACCGAGGCATCGAGAAGTAACATGCGCCCGACGCCCATTGGCTGATGTAACGGTGACGATTTTTATACCGCGCATCTTTTCCCGACTTGCAGAATAAATCATTACGTGGCCCATCGATGAAACACGAGCGTTTTTTGCCGAACTTTCTTTGTTCTTTAGAAACATGTTGGTGGTGAAGACGGCTATGCTCAGTTGCAACTTGGACAACAGCATGCTTGTACTGTTATTCTCATATATAGGGAACTCATCTATACTTTCACCAAACCTTGCTTACAGTGAACGTAGGATCCCACACTTCTTATTATGCGATTTCCTGCCTTCTTCGTTGCACTGAGCTTTGTCTTCATGCATTAGTGTATGTCCAAACTATTCAAATATCTGCTAAACTAAAGCTCCGCGACAAAAATAAGTGTTGTCTGAATTCTTGTGCGCAGTTTGTAGCGTGCCCAGCCACACGATGGGATCCAGAGGAGAGGCACGTACAATTCATATGTTCCAGAACGCATCGCATACTTTCTGCATTGAAACAGACGGTATCGACCTGCTTGAATTTTAAAGGCGAAGCGCTGAAAGAATTTCCGCGATCGGGTGGCAGACGTTGAAAATGTGTTGGCTGCAGGTTACTGCAGGTCACTACACTTGGTCGCCGTCCTAATAATGAGAGTGTGAAGTCAAAGCTTAAATCCAGCACTAGCACGTTGTACAAGAAGGGAACACAATGCCTGATGGGCTTGTACTTTCAATACGTTCTTAGAGCTGCGAATTTGACTTTTTTTAGCACAACAATGTTTTCAAGAAGTGTTATGCGAAAAACAAAACTAAGCACCGATTTCAGACCGAAGAGAAAACTTACTGAACGACATATTTTTCTGTAACGTCCTCGGTAGTTTCTCTAATCAAAATCTGCAGTTTTACGTGCCAGAACCACGATACGATTATGGAGCATATGGTTGCGAGGGACTCCGAATTAATTTTGACTCCCTAGGGCTCTTTAACGTGCAGCGAATGCACGTTGCACTAGTGTTTTTGCATTTCGTCCCCATCGCAATGTGGCCGCCGCGGCCTGGATTTGACTCCGCGCCCGCGGACATGGCAACGCAACGCCAAAGCCACAACGCCACCACGGCGGGTTGCCTTCAGTAGGGTTACACTGCCCTCTACGCTGCCCTCTACTCGCCATTAGTGACGTCATTACTTCCGCTTTCTACTTCCGGGTTTCCAGGAATTTCGCCAAAGTCTTGCTCAGGTGGCGGGTCTCTAAAGTTTACGATTCTGTGCATTGGTGTGCGGTTATCAGTGATTTCCCATTAATTCTAATTATTCCAGACACTTCAGTAACTCAGCTTGTAACTAAACTTATGCTCTGATATCACAGCTATATGACGCCCATCAATATTGTACTGTACTGTTTCTTTTTTTTTTCTGGTTGATCTTGAATTTCGTCCCCGGTCGTCTCAGGAGGTGAACCGAAAGTGCTGCGCAAGATATAAGAGTGTCACTCGATGCGCGTGCCACTAAAAAATTTCACACATCACCTAATGCCCTCCTTGTAGTGTCTGGAGAAGGCCACGGTCCAACAATGGTCCCTAAATGAGTGCGCGACTCCCCATTGCTTTGAACTTGATACGCACTTCTTGCCTTTGCTAGGCATAAAGCAGATAAGTTAACGGCATATGATGCCGATTCAGCGCGTGTTATTTTATGTAGGATTAGTGGCTCCTGAAGCCCCTACCTAGCTTAAATATATGAGACGAAGTTTCTACATCTCTCGGTAAGTTAAAAGAAAATTGAAGTTGTAGTTCAAGGTCCACTGCATGAAGAAGCGATCTTTTCACTGCGTTATCGAACCACGTTGTCAAAGGCCATTCCACATACAGTTTCTTCATGATGTGTTTTACGCCATAAGCGAAGATAGTAATAACGCACATTTCACCTTGTTCGTGAGTTGTGTTTTGCCATATACAGAGACCGGTGGTTCCTGAATTATTTAATGTGGCTTGGGAACAAATTGAAATGCATAATGTCCGCAAGATGCTTTGCTGAGCATATATCACGCAACTGAAACAATAATTTCACTGTGTGATGCCCTGGCGTGGATGTTACTCAGAAGCTCTAGCGGCGACTTCAAGTTCGAACGAATCATCCAGTTCTCAGATGCGTCACAGTGGGCAATGAACTTCGTTGTTGCCACTATGGTACATAACTCGGATGTAATGCATGATGCCAAGCGAGAGATCTTAAATAGACGCTGTTCACCCGAGGCTGGAATTACAATAGCGCACGCTGAGATATGCTGAATACAGAACCTATACGTATACGTATCTGTTTTATTCTTGCATGTTTCTCGTGAAGTTCCATCAAAACAAGCTGGACTGCCACCAAGGGAGGAACTTCGCATTTATTCTTAATATCTTCGACTTCTACCTACATTTGTGGCTGCGGGTGAATCTCTGGTAGCTGGCGATCCTTGCAGCGTTTGTATCCGGGAATGCTTGCCTGTCGTCTTCGTAACCGAACATGCACATGAGACCCACTTCTTGAAAGTAGCGTTGTCGATAGAGGATGCCAGTTGTGATGCCTAGAGATGTGGCCATATGCTTCTAGTGTTTGCAGCACGGTAATAGGTGACTATCGTGCCTCTGCCACAGCTATTGTGCTTTAATTTCGTCTTCGGCACAACAAGGCCTACATGAAAGCTCCTTTCCATTTGTCAAGCGCATCTTGTTCTCTTTAGAATGAGATTTTCCTTGCAGTATGCTGGTAACGAGTACCAGAGTAGTGACTGTGCCAAAGTCGCATGGAGTGCGAACAACGTTTCTGTGTAACTCCCCCATCGTACACCCGCTAAATGCGCAAAACACGTACCACGTTGTTTACTTTCGTCTCCATCAGTTCTAACTGTATTGTCCACGAAATGCACCTATTCAGTGCTACTGCAAGAAAACGTTGGTTTTTGACAATGTCCGAAGGATAGTTTCGAGGCATAACTTGAACTCTTTGAAGCCGCTTGATAGTAAAAGGCAGCACCACTGACTTTTCAGCGGAGAGGCAAGTTTTGGGGAAACAAACCGTGGGCTTCGTTCCACCACAGCACACGTTCACTAGCCATTTTCCCATAATTGTTAAGATGAAGCTTTTGAGGCATGTTGGCCGGAATGATTCGAGGGCCACGGGACTTCTTTCCTGGCTTCAACACAGGGTCAGTTTTTGATATATTTCAGGAGGTTAGCGCCTTTCTACTTCTCTAGATTTTGTTCCAAACACAAAACTTTTATTAGGCCGCATAAGTCACTCCATCCGGGCCTGGAGCTGTTCCTTCCTTCGCAGCGGAAAATCCACTTGCGAGCTTCTCTAACCGCAAATCTATGTCGAAATCTGTGGAGTCTCATTGTTGTCCACTTTCAACCGCAATTTCAGTTAGTCCGAATGAATCCTTAAATTATTATGTGTTGGCAACAGAACGTGGCCGTGCAAGGAGTGCTCAAAATTCCCCTGCTACTGTAACCTAATCTAATTCACCTGACAGTGACAACGCGCGAAAATGTAAGGCATGCTTAGACGTAAAGGTGGGGCTTACACGATGTCACAGACCTTCGCAGGTGATTGAATGGAACGGCAGAGCTCGGTTCCAGCGCTTGAATCAGATCGTCTGTAGCTGTCTTTGCATGATAGGCAACATTTCTTGTGCTTCAATGTAGAGTAGTGTAGTGCATATGAATTGTTTACACGCACATTACGTATTGAAAAAAAAATAAGAAAAGGAATGCAGCCCAGGAATCAAAATCAAGAAAGAGCCATCAAAACTACGTCGCTATTAACTTGTGAAGAGGATAATAATATAAAACCTTATCTAAAACTCTCCATCTGTATTCACTCTTGCAGTCGCCGACGCTACACGTACCCCATGCCCCGCCGACATCGCCCTCGCTTGTGTCGCTGACAGAAAGGCCGCATCCTTACATTGTGCATTGTTTGCTAGTGCAGCAATTTCTCGCTGATGAAACGAAGCAGAGTGTGGGCTGCGCCCGTAATGCCCACTTGAAGTATTGCGTATTTTTTTGAAGATGAAGCAAACCTGCATTATACGGAAACATGGGAATAAAATAGTTGTTATGTGAAAACAAATAATCAGGAAATCTCAAAGCGAGAACTGAAACTATCGAATCCTTCGGATAAGAACAGAGAAAACGCTCACTGAATCTATAAAAAATATGAATCAAGAGCGCTCGGCGGGATCTATATAAGTCTATATAATTTCAGTTCGGCGACACTATATATGGATGAAATTGCGTGCAGTCATGAGCAAATCTCAGTCTCATATATATATATATATATATATATATATATATATATATATATATATATATATATATATATATATATATATATATATATACAAGACGAGAAGCCCGTAAACGAGGATGCCTTCCGCGCCACAGCCTTGAGCTGGTCGATGACACAGTTACAAATGGGCGCCGGCGTTGGAGCGTCCTTGGCCTTCTTTTATGCATCTTTGTTTCTCTCTGAAGTGGATCACGTGACGCAGTAAACGTCATGGCGGAGCGCCGGACCGACTCGGTAAAAATATACACCAACTCACATCGTTCACTCGACAACCACGCAACGAAACCGTGTAAACTGTCACAGCACTGACGTAATCGGGGGGGGGGGGGGGGGGGGGTAAAAAAAGAAAATTTCCTTGGCGGCGCTGCTTTCAGCCTCGTACGACGGTTGGCGCCACAGGCACGGATCCCGCAGCGCTATCGACGTGTTTCTGGATGTTAGGACCAGGCGGCGGGTGAGAGGAACGAAGCTCCATTCTGCCGAATTTTCGGTAGCGCTCCCGCTCCCCCCTCCTCCCTCAGGCTATCCCGCGCTGGCGAGTGCACTTTTCCTCCGCAAATTCCCCTCCTTCCCGCTCGCGCAAGCCACTTGGGCGTCTGTGCTGGCGCATGCTACGCTTCCCACTTTTTTTTCAGCTTCTTTTATTTTTTTTCGGCGGCTGCCAAAGTTGAGCGAGCAGACAGGGCGGCCTCGGAGGACGGCCGGGTCCTCGCCAGCTCCCGGGCCGTGTAGGCGGCGTGCTCGCGCGGCTCGTCCTCGTCGTCGCGTTCTCCAAAGTGTCGTCGTTCGTCGGCTGCTGTCTTCGCAAGCTGCGCGTCCTGGCCGCCGCCACCTCCTCCGTGGTCGTCCCTCGGGCATTGCCTCTTCAAGGATCGGCGCGATGAAGAAACTCTCGGACGCCCACAGCGTGGCAAGGTGCGTTGCCGCAGTGTCGCCTCGCTGTTTCCCGCTCTTCTCGCGCGCTGTCTGAAACCGCGAGCTATAAGAGACGGGCGTCGTCGCGCGCCCACCCAGTCTCGATGAGTGAACACCGCGTCCATCACAACTATGGCATAGCGCGTCTCCCGCCGGAATCTCGTGTAATCTCGCTCTTCCGAGCAGCTCGGTCCAATGCGGCACGCAGCGGCCCTCTGTCTTGGCTGACTCCGAGCTCGGAGCCAGGCTGTCAGCAGCGCCTGTAACCGATAAGCGCGCGCATCGTTGTCACGTGGAGCGCGACCAGCATGTTTTCAAGCTGCCATGTGACCGATATTGCTCGCGCTCTTTCGTGCCTCCGCTAGTGTGTGCGTGTTTTTTTTTCTTTTTTTTTGTGATCGTAAAATTCTAGTCCACTCGCCACGCCTTTTTTCAGTTTTGCTTCGACACTAGTGCTCTACCTGTAATTTGCATAGTTTGAATGCTATTATTTCGCATGAAAATATAGTCTCTCGCACGTGTTTCCAACGGAAGCACTATCAACAATGTCCGACGTTGTGGTGCCACTAGGAAATACCATGACGGACTTTTTGCCGCTCGGCGCTTCGCTTAAGTTGCGTTCCTGTCGTTTTCTTCTTTTTTTCGTTCAACTCGGCATTTTTTTTTTTTTTGTCACAGCAGCACACAGTATAGCGCTTGTTGTTGGCCGAAGCGGTCATCGTGTTGCATTACTGTGGAGGGCGTCCTTCGATTGATTGTTGAATATCAAACAGTTCCAATATCGCTAGTGATTTCTTTTGAAGTACTTCGTAGCGGTGAATGTATAAGTATTGTGAAAACAAATAGTTAAGGCATGACCATAGCCTTACATGAAATATGCAAGGGAGACCTATCAGGTCGCTGCGTCGCAAGCGGCCAAGCCGATGGGTATTACAGAGGGCTGGCACATGATTTAACACATTTACTGTAGAAAAACACCAAAACAAGACAAAACGGAAATGCATATATAGCGAGGACAAACAACTGGAGTCTGAGTGCACCATAGTTGGAAATAAAACTATGTTATTGATATCTGTCATGTTCTGTAGCATGGCGTCATCCTTTTCTTTCCTCTGTAAGGTGCTCGTTTCACCGTGTTCATTACTTTTTTTTTTCATTTGCGCTTGAAATGCAGTGCGCCAAGTTAATACTACGCACACTAAGTAGAGACCTAATGGCGACGAAAGATGTGTGAGGAAAAAAACTACTACACGGTTTTCTCGGTACATACAATAGAATAAGAATCCTGTAAGTATTAAGCCAGCAGCGTAATGGCAGCCGACACCCCAGAGGCGTGCTTTCCGACTCGTAATTTTCTCAAGACAAAAAAGCTACACCAGCTTCGATTCATTACTCAATGCTGCAGCCCAAAATCGAAGGCCTTGCTTAAGGTTTTGTACGCCTGATATACGAACGTTCTCCGTAGACGGCGGCTGAAGCAACTACGTCACACAGACTTCCAGTGTCAAATCGAGCGTTCTAGACTGCTCTGCAGGCATATCTCGGCTTGAGATCTGCTCCCGAGGTGCCGATGGAACAGACATGCTTCAAAAAAAAAAAAAAAGAGCACAAAACTTTGCCGCGGAAGCTCTCCTAATCTGTCATTAGAATTCGGGGCTTGATAAAGGATTCCTTTACATTTAAATGGGAATGACCGGTAGAGTCGCGTGCTTTGTCTGCGGCTGCGAAGAGAACATGGAGAATTTACTGGGCCACTGTTCTCGATTTGAATCTCAAAGGCTCGTCGGCCCACAAGACAGTGAAGCACTTTTGGGCTTCTTGAGGAAAACTGGTCCTTACGAACATCTTTGACTGCGTGGCGCCGTCCGCGCGCATGCAAATGCTCGCCACATCTTTCCTTGCCATCTCTCTCATTTTTCTGCTCCCCTGTTCTCTTTACCCTAGCGTAGGGTAGCCGACAAGGCGCTCTTCTGGTTAACATCTCTGACTTCTTTCTTTCTTTTCCCCTCACCTCTCTGATTTCGGTTGATCTTGTCCCATTCTTATCTTCCACTGTTCATTGCCGTATGATCCCTGTGATAAAGTATTCGGAGCACCGTTCGTACGACTGATGAAGCTTGGCAAGAATTAACATCGGAATAAAATCGTTAGATTATCGCGGCCTAGCATCATGACGTCTTTAACTACGGTGTGAAAGACCCGATATATTCTGTTTGCCCCTGTACACGGGGGCATTCATGTGCGTCGGGCGAAAGTGATAGTTTGGTGTTGCGCGTGGATTTTTTTAAAATATAATTTTATTTTCAATCGCTTTCGTGAATTTACTCTCCCAGATTAGGTTTTCACGTGTCTTAAGTGCACTCTGAATCCATCTCTGCAGTCATAAATGCGAAAAACAGTCCAAATGCTGTCACATTAGCGCAGGATAGCGTGTTGAAAGTCATGACTACGAATCCTTGGTCAATGCTGATCAGACTTTTGAAGAAACTGTTGTCCAACAATTGTCGTCCTAGTTTAGCAAGTGAGCTTACGAATCCAGATAACCTGTTTCAAGCAAGGATATATTATTAGGTTAAGAAAGTCATTATTCCTAAGAACAAACTGCAGTCGAGGCTATTTTCGAAAAGCTGAACATTACGAGATAACTACCCGTTTTGCTGAGTTAACTAAAGGTGCACTGCTTGCCATCTGCCGTTACGTGATCCCTGAGAAAGCAAACTTGGCTTTTCGACTTTGTGTATAGTAAGTCCTACTTCTGGTTCGATACAACATTCTCTTTGATACTGATGGTGAACATATAACAACGACTGCATCTGCCAATGACAGCCAGTTCTGACAAGCATGAAGAAAAAAAAATTGGCGAGCCCGCAACACTTCCGGGGGCTACTGATAGAAGGCTAAAGGGAACACATAGGGGGACTACATCAGGAAACTATTAGGATTCACTTTTGTTTCCTTGTGTAGGCGCCGCCGAGGTGTATACTCCTGGATCCATTTTGTAACACGCAATGGAGACAAGCCAACGTGCGCGTCCTTCTATATATACAAGTGGCGGGCCCTGTCCCGTGACGTCACGAACCGCTAGGCGCAGCCGCGCAAACTAGGCGCTCCTTCGTCTCGCCGATAACACCTTCTGTTGTGGAGTAGAGCTAGCATTTGTGGCTCTCATTGCAAAGCTTCCTCGGGCTGGCCTGGGTTCGAATCCGCCTACGGGCAAACGCATTCGAAATTTTCTCTTCAAATCTCTTGGTTTATTATACCTGTATATGGTCTACATAACCTCCTTCCATACCATTATGGCATTTTTCTGTACTCTACATCGATCTTATACATTACTATAAGTACATTTTAGCGTTCCTACCATTAAATTTACCACCACCGCCCGACACCCGCAAAACGCCCAATGGACCAAGTGGTGCTTTCGCACTAAAGAGAAAAACTGTTAATCTGTCTCCAGATTATTTTAAGGATGTATTGTTTATTCTGTTCTATTGCAACACGGCGCTTTTTGTTTCTTTATCGACAAGTGAAACATAAGGAGATGTTGCCAGAAGTGAATGGAGCCGACTGCTCCTTACCGACGCTAATGCTACTAAATAAAGAAAGGGGTAGAAAGTGTTCGAATAAAAGTGGAACAATGTCCCAGCAGTGCGAGTAGATGAGACTTCAAGACAAGGCCTGACTTAATATGAATGTAGGAGGCCGCACGTTGCGCTTCCCTTGCGTGCTGGCAGCGCTTCCGCATCAGCAGTAACGTTTCCAAGAGGATTGGTTACAGCGGTCCCGGTTTCTGAAAAAAACATTGCTATGGAGCTAGTTGTTGGCTTCAGCTAAGCTCCTTTATCGGTTCGCACAGGAACAAATTATTTATTGATTTTGTGTATCGGGGGCTGTCAAGGGTTGTATATGCCGCCCCAAAATATCGGAACATGACTCGTTTTGTAAACTTTAAACGGATACTATAAGTAGCTATCCGGCTATAGACCAGCGAATCACCCCTATAAGCTGCGTTTCGAGACGCCGCGTGTTCTCCGTGGTCTATTAAACCCGGCGCGCATTACTGAAGCTTCTTTCGCTAAGGTCATGCAATCTGTTATTGTTGGGACAAACAAAACTCGACCCCTTTCCATTTCTTTCTCAGTACCTGTTCTTTCCTTTCTCGGTACCTAGAGGGTTGTCGTTGATGCAAAGTGTGATTTAGTGGGCATTGTTTCTCGCAGAACTCGTAGACACGCCGGTAAAGTACGTCAAATATTTAAAATAAGGAAACGGAGCGTAAGCGCTCAACCCTAATGGTATGACATCACCGAAGCCCAAAGTGCCACGCTACTGACATTCGCTCGCGTGAGGAGTCACTATACGCATGCGCAGACGATCCGGCCAGTCTGCCCGGCCCCTCATTGCAACGGATCGCGAACCTTGCTATACTAAAAGCCCTCTTAACTTACTACTGAGCGAGTCTTACGAGTCATTTTCAGCGTCAGAGTCCGCCAAGCAGGACTTAAGATGGGTTTAGGGAAAAGGATTGGCGGGATGGACGAGGACGGTGGTCGACAGGGAGCACGACGCAATGTCTTAACACTATCGCTTTGCCGCGAGAAGCAGCGCACTCGCTTACCTCAAACTCTGATACGGCCGATGCCATGAAAAGCGCGCCTGGCTGGCCGCATTTTACGCTTCTATACTGCAGCATGCCTCGCTAGCGTTTGAAGAAAGTTTGCCGAGTCACGCACGTAGGAAGAGCAGCCGCACGGAGAGGGCTCGCTGCTGGGCGGGTGGAGGGGACTGAGTAGAGGCACACGGTAATCCCCCACCGACGATGGATGGCGCAGTGGCGCCATTAGCATTCCTCAATGCAAGCGGTGCGGGGCGCCCTTGATGTGAGTTGCGTACGCGAATAGCCCGCTCGCTTACCCCCTCAAGCTCCACTGTTTGTTTGCATGACCAATTTTCCAAAGAGTGGCCCCAGCGAGTATACCCCAACGTTGCCCTCAGTTTGTTTACTCAACCGTAGTAGCGAGAATCGCACAGATGTGTACATGAACATCGAGCTTTGCTTTAAATATAAGATTGCTGCTTTCGTTCCTCCACAACGAGAAGACTCGGCATTAAACGAACATTTCTGCTATGACGCACAGTAAATGTTTTGTTTTGGCAGACGACGAGCTCCACAAAACAGGGAACAACGCTTAGCTTGCCATAAAAAGGCTATGGTGTTCATTCCTTTTTTTTCTTTGGTATTTATTTATTTTGTTTGAAACAAAGATGTACAATAGCTTACTCCTGAGATTATACTTGTGAGTGTGTGGATGACATCCGAGGAAGCTTGACTTTTTCAATAACTTTCGCTTTTCAGTTATTGCACGACACGTCCAAGCACTAGGTGGCTTGTCTTAGCGTACGTACGTCCGTGCATCCCTATCTCGATATGCGAAGGACGAAAACCTTGCGTAAAAAATCATTCAAACTTTCGCAATCTGCTCTAAACGCCTCCGCTGAGCACATAAAGGTGACAACTCCATATTAAAGGGCGGCGGGAAATAGTAGGTTTACATTGTCCGTATTTAGAATTAGATGTACTATTTTTCAGAGAAGTCAATTAGAGGGACATTTTGGTAAGAAGCTATTGTAGCAGGCGGTCGGGAAATGTGGTGTCTGAGACGCATTGTTCTCGGGGTTTTTTTTATGTTACAGGTATTGTCCCACACGAGATGTCACGCCCTTCTCCAACTAGATGGAGCTTCGCGTGAATCTTATTGCTTCGGGAGTGTAGCCATAAGTGGGTGGTTAGCCCCGTCTAAGAATAAAAATCTCGGAGTCAAGAAGGCTCAAGACACGTTTCATATATATACAATAGAGTACAGAATGTCTGAACAATTAAAAAAAAAACATACAAAGGCTGGTGCGATGCCTTCAACGCATGATTATAGTGTTCATAATTTCTCTTGAATCGTATTTAGAGATTATTACAGGCAAAGAAGCAAGGGTGGTTTCGCTCTGTATGTCAGCTTGAAGAAACGTATACCGATATAGTAACAGTTTGTGACCACTCGTAACAGTTTCCTATTCTGCCAATAAGAGCCGCTAAAGAAAAATAAAAGATGTCGCAACAAGCAGAATACCGGCTCGGCAAATTCGCAAGAAACTTTTCTCAGTTCACAAGTGTTCTGACAGCGGTGGCGGTGTTAACATCTTCTTACCGGCCGTCATCGTTTCGCTACATGCCGATTCTAATTTCTCTTATTTGGGACTGTACCCTTAACCCAGAGGAAACGGTGTTCCGGAATAATTGTGGCTGTCTGGCAGCACATCAGTTACAACAATAAGAAGCAAACAGGCATTGAAGCCAGAGAAAGTATGTGGTAAATAAAATGTTATCTTTAATTGCAATACCGAAATTATAACGGCAAGGGAAATAAAAGTGGGCGAATAGACAACATCTGCATTAAGCGTGCGGGGCCGAGTTCACAGAGCTTTCCGTTCGTAAGTGCTGCTTGCCATTGACCGGCTGCCTTAGCTAATGATACGGCCAACATCAGGATTGGACGATACTTGGTGCGCTATAACATAAAGCTGTTCCAAATGTTTCCACTCCAATTCTGCAGCCACCCTCCACGATCCGTCAAAAAATTTTCGGCCAACCTTCGCCTGTCTGTCGCGCAACGTCACGAAAACTGCTATGACGTGCACACACAGATTATGCATGATTAGACTACACAAAGGAAACATTATTTCCAATAGTGCGCATTTTTCGCTTTAGCCGTCCGCTATTGGTCGAAGGTTTTCGGGCTGCGTTCACTTCGCCTGTCTGTCACGCGACCTCACAAAACCGCGAGAACTCACCACGTCAAAGTGGTGTTTACGCATTAAAGACGCAACAATATTGCCAAACGAAACCGGAGCTTCTTTTTTGGAATAGCCGGGACTGCCCGTTCCAAAAGGAATGGAAGATCGCTGCTCGCCGATCACTCTGGCACTGGCTACTCGGAGCTGCCGAAGAGAACGGATTTGTTTTGGCACAACAAACATTTTTGATCTGCAGTATACCGTTGTAGAGCCCCTTCTATACGTATACGACATCGCTCTTCCAACTGTTCTTCGCTGAGGAGCCACCCCAAGCTAAGGGGAAGCGGGCCAATCGCAGACGTCGACAGCACCCTCCTCATCCAGTTCATTTCCTCATCACTTGGCGCTTGGTAAACCGGCCTCTGGAATATTGCAGAATTTATTGCACTCTTTAATTAATCCGCGTGTTAATTGTGAGAGAAGCTGGTGGAGACACAAAAGCAGGCCAATCGCAGACGTCGACAGCACCCTCCTCATCCGGTTATCTACTTTCCCTCTGCTAGCTCGGCTCCAGCGAAACCCTCTACACTTCTGCGTGTTCCTCGCCTCTTTCCAGCCAAGTAGATGAAAGCCTGTCAAGGTAGGCATATGCCATTCGCTTTGAAACGAAACAAAGGTGACCTCCTTTTAACGAGAAGAGCGTTCGACTGGGATTTTCAAACAGCGCTGCTGGTCACCGTCCGATGCTTGCTTCGGTGATTACGTAAATTTAATGTCAGGCGATTGGTATAAAACAGATTGGAATAGTTTACATTATTCGCGACTCCAAGCAAATGCTCGATACCTAGAGAGAGAGAGAGAGAGAGAGAGAGAGAGAGAGAGAACATTCAGTTGGGCCATCGAGGTCGTTGCTCTTGAGGTCGAGTGGGTGGTGTCCTCATTCCAGGACTCGACTGGCCATGGCTGCTCGACGTACTTGCTGTATCTCCCACCGCTCAAATGACGTGCTTTAAGTGTTGAGGTTTGCCCCCACACCCCAACGACATGTGAAAGAGTGTAGGGCGTGTGTCGCCGCACCAGGGGCAGATGCCGCGATATGTATGTGGGAACATTTTGGTGTATCTGTATAGGTTTGGGAATGTGTTGGTCTGAATAAATCTGAGAGCTACTGCCTCTTCAATGCTGAGCTTTCTGTGAGCGGGAGGATAAATTCTGCGGTTAAGCCGCTGGATCTCGAGTCGGTCGCAGTAATTGGATGGCAGGGGCACGAAGGTAAAGGGTGGGGATTTATGAGAAGATTGGTTTTGCCCCGCTCAGTTGATTAGCGCTCGAGCTAAGTCGTTCGCCCTTTCGTTCCCCTCCAGGCCCACGTGGCCCGGCGTCCACGTGATTTGATGGGAATCTTGCAGCCTCGGGCCTAGAATCTGAGCCGCCAGCAGCGGTGTTCGTCCGTTGGTAAAGTTACGGCATGCCTGTTGGAAGTCGGTAATGACATGAACTTCCCTGCCTACCCTGTCTTCTTGCATTATTACTAGCGCCGCGGCTATGGTCTCAGCCGCAGCTGGGGTCTCTGCCCTGACGGAGGCCGCAAAGGTCAAGGAGTTGTCTCTCCCGTTCACGGCGGCTACCGCGAAGAGGCCCCCTATAGGGTACGACGCCACGTCCACGTACGTTACGTACGGGTCACCCTTGAATTGTCGGCGCTGTCTGTCGACGCGAGCCTTGCGTCGTCCTTCATGGAGTTCATGACTCATGTGCTTCGGTATGGGGTTCGCCTTGATCTTGCCTCTGACCTCAGGCGGGAGTGATCGTTGCCCACTGAGGGCACGGAGCTCCGTTGCCGTTCTGGTCCGGTGGAGGATGGCTCTGCCCGCCGCCGTGTTCTGTAGTCTGGCTTTTTGCGAAGCCATAACCGCGTCCGACAGCTCAGTGAAGGTGTCGTGGATCCTGAGGGCCGCTAACTTCTCGTCTGAGGTGATTACAGAAAGACTCAGGGCCGCTTTGTACGCCCCTCTGATGATGGCATCAACTTGTTCTTGGTCGCATTTGTATAGCGAGTGGTAGGGTTACGGCTGGCTATACGTTACTCTCCTGATCACCAGAGCCTGGAAGAGGCGTAGTTCTAAAATAGTCGTGATACAGCCGAGCACGAGTCCGAAAATGAAAAAAGAAAGGCGGATGTTGAAATACTTGTTGTATACTATTATGCATGTCATCGCGGTGGAAAGACAGCAATGTATGATTTCACAGTTTCTAGAAAGCAGCAGACGGCGCGCATCGGAAAGCCACTTGGGTAAGAAACTTCCGCAGTGGGAAAAGACCACTTATACAATACCATTTTGTTCGAAAGACTTGTCTTGGGATGTCGGCTTTTTCGCCGGTGAGTAGACAGTTGCCTTCTTTTCATTTATTTTAACTATCTTGCTGACGTTTAAAATCGCGGAGTGCACTTTTTAAGACAGGAGCTTTGATAAATTATAGTGATGTACGCTTAAGTTTAATTTGGTTTTGTTCGCTTATAGTTTTCTGACGCAGCAGTAGTGTTAAGCAGGAGGAATATTATCGTTAATGTACTTTTGTCTAGAGGCACAACAGCCGGAATGATAACTATACCTCGGAAGTTCGAATGTTGACCATGACACATATTATGCCGCGAGGCGACATGGTTTTCATAGCAGGCTATAGTGTAGTGGTGCAAGCGGAATATGCTGTTTTTTTCATTCACCGCGGGGAGTTGTCAGCTTATTAGCTCGCCAGAAATCTAGAGGCATCCGCAAACAGCGCTCGTTCCAGCGTCGGAGCATTTGACCTGCGCCCAGCACCGCTAGCTTGCTTTCTGACACTTTGCACACAGCTTAATTTCATTACAACTGGTTCGATTTGTTTCCAAGTCATGCATTTACACTAATACAGCTGACTTTGCAAGAGAAAGACTTCGCTAAATTTTGGAAACATGTTGGAAGAAACTCAACTTGGTCCGATTGGTTGTTATTAACTTCTCACGTTTTACTGGGTTTGAGAATTTCTATGGGTGGAAGGTGTCTGCTGTGTTCCTAAGCCAAGGGCCTGCCTTGAACATTGCGTACTGCGAGCATGAGCAAGCGTCAGACTTCGGACGCAGATCATCTTATCACAGGTATTAGCTAACTATACAAAGAAGGTGCACCCCGACTCGCAAAGGGAATGCTCATTGTTTTTTATCCAATGACACTGTGACCAGCTAAACTTACAGTATTTAGCCTCGTTCTATCAGTGCAGAATATGCTTATTTAGCTTCTGAAAGCACGACAAACGCTACTGCCTGTACATTGTGAAATGTGATATGCGATTAACTGCAACACGAGTCGCAGGGCGGAGTTGCCTCTGTAGGTCGAAAACAGTCGTGTCGTACCTGTAGCAGTGGATTAACGCCGCTAACCAGTGCTTGCGCCTTTCGGAGATGCTTGCTAAGCACACACACTTCCTTTTCTTTAAGCCCCGGCTTGCTTGAAAGGCTCTCTGTCTTGAAAAAAATCCGATGCGGCTCGCTGGGCAAGCCAAACGGTTGCAGGCACAGCGCACCTATTTCAGTGATTTCGTCGCTGAAATACTTGAGACAGATCTGCATAACGTGATCGGACGCAAGGACCCCTTCGGGTTCCACGAAATCCCCCCCACCTCGATTCGATGCCAAAAAAAAAAAAAAACGCGAGCACAATACCAAGCGACAAAACCGCCGTGAACCTGAATGTTCTAGCCATCCTTGTTTATTGGGACGGTGTTTCCAGCACAAGTCACCGATTCTGGAGTTGCCAATAGGACCCCTGCTCATACGAAAAATTCTAGCGCAAGAACTCTTTGTCGATACTGGCCCTAGTTTTTACCATTAAACTACCGGGGCAGCCATCCTCCCGCCCACTATCTTTGCCATTTGTGCATGCGTGCAACATTAGCACTCGGAGTGTTAGCCTGCGCCGTGGTTGACGTGGTTAAGTTAAGCAGTTGGGTGCTTTATGCCCATAGCTAATTGATTTTTTTAGGTAACTTGAGCGTTTAAATAAACTGCGTCACTTTCCAGTGACACTCACTGTACATAAATGTTCATTTTTTCTAAAACCTCAATGGTAATAATATTTGGGGTTTTACGTGCCAAAACCACTTTCTGATTATGAGGCACGCCGTAGTAGAGGACTCCGGAAATTCTGACCACTTGGGGTTCTTTAACGTGCACCTAAATCTAAGCACACGGGTGTTTTCGCATTTCGCCCCCATCGAAATGCGGCCGCCGTGGCCGGGATTTAACCAGTGACCTTGAGCTCAGCGGCCCTATAATAACACCATAGCCACTGAGCAACCACGGCGGGTACAACCTCAATGGTTAATTGTATTCGTAATATTCCGAAGATGATCGAATCGTAGAATTTGGAAACTATATGCGAATAACTTTTGGCATACAACAAAGTTGCGATGAAAAGTTAACTTGGGGATGGTTAATGTGAAGGTTCCGGCAAGGTCATTCGAAGAGAGAAAGGCAAAGTTTAGGCAAAACCCTGCACTCGGCCCATAATTGTCATGCTGGCTGAGCAGCGGTGCCGACGCCCGCACGATAGCATAACACATAACACATAGACACAAACGCCCAATTCGGGCTTCATCACTCACGGCGCACAGAAACGAGTATTCTACACATGTTAGACAAATATCGCGCACATAACTAATGACGGAAGTGTGTATCTGCGCATTTGGCCCATCTGCACGCCTGTCCATGTTGGACTGCACCACGGTCTCGTGTATGCGTTCGGAATTCACTATACGCCTTCGTATAGTATAGTGTGGGGTGCAGAGTGACCAGTGTAATGGGCACAGTAGAGTGTACAGTATTGTGTGTGGTGCAAGGTGCCCTCATCTTTTGTATCTGTGCGTCCGGTGTGTCTAGGACTGTGCGCGAACTTCATTTACTCCCTGATCTAACTCCGCTCTACTCTTTCCGAATCTAGTGGCGTTGCTTCTTACTTTACAATATTTTTGTTCCCAATATTACTGTTACGGTGAAAACGAGTAGCCGTCGCCAATTTATATATTTATTTGATTTTCATTTCTATGAAAAAAAGATGAAAAAGGTGGCCGCATGTAAACACCATATAGGATATCCTACCGTACCAACAAGCCCCTATAGCTGTCCTCGTCGACTCCATATAGGGTGTTCGTTCTTTTTTTTTTCTTGCTGCACTAATTCTTTTTAAAATATCGTATGTCACACATAACACAATTCTAACCCTCGAACTAAATTACTCGGCCAGGTAGACATTACTTCCACGAGTAATGAAACGAGGAATGAAGTAATTAACTATGCATGACTAATTAACTTTTCTGACTAAACAATTTACAGATATTGCAATCTACGAATTGTAGTTAGTGAGTTTGCAAGGCATATCGACTTGGAATAAATTCTGCGGATGGCACTGGTTTTGAGATATGCACCATCACACTTGCGGTAAAATATGCGGCAAAAAAACTGCTGTTTTATGCATTGACGCACAAAAGTAACTGGAGCGCCAGTGTATGTCGTCGGACACTTTGGCAATTAGTATCTCGAAGCCGGTGTTTCCCCGAGAATTCGCTCCAGGTGAAGACGCCTTGAGAACTCACCGGCTACAATTCGTAAGTTGGAGTATGCGCTGTACAATAGTTAATTAAAAGCGTTATTAGCGCAATCATGTTAATCAGTAACTAACCATTTTGATGCCTCGCAGAATTAGTGACTGCCTCATCACGTAATTTAGCTCAAGGGTTACAATTTTACTATCTGCCACAGGCATTAAAAAAAAAACACCTTGGCGCAGCTAAATCATACCTGGCGTAGCGCCAGATTTCGTTGTTGTAGTCTTACGCTATAATACTTTTTGCTACACCCTACATGCCATCCTCAACTTGCGCCGCGATCTCTGTGGACGACGAAGCGTTCATTCTTTAGTGGCGACCTATTCGGAATTGATCCTGTCGGTGGCAGAACGACTTCTTTTCTACTCTCTCTCTCTTGGCATAAAGGAAATGTTTGACTCCTTTGCACTGAAAAGGTGAATTTAGTGCCCTAAGGTAGCGACAGCCTGAACAAAGAAAAAGAGACGCTGCAAAGCTTTGATAGATATACGGCTCAAAATGAAAAGTTCCGCAAAAATCTCGCTATATATCTATAAAAAATGGGAGACCAAAGGACATGGGAACTGCGTTCTACATCGCTTTTTGGCAGCGATTTGCATACAAGAATTGGACAGCCGATGGAAGAAGGGATGTGGACGGCAAACGCACGCGTAGGACTCGAAAATCCGGTGACAATGGCGCTCGCACATCCGAGATTCAAAGTAGTCTCCTCCGGGTGTTCGCCGACGGACGGTGCCCAGAAGAGAACGAATAGAGCCGGGCCTTAAGAAGGCGACAAGTGTAAATACGTAAACCCTCATAGCTGTGCAGGGGAGCTTGCACGAACTTGGGAATAAAAAAAGAAAAGTATTATTATTATTATTATTATTATTATTATTATTATTATTATTATTATTATTATTATTATTATTATTATTATTATTATTATTATTATTATTGGGTGGAGGCATAGGCAACGATGATAACTGTCCCCCTTCCCCTCTCGGCTGGCGAAATGAGAAATCGAAGAACCCGGAACCGCCGTCGTAGCACGGCGACCGTGCAGCCTGTAGCGATGGCGGCAGCTGCCGTGCCCCGATGTAATGGCGCGATCTGAGAAGCCGGATGGAAGCGCGCGTGCGTAATGGTGACTAGACGAGCGGGCATGGTCCTTGCCTGGGCTACGCAAATAAAGTGACTGCTGATTTCCAAGTACCGCAAGTTTTATTGAAATAAAGAGCAACAACTGCACGGCACACCGCGCTGTCATATCTTGATTTCGGCAGCCGAGAGGGGAAGGGGAACAGTTATCACCTTTGCCTATGCATCCGCCCTGTTGTCAGACTAAACGCCGCACGCAACAGCCGCGTCCCATCAGGGAGGAGCTTTGCGCCGATCCTCACACTCTTGCATGCGTAATCATGCGAACGAGAAATAAAATTTGGAGTCGGATATCGCGGAGCACAGACACGCTAGAAGAATTCTTCCAACTAATTTTGTGTAGAAACCTCTAACTCTTCAGCACAAACATACCCACTTACTGCAGTCAACAAAAAGTTAATTATGCAATTTTATTCAATTGGGCGACTGGCAGGGATAATTATCATCTCACTTTGTGTCCCCCTGGCCGCATAACTTATTTGCACAGGTGGTCTTCGGGTGCTTCCAAGTGCCTAATCTTAAGAAAACGATAAAGATTTATTTTGAACACCCGTTGTAAGAAAATCCCAGTACTGTATAAACTGCGTAAAATTTTACTTTCAACACACTCCGTACTCTTTGTATCAGTTTTATACATTCGCATTTTATGTATGATATTACCATATACGGACTCACGTACCCCACCATTTTATTGTCAATTATTGCATCACAAAATACAGCACTTCGAGCTATTTTTTTTCTTAAAAAGATTGGACTCAACCAAATTCGCGTACCAATTACTTAATACACTACCCGTGAAACATTGCGTTGATTACCACGTTTTCGTTTTGCTCTACAGAATCATGCACAACATTATACTGTGTCCTTCGGTAAAAATTAATTATCAAAATACCGCATACCCAATACAATCAGGCACCTCGCAAACGCTAACAGTTTCAATATCTCGCACTAATTATGGATCATTGATTCTCGCATGCTGCATCGCATGTCTGGAAGAAATTACCAACAGGTCTAACCGCACAACAGCCATTTCTTAGCTGCAAAACTAATCTTCGCTCATTTATACTCGCGTCACTTGCTAAATGAGTACGTACCACATTTGTACTGTCGCACGCGTTGTTCTTTTTTCTCACGGGCTCTAGTGTTTATATAACAGTATATAACATAGAGGCCTGCTTCACAACTCCTACGAGACTTAGAGGGCGCCGCCTTTATACCATACCCAACGTACATATCTTCATGTAATCAATAAAGAACTTGAATAGATCGACCTTTGTTGGCATTAATGGACAGTTTTAATAGCTATGAGGTCACCGACGGATTTCCTCAAGGATCTCTTCTTGGCCGTCTTCTCTTCCTGCTGCTCAAAAATGTCGTTTCGCCAGCAGTTCAACACTCGTCATTCCTTCTGTATGCTGACGACTAAAAGCTATTTAAGCCTGTCAACAGTCTTCACCACTGTACCGACCTCCAAAATGATTTTTTTTTTACTCTCAAACTGGTGCAGATACAAATGCTACTCTTAAATGCTTACGAAGTTTTCTGGTGTCAATTTACACCCGGAAAACACACCATGTGCAATTTCCTACACTCTTCCGGATGCTCCACTGCCCAGGTTCGATGAAGTGAAAGATCTTCGTGTGTACTTCGACAAAACGCTAAGCTACTCTTCACACGCTAAATATGCGAAACAACGTGCACTTCGTGCTCTTCGTACAGTTTGTCGCATACCGCGTGACTTCCACTCCCCTGCTGCCAATCTGAAGGTGTATCCTATACCGTGTGCCTTCAACCACTAGATTATGCCTGTGTAGTTTGGGGCGCAACGTGCAAATCCAATTCTGACCTCACTGAACGCGTCCAAAATAAACTGATATCTATTTTCAAGCACCCCTTTTTCCATTGTGGCGACGACAGTCCAGCTCTCTGAAATATACAGTAATTCACTCCTTTAAATCAAGACGTATTAAATCAGACCCTTTGTTCCCCTATAAAGCAGCTCATGGCATTATACATTGCCCGAAGCTTCTTAATCATGTGCAATTTTCCGTTCCGCAGAGGTATACCAGGCAACTCTCCGCATTTTCTGCCCGGCCTTGTTACATTAAAGACTGTCCTGTGACTCGATTCTAAAAAAACATGTAATAAGTATTCTGCCTGTAGTGACATATTTCAGAGTTCATTTCCTGTGTTTTGTAGAAGTGTAGATAATCATGTTCTATTATTGACTCCCTTTTATACTCGCCTCCTCGTTTTGTGGTTACCAATTTGTTTCTCCATCCATTGTTTTGTCTACCACATATGTCTTCTTTGTACATCTTGTTGTGCGTTTAAGTGCATCAGTACGAAGGCTCAATAGGTGTTCCTAGGCACTACAATAAATATTTGATCGATTGATTATTATTATTATTATTATTATTATTATTATTATTATTATTATTATTATTATTATTATTATTATTATTATTATTATTATATGTTCTTTTTTATCAATGCTTGCTTATGTAAGACTCACTACTGCATCACAATTTTGTTAAATTTATTATTGGTTTTGTTCATATATTGATTTGTGTTTTCTTATCAGAATAGCACCCGGCTTGGTCAGATCCCTCACAGTGGGTTTATGCCATTTTTGGAGCAAACATAGTCATCATCATTATTATGACGCGCAGGGTTATAAAATACCCCTCAGTGTAATCCATACACACAGTGGTATTCGTTATAAGTTTAAACGTGTGGCATATTCAGCGGAATGTAGCGCTAAATTCGTACCTCACAAAATAATTCGCTACAAAGAGCAGTGTATGCCGTCGTGATAAAGACGCTACGTATCTGGAATGACGACCAGTATAAGGACGCCGCATGTCACTACGAACACGGCCAGTGGACCCAGGGCTTGTGGGAAGGATGACGTAGTATCGATTGAGGAGTTGTGAAATCCAAAGGGGAGGGAGATTCTCGGAAGAAATGTGAAGTGATAAACACACGATCGATACAATCACAGCAGCACCAACGACGACGCAGTCCGGAAACGCAAGAATTCGCGGTGCTACCTTCGCGAAAATTCCGTCACCCTCGGGAGCGGAACAACTTCCTCTCCTTCGCGTGCACATGGCGCGAGAACTCGTTGGCGCGTGCTTATTATACTGAACGCCTCGTGAGGAAAATCGTTTGCATATGAGGTGCCGAGTCCGCGCCGCAAACGGAATGTTTCTTTCTTGCTTTTTTTCTCTCTCCTTACGCTTGTTAGCAGCGCGCCCCGGTGTCTTCAGGTTAGGCGCCCTAGAAAACTAATTATCCGTTCGCGTTTGCTTCATTCGAAAGCACACCTTAAAACTCTCTAGAGAAAAAAAGAAAGGAGAGTAAAGAAATAAAGGTTGCGCGTAATTTCTTGCGACGAGCCTGCTGGTCACCCACCATGGCTCCGCTATACGGCGCCTAGTTAGAGAGAGATAGCGAGCATCGTTTTTCTACGCTAATTAAATTTAGTGGTAACAAGCTTCTTTGACCGACTCCCTCTCTATGCAAATGAAGCCTCCGGCGGTAGTGACACTGGAAGCAATGTGCGGCTACGTATAAATATCGTTTCCGCTCAAGTGGACCAAATTGAGAACGGCGTTGCGAAACTATTTTCTCAGGTATACACTTACCGAGCAACAAACTCAAAGTACGCAGTGAAGCTTGCGGTGTTTGCACAAGGTTCGGAACGCGGCGGTTAACAGCATTGTTTCGGATTATGTACGATCGCCGGAACCGTGCCTCGGACTCGACCAAATGCTAAATTCGGCCGGCTGCACCTGGCGATATTATTAATTTGAAAGCAGCGGTGAAGCGTTGTTTAATCTTGCGTCCCGCGCTCTGCCCGCATTGTATTGAACTGGGACCGAATTCACGTATGAGCTTTTTAATACGGGTTCTGCTTATTAGGCACGTGGATTCCGGAGATAAAGCAAACGTAAAGGAGGAGGAGGAGGAGACAAAGGAGAGGAAAGACAGGGAGGTTAGCCAGTGTAAGTACCGGCTGGCTACCCTGTGCTGGGGAAAGGGGTAAAGGGAATAAAAGGAGAAAGAAGAAGAGGGAAAAAATGGAAAAAAAAGAGAAAATTCACACAGTAACGCGAAACTACGCGCTACAACGTTCAAAGGCGGTCGCACAAGTCGCAGTTCCTTAAAAACTTCAACAAAGCCCTTAAGGCCTTGAGTGCCGAAGCCCGTCTGGACCAATGTCCTAGAGCTTTTTCCTCTGTAAAGGGGCGATTGTCCAGTTTTGCGAGAGCGGTCACGAGCACTTTTCTTCGCACTGCGTAACGGGGACAGTCACATAGGAGGTGTTGAATCGTCTCCTCGCAGCCGCAGGTGTCACAAGTAGGGCTGTCGGCCATGTCAATGCGGAATGAATATGAGTTCGTGAATGCCACGCCGAGCCACAGGCGGCACAGAAGTGTTGCTTCCGCTCGTGGCAACCCTGGTGGTAGGCGGAGTTGCAGACGTGGATCCAATTTGTGGAGACGTGCGTTCGTGAAATCACTGGTGTTCCACAGATTCTGCGTAAGCTCGCGGGCGAGGGAGCGAAGACTTGTGGCTGCGTCTGTTCTTGACAGCGGTATGGGTATAATCTGGGCACCATCATGAGCCGACCGGACAGCGTCATCCGCACTGTCATTTCCTGAAATTCCACAGTGTCCCGGTATCCACTGGTAGATGATGCTGTGTCCCTTGTTGATTGCGTGATGGTGGAGCAGTCGGATGTCTGCGACTAGGTGCTCATTTGGTCCATGGTTGAAAGGAGACATCAGACACTGAAGAGCTGCCTTTGAGTCACATAAGATGGACCATGAATGTGATGATTTGTGAACTATAAACTCCAGAGCAGCACGGATAGCTGCGAGTTCTGCAGCCGTCGATGACGTAATGTGAGATGTCTTGAACTTGAGGGTGACGCACTCTGCGGGAATCACCACTGCTCCAGCTGAACTATTAGAGGATACAGAACCGTCTGTGTAAACATGGATGCGTCCTCTGTGCTGTTCATGTAGCACTGAAAGCACGGTTTGTTTGAGGGCGAAAGTGGACATCTCCGTTTTCCTTTTGATACCCGGAATAGCAAGAAGAGCCTGGAGTGGATGGAGGCACCACAGCGGTTGAGGTGGTCGTGCTGCAGGCGTGAAGTTTGACGGTAAAATTCCATGGTTGGCGGCAATAATCCTGCTAAACGCTGAACGAGGTCGAGCGGCAGGAAGGGAGGCGAGATGATGCGATGGAAGGCGGGCGAAGTGCCTGATATGCATCCTTAAAGTGTCGACTTGAAGATACGTGTTGATGGGGTGGTCATGCGCGATGGCTATTGTTGCAGCCGTGGACGCACATCTGAGAAGACCAAGGCAAATTCGCAGAGCTTGCGCTTGTACAGATTGGAGGGCACGGAGGTTGGTCTTGCCGGTCCCACCCAGTACAGGTAAGCTATAGCGCAGGAGACCGAGGAACAGTGCGTTATAGAGTTGGAGCATCGCACTCACAGACGCACCCCATGACTTGCCCGCAAGAAATCTGAGAACGTGGGTTATCATGACTAATTTCCTTTTTAGGTAGGATATTTGAGGACTCCAGGAAAGGTCGCGATCTATTATCACACCTAGAAACCGGTGCGTCTTCTCGTAGGCAATTGGCTGTCCATTAATTCTGATAACGTACGGTTTCATTGCTTTACGCGTGAAAGCGACTATAGAGCACTTCTCGCAGGACAGCTCCAGACCTCGTGCTCGAAGATAACCTGATGTTAGTGTGGCCGCTTTTTGAAGTCTGGCGCGCACCTGAGGACGCGTCGCTCCTGATGACCAAATGCATATGTCGTCTGCATAGATCGACACATGGACGGATTCCGGAAGGGTATGGACCAGGTCGATGAGCACCAGGTTAAATAGAGTGGGGCTCAAAACTCCGCCTTGTGGTACGCCTCGGTACGTGTTGCGTTGTGATGACGCACCGTCCTCTGTTTGCACAAAGAATGACCTGTCCTTCAAGAAGCTGGATATCCACCGAAAAACAAGGCCGCCTAGGCCGACCTCACCCAAGGCGTCCAGGATGGCTTGATGGGTTACGTTGTCATATGCGCCTTTGACATCCAGGAACATCGCCGCTGACAGTCTCCTGAGGCTTTTTTCGTGCTGAACAGACGAGACAAGATCTATAACGTTGTCTATAGAAGAGCGTCCGCGTCGAAAGCCTGCCATAGCGTCAGGATATAACCGGTAGTGTTCTAGATACCACTCTAGACGCGTCAGCACCATCCTCTCCATCACCTTTCCTAGACAACTGGCCAGAGCAATGGGACGATAAGACGCCACATCTAGGGGTGATTTACCTGGCTTGAGCAAAGGCACAAGGCGGCTGGACTTCCATGCAGCTGGAACTTCTCCATCACGCCATGAAATATTGAACACGTCTAGAAGTGCATGCCGGGCTGTGTGACCGAGGTTTCCAAGAGCTGCGTATGTCACCCCGTCAGGCCCAGGCGATGAGGAACGTCTGCACGCTGCCAACGCCGCCTGCAACTCCTCGATGGAAAACAGATTGTCCATACGAGAATCCCGCGAGATTGGAACATCACGGGGATCACGTATAGCGAACGATGGCGGTAAACCAGCAACTTTGAAACAGAAGTCCTCCGCTACGTCGATCTCTCTGCGACCTTGGTAGAGAGCCAGGCATTTGAAGGGGTGGCGTTGTTGCGGTGATATTCGAAGACCACGCACTGTTCTCCATATATGTGACAGGGGTTTACGTGGATCAAGGGTATCACAGAAGGTCTTCCATCTTAGAGACTGCAGGGAGTTGATCCGACGCTGGATCTTCTTCTGTATGCGTCTCGCCTCCCGTAGGTCGTAGATGGACTTGGTGCGCCTGTACCTTCTTTCCGCGCGACGGCGGATTGCTCGAAGCCGCTCCAATTCTGCTTCGAATTCAGAAAATTTAGGAATAGGCCTGAAAGATCTTGTGGCTTCTTGAGCAGCAGCGTTAATTAGCTTCTCGATGTTGCCAGGCAGACAGTCCTGGATCTCTTGGCAATTCTT
This sequence comes from Dermacentor variabilis, assembly GCF_050947875.1. NCBI lineage: Eukaryota > Metazoa > Arthropoda > Arachnida > Ixodida > Ixodidae > Dermacentor > Dermacentor variabilis. The sequence continues at coordinate 70,980,250 of NC_134568.1, forward strand.
CTCCATGAGCAATGTGTATTTAGGCCAGTCGATGTGATGAAGAACTGTAGTAGAGTGTGACTTGCGTATGCCGTCGATTTTGACATATGTTGGAACGTGGTCACTACCATGCGTTTCGTTGTCCGTGAACCATTTCACACTGGCACTGAGGCATCTTGAAACAAATGTCAAGTCCAGGCAGCTGCTGTATGTCAATCCCCGCAGAAAAGTGGGACTGCCATCATTTAGGCAGCAGAGCTCATGGTCCGACGCGAAGGATAGTACACGTCTACCTCGACAGTCCATCTTTAAGCTTCCCCATAGCGGATGATGCGCATTGAAGTCGCCGGTAATAACCCATGGTCCAGGTGTCGCTGTTAAAATTGCACCCAGTCGTGCGTTGTCAAATCGACTATTAGGTGAAAAGTAGGCACCTATGAGCGTGAGTGCGACGTTCTTGCATTTTATAGTCAAACACACATACTGATTGTCGTCATCAGGTGCCACTGGGTGTAAAACATATGTGAAATCGCATCTGATATAAACAATGACTTTGCTGCGGTCGGTACAGGTGGCAGACATGAAAGCTTCATATCCTGATAGGCGGATGGCGCTCTCAACGTTGGGTTCACAAATGACGATGATTGGAAATTTGTTCTTAAGAACAAACGGACGAAAGTCCGAAATACGCGATTTAATGCCTCTGACATTCCATTGGAAGATAGACGCTTCCTTGACCTCTTTAAGGAACGAATGTAGAGGAGCAGCCATGGTGCTTCTCAAGACCGGACAGTACCGGATACAGGGCATCCAGTATTTGAAGTGAGCCTCGAGCCGCCGGAGTGTGTATGGCGGTCAGCAGTGCTCGTAGCGTGTTCATAAGGGCCCTTATCATGGTGACAACTTGTTTGTCGTTGTCTTGGTTGCTGCCAGAAGGTGAAGCATGATTCGGCGAGCGTGCTACATCTTGTCGCTCCGCTGGTGGATCTAGCCGTGGCAATGGCGGCCACTCCTCGCTTGAGGCAATGATATGGGAGACATTCTGCTGAGGAATCTCATTGCTGCTATTGCTAGTTGTATGCAGAAGTTGCTGGACTGTCAGTGGACGCGGTGCATCCTTAGCAATAGCAGCGGGTTTCCTAGATCTCCGGCGACGTGAACGTCGACGTCGCACCTTAGCGGCAGCCTCCCTGTGCGAGGAACCATCCCTGACCATTTGCCTCAAGACTTTCGCCTCATTTTTCACATGTGGGCAATTCTTCGAAGTTGCATCGTGAGAGCCCTGACAATTTGCGCACTTTTGGTTTTCTGCACGACAGGCGTCGGAGCTGTGCGAACCAGAGCACCGTGAGCATACGGCAGCGTTTGTGCAAACCGCACTAACGTGCCCTATCCTTTGACACTTCCTGCACTGAAGCGGCTTTGGCACAAAAGGCCGTACAATGTGTCGGAAGTGACCGACCTTGACGTGGGACGGTAGGCTGTCTCCTTTGAAAGTTAACTTGACACACTGCGAGTTTCCCAGGCGGCGGGCTTGCAATATGGCAATTCCCTCTGTCGCCGGCTTGATGAGTATATGCAGGTCAGCATCGCTTATGGAATTATCTACGTCATACACAACGCCGGCCGTAGAGTCATGATGGTCTTGTTTATAGCAGCGTACGTTGATGCTATCCAGCACCTTAACGTTGCTCAGAATGTCTAGCGCGCTGCGGTTTGTGACATCTATAGCGAGGATGTTCTTACGGCCGTTGATCCTTATATCTTTGATCTGACCCGGAACAAGTGCCTCGAGCGATACAGATGTGGCTTGGCGGTTGATCCGGTTCAGATTGTCGCTAGCAGCCACAGGCACATATAAAATGGTGAGGTCTGATGGCTTTCGCGTCGGGATCACAGTTGCCTTACTTGTGGAAGGAGACGTCCTGACGAGCCTTCTCTTTGCTTTGTGCTTCGCTACGGGCACGAAGTCGCTGTCATCCGAGGTTTCATCACTGGTCCCTGAGTAGATCACAGTGTCCTCGCTGTAGGTGTCACTCCGGCGACTAGACCGCTTTCTCGGTGCGGTCGCTGTTGACGTAGAGGGACCAGGAACCTCTCCAGGCGACTCCACGTCCATCGGCATATGCAAATCAACCGCCAAGCCTTCCTTCGGCAAACCGCCGCAACTGCTTCCCGTGCGCCACGTTCGCCCTGCATCCACCTGTGACCCTCCGTTCCTCAGGCTGCGCGCTTTTTCTATTAATGTTGGTGGCTTATCGGCATCCCATTCGAAAAGGTGTGGTGAAAGATAGTCACCTAGCCTACGTGAGCTGATCAAGTAATCTTTAGAGATTTATCTGTCTAGCATGTTGTCTATGCCTCCTTAATTGTTTCTCCCTTTCTTAAAACTTAGGTCTCGGCAATGTGTAGTTATACCCATGCCTGTAACGGATCCGGTCCTATATCAATTTCATCCCTGCTTTTTCTTTTATTTGCATAGTCAAGCCCCATCGTCAGCGCCCTTGCGAGTGAAGTACCAGGGCATAGTGAAGCGCTATGTGCAGGGTAACATTTTGTGAAAGGAAAAAGTACAACAGGCTTCCTTAGCTGCCGGAAATTCTTACAAGATCTTAGTAGAAACGGGGTCCGTATTCACAAAAAACTCTTACTCTAGAATTTTTCCTAATAGAAAGTTTCAGCCAAACCTAATGCTGGACATCACCCGCCGTGGTTGCTCAGTGGCTATGGTGTTGGGCTGCTGAGCACGAGGTCGCGGGATCGAATCCCGGCCGCGGCGGCCGCATTTCGATGGGGGCGAAACGCGAAAACACCCGTGTGCTTAGATTTAGGTGCACGTTAAAGAACCCCAGGTGGTCGAAATTTCCGAAGTCCTCCACTACGGCGTGCCTCATAATCAGAAAGTGGTTCTGGCACGTAAAACCCCAAATATTATTATTATTAATGCTGGACATATCATTAGCAAAGGCCAGTGGCAAAAAAAGCACTTACGAACGAAAAGCTCTGTGAATTCGGCTCCAGATTACGATCTTGCGCAGTATTGAAGAATTTGACATGAGTAGTGCATATATTATATTGTATACTGCATAGTCATGTTTGAATGTTTCTTAGCACTAACGGGTCAATACAGAAGAAAAAGATGCGGGCACACGAAGCACTGCTTACAGGTAACTTATTACGAAAAAGAAAACAGACTTATACAGTTGCATATACCATGCGCTGCTTGCAGTGCCCTGGGGCCCAATAACGTAAAACTATTCCAACATGTTTTTTTTTCAAACTCCTGACGTCAAATTTGCGTAACCGCCGATGCAAGCATCGGATGGTAATCGGCAGGGTTGTCTGGACAGACCAAACAAACGCTCTCCTCGTTTATAGGAGGTCACTTCTGTTTGCTTTAAAACCGAATAGCATTGCCTACAGTGAGCGGCTTGTCTTATCTAATTGGCTGACAAGAAGCAAGGAGCACGTTCAAGTGGAGAGGATTTCGATGGGGCCGAGCCAGGGCACTGAAAATCGATCACCGGATGCAGAGGGTGGTGCCGGCGTCTGCGATTGGTTCGCTTTCACTTAATTGGCTTGAGGTGACTGTCGCGGCGGCATGCAACGGAAGGTTAAGAATGCCGCTAAAACGGATCCTCAGCAAAGAAAAGTTGGCAGAGCGAGGTCGTGAACGTGCTGAAAGTGCTTCAAAACGTTACACGGCCCCGCAAAAAGGTTTATTGTATGCAAATAAACCCATGCTCTCCGGCAGGTTCGAGTAGCCAGTGCCTGGGCGATCGGCGGCAGCCATCTTTTATTCCTTTCAGAACGGGGCAGCCTGCGGCTGTTAAGAAAAAATTCTGTTTCATTCGCCATATTACTGCATCTTTAACGCGTACACGTCACATTGACCCGGTGAGTTTTGGCGGTTTTGTGACGTCGCGTGGCAGGCAGGGGAAGTGAGTGCGGCCCGAAAATTTTTTACCAATACCCGAGGGTTAATGGCGAAAAGGCGTCGAATCAGAAATAACTTTTTTTTCCTTTCGTTCGGTCCAATCATGCATAATCAATGTGTACACGTAATATCAAACGGCGAGCTATCGCCGTTTTCGTGACGTCGCGTGACAGACAGGCGAAGTGGAGGTGGTCCACAAAAGCTTTTGACCAATCGCGGAGGGCTGGTTGCAGAATTGGAATAGAAAAGTTTGCAATAGCTTTACGTTATAGCGCCCCTGATCATTTGATGAAACCAATTTGCTTGTCATATAGAGGTATGGCGGAGGCACAATGACACCCTCACTGACTTCTCCCGTAATTTTATGCTCGCTCTGGTTTACGATTGAACAAGCGTCCAATTTCGGTTTGCGTGAACGATCCCTACGCTGAATGGCAAGATGGCCATCGTTTTTCTTTTCCGCATTGGTAGTCATGCTCAATTAACATTTCATGAAGGCACCGCCCTGTTTGGCCGACGTATCGTTCAGCTCAAGCCAGTGGAACTTTAAAAATGACAGCTTGCTTGCGTGCTTGCGTGAACATATACGTGATTGCTTTTGTGTTTCTTCGTGCATTATGAAATCTTCTTTTCACAAGGATGAAGTCCGGTGGCAATTGCCAGGGCTATTTCACGGACTGCCGAAAACACTACTCTCGCTGTCGTTTCACCGTTTCTATGTCGTTGCTTATGCCTGCATGTCTCGTGCACCGTGGCGCGGCCAAGGACGAGTGTTGCACTGCGGTTCTCCCTAACTTGAGTGAAGTTGGGCGAGAGGGACGTGGGAAGGGAGGGCGAAGAGAGGTTTCTGAAGGGTAAATGGCTTTCGAGACGCAAGCGCCTTTATTTCCTTGGGTTTCAACCTCCACATGTTGACACATGCACGCACCTTTAAAGAAGAGTTTCACGCCACAACTGGAACTGCCAAATACGACGAGCTTTGAATATGGAAATATTATCTCGCCTCGTGTTGATCGAAAATAAGAAGGTAATTGTCGCAGATGAGCAAATCAATGTTGTAAGCCACACCTGCAATGATTTCACGGTTCTGTGGAATACGGTAGTGTGCTTTGATGTTCAACTGGCGAAATCTTCAACGGACACACGGCGCGCTTCAGTTACTCACGTCGATAGCGAGTACGTTCTTGCGATTATTAAATCTGATGTCCCTTATCTCGCCTGGAACGAGACGTTCCAATATGAACAGTAATGCCCTGTCTATTGGTGCGGTTGAGATTGTCTGCGGGCGTCTCGGGAACGAAGACAATTGTGCGCGCCGGAGGTATTGGCGTATAGAAATCACAAGCGGTTTACTTCACGCGGAGCACCTTGCTGGCATTCCACCCTTGATTGCTGTCATATGTAGTAAAGAGAGATAGGGAAATTGGGGATGTTGAGAACGGGCGATCAGTCTGAAAGGGATAGGGAAGTCCCCTTCCTAAACAAAGTCCGAGAGGAAGACTAATATGCTTCTGCTGCGTACCTGTCTCCGCTGGGCGACGTGCTCTCCTCGAAAGTGTTGTGGCGCATCACGTGCAAGTGTGTGCGCCCGCACTTTGCCCACAACTCATCACTGTGCGAGGCAGTGCCACGGAATGTGTGGGGCATTAACTGCGGCACCTTCGCTGCATGGGGTGCGCCTGACTACGATTTGTTTTTATTGCCAGTAGTGTGAGCGGCGTTCAAGGCGCCGACAGAGCGTGCAAAAGATCGGCACCCATTGCAGCAAACAGATCATCATTTCATCCACATCTTTGTCAATTGCTCTCTGTGCAGTTGTGCAAAACTGATACATTGATTATTTTTATAACTGAGTAGTATAAATGTTTTTTAAAGACGCATTCAGGTTAGTGGTTGTCGAGCCCCCCAACCAAACAGCAAGATAAATAATTGAAGCACGAGAGCTTAATCACCTGAGAATCAAATGCCTCCGTGCTGCATCAGTAGAGGTAATACAAAAAAGAAAGCTAGCTTATCCATCGTCATGCCTGTGGCTGCAAACTAACAATTTTCAGCCCGTGTTTGGTGTAGAAGGTTTCTTGGTACGTGCCGCACGTATCGGCGTTCTTACAACTGACTTGTTTCCTTTGAGTCTCTTTGCTGTTTTCTTGGTACCAACCAGATGCACGCTATACCTCGTCTTTGCGAAAAATTGCACCCTGTTCGGCAATAAAAATTCAGTTGAACGTTATTGCTTCACTTGTGTCTTTCTCGTCTCTTGTCAGCGTCCCCTGGTTCATTCGCCAAAGCTTGCCGTCGTGGAATGTGTTTATGATAGTATCATAAGTGTAAGAGGCTTTAACGTATCTTTATTTATTTTTAATATATTTAATCTGGTGCTCGAAATGTCGGCTTCAGCGGTTTTCCGAGTGGTGATGAGGGCGAATACATGGCGGATATTTCTTTTTTTGTGCCTCAGCTTAGAAGCACAGATCTCAAGGTTCTTCAGACCTCTCTGCATATCTTTCCCTAACGAATGCTGGGCGCATCCCGATGAAAGTGCAGTAAACACGTTCAGGCAGTAAGTCCAGCTTTACGCCGAGCTCTGTAGGTTATTTGGGCAAAATGTTTCGCTTTTCTCTTTTGAAATTGTTTTTTTTTCATAGACAGCGGAATCTAAAGAACGGCGCGGTCCCAAAAATTCTCGAAAGCATGGAGTGCTCCGTTTGTCCTGGTTTGAGGAAGGCACCGATTCTCCACTCTCGCGGCCACTGCTGATCCCGCGTAGAAGTTCCGGCGTTGCGGCGCGACCTTTGGCGTGTTTTGCATACGCTGCGGCACTTTAGCGCACGGAACGCTTTCGTCAGGATCAATGCTACTTCAGCGCTCATTGAATTTGCCAACCTCCGTGGCCTCTGTTACTTCGTTGTTCAGATTTACTCCTATTGCATTTGTTTTGCTGCATACGGGTAGCGCGGTTATACCTACGCTATTGGAATTCATTATGTAACCGCGCAAGCGACAACGGAAGAAGGAAGCACACAGGACAAGCGCGGATCCCGTTGTCGTTGCGCAGTTACATAATGCATTCCAATATCAACCACCAACTATAGCCCGCCTCTCCCTGTTAAACATGTTACCTGCGCTATCAGCCCTGTCTTCAGTGCAGTGTTTGTAAACGCAAAAACGACCTAGATTTTCGCAGTTGCTGCAAAAGCGACTACGTGTTTGGCATCGCGTTCCCTCACAATATTGAGCCTTGTGTAAATATTCCTTTTAATGCATAGCATTCCTTTGCTAGATTCGCGGGGTCATTTTCTGCTCTGTTCCATTCATCCTTACGTATCGTGTCCCAGAAGACCCGTACCGCCATCTAAGCTTGAATAAGTGAATTCCTGTTAATACAGGAACTTCTTAAAGCCCCTTAAACTTCGTAAAGTAGCGACACTCTCCTTCTCTGCCTTCACTCCTCCTCGTTTCTCCTCTCTTTTGCGCGTCCTCCTCGACCGTGGCGGCGCCTACACTGCTCGCGCGTAGCAACGGCGCCAACATGCGCTCCTCGCCACTGCGTAGACGCTTCTCGCGCGAAAATGGCGCTGATGCACGGCGCGAGGGCCCACGTGATGCTATTAGGCCAATAGCGACGCGGCGTCGGCCTCGGCCAGAGCGCGCGAGGAGGAGGCTGCATTCTTCAAAGCGTAGCACCACTTTACGAAGTTTAAGGGGTTCTAGAACTTCTGCACGCTTACCGCCACTTACTTGTTGGCGCACGAACCTCCGACGCCACATTTTGTCAGTTGCCATAGGAGTGATTGTTAACACATATATTTGCCTGGACTTTGTCCTTCTAGCTACAACCGGCTTCGTAAGCTCATAATTTTATACAAAGTACTGTTTTATAAATGACTAAATAAACACCGTTAAAACTGTCCGAGGGCACGATTCGAACACACCACGCTTCGTACAACCGGTGTGTCTTTTCTTGTTTAACCCAGGCAAAGTTGTTTTTTCGCGAAGCTTTCGCTATCTGTTTTGCCTGTGCCTGTGTTGACATTTCATATCCTGTATACTGTTGGTGTATTCCGCGCTGCCGTTGGAAGTCTGCCTGAGAGGTCGTGGCCGCTAGGAGGCGGTACTGTTTTTTGACAGTGTTTGCCATAATGTCGATTACGGTCGCAGTACAAGCTGTGCGACAGATGCAACGGGCAGAGACACTGTGCGTACACGTAAGTCTCGCGCGCACGCACGTGGGTGCAAGTTCAGCGTACATCGTCATTCTTATAGGCTCTCCGCCAAGCGCAAGTGCTTTATTGAACTAATTGAATTTTCAAAGCAAATTGCGGCAGGAAATTCGTAAAGTACGACTTACACACATGCTGCAGGCGTGATAGCTTCGGACTGTAATTCGAATATACGGGAAAAACAATTATGTTAAGCGACAACTCAAAGACAAAGCCCTTTCGAGCTGCCATTTCAGTTCTGTGCGAGTGGTCACGGTCGCTAGGCGGCGGTACTGTTTTTGGATAAGCACGAGCAGACTCAAGATCCCGACCAACTAGTTGCTAAGAGCTTCACTGTAAAGAAGGACCAGGCGAAGGGTTGCGCTGCCACTGTTTGTGTTCGCGGCTCCACAACATCAGGCTGCACGTTGCATTTTAAATTACAGGCTTTAACGTGCCAAAACCACGATCTGATTATGAGGCACGCCGTAGTGGGGGATTCCGGACATTTGGAACACCATGGGTTCTTTAACGTGCACCTAAATCTAAGTGCACTTGTGTTTTCGCATTTCGCCTCCATCAAAATGCTGCCGCCGTGGCCGGGATTCGATCCCGCGACCTACTGCTTAGCAGCCCAACACAGTCGCATTTTCAAAGTCACTGTGCCGTAACTGCGATGTGTTTAACACTCGACTGCTGAAACAAAAACAGAGAGTACAAGTTCACTCATATTACGAAACAGTATACCTATATAAATTGCTGAGTGAAAGGTGGCCGCCATTAGAATTAGAAGCAGTATAAAGCAAAAAAAAATTGCTTGTTCCATGTGAAATGGGGTAAAGCGTCACACTTGCGGTGTCACAAATATACGATTCATAAAGCTATAACTTTCCCGCTAGCATTATTGGCTCGAGTTCCAGCATTGTACGTTGCAGTGGTTCTTTGAAAAAGAATATTCAGGTTAAGTGGTTTGTTGCGCGTACATAAGTAGTCACCCATACCTTTGCTATAAATTGCAGTGTAACTATTTGACAACTGTTGTACGGCCGTTCACATCAAGCGTAAACTCACGAGCGTAGTGAACCGAATATATAATTTTTCTTTCTGTTTTGTCTGTTCATTTGTCAGCAACAACGCCAGTGAAAATCTTGACGCAGTCAGGACTGTCTTTAGAAAATACTGTGTGTGGCTGGCAACTTCGTAGTAAACGAGAATTTAACTATTTCTTCGGCCTGGTTCGGCTCGTTAGCCCTGAATTATTCAAGGGCTAAAGGACCGAGCCAGACTAGGGCCGGGTCGGTTAAGGCCGGGACCAAACCTTTAGGGCCTAGGCCGGGTACGGGCCAGGGGTCCTATAACGCAGGACTATTCCAATATGTTTTTATTCCAATCTCCTAACGTCAAATTTGCGTAGCCGCCGACGCCTTGCAGTTCAAACAACCTTGCGGTGACCCGCAAGGTTGCTTGAACAGACCAACCAAACGCTGTCCTCGTTTACAGCCGGTCACTTTTGTTTGCTTTAAAAACGAATAGCATTGCCTACAGTGAGCGGCTTGTCTTATCTAATTGGTTGACAAGAGGCGAGGAGCACGCTCAAGTTTGGAGGGATTCGATAGTGCCGTGCCTGTGTACTGAAAATCGATAGCCGGATTAACTGGGTTGATTGCAGAATTGAGGCGCTATACCGTAAAGCTATTCCAAACTTTTCTATTCCAATTCTGCAATCAGCCTTCCGCTATCGGTCAAAAACTTTGTCGAACCACCCCCACTTCGCCTGTCAGTCAAGCGACGTCACGAAAACCGCAATAGCTCCCCCTCTGATACGACGCGTATACATTGATTATGCTTGATTGGACCGAACAAAAGAAATATAGTTATTTCTGATTCGACGCATTTCGCCATTTGCCCTCGGCTATTGGTAAAAAGTTTTCGGGTTGCACCCACTTCACCTGCCTGTCACGCGACGTCACAAAACCGCGAAAACTCACCGCGTCAAAGTGACGTGTACTAGTTCAAGATGCCGAACAAAACTGATTTTTTTCTGAATAGCCGCAGGCTGCCCCGTTCCTAAAAGATGGCTGCCGCCGATCGCTCAGGCACTGGCTACGCGCATCTGCCGAAGAGCATGGGTTTATTTGCATACAATAAAACTTTTTGCGTGGCCGTGAAACGTTATCGAGCACTTTCGGAACATTTATGACCTCGATCTGCCAAATCTTCTTCGCTGAAGATCCATTTTAGTGTCATTCTTAAGCTTCCGTTGCATGCCGCCGCGATTTTCGACGTGCCACCGCCAGCTAAGTAAGGGAAAGCGGACCATGCAATTGCAGACGACGGCACCACCGTCTTCATCCGGTTATCGATATTCGGTGCACTATCTCGGCCCCATCGAATCCCTCTCCACTCGAGCGTGCTCCTCGCCTCTTGTCAGCTAATTAGATAAGACAAGCCGCTCAGTGTAAGCAATGTTATTCGTTCTTAAAGCAAACAAAAGTGACCTTCTATAAAGGAGGATAGCTTTTGATTGGTCTGTTCAGGAAACCCTGTGGGTCACTGCCCGATGGTTGCGTCGGCGGTTGCGCAAATGTGACGTCAGGGGATGGAATAAAAACATATTGGAATAGTTTTACGTTATAGGGCCCTTGGAATAGAAAAGTTTGCAATAGGTTTACGTTATAGCGCCAGGTTTGAGACCAGCCGGTCGGGCCAGCGCGTGGCACTTTCGTGCTCGTGCCGGGCCCGGTCAGAATAAACGGCCCGTGCAGGGCTCGAACGTTGCACGCCATGAATCCATCAGTCGTGATTACGTGGCTTAGAGCGCAATGACCTTGCTTCCTTAGGGGATGTTTGTGCAGTGCTTGCTCAATACACCGTGACCTTTAATTGTTCGTTCGGAGAAACCAGGATCTCCATTAGTCGTATAGACCTTGACTTAAGCCGCCACATGTCAGTCACGTCACTCTTTCCCTGCTATAGCTTGGCCTTGGACCGGCTCTCGATAGGTCCTTGTTGTTCTCTCCTTCGTCCTTCACGTCAGCGACAGCCGCACAGCGTTAACCGTTGCAGTCAACATAAAGCTGTCCCTGGCGCCGTTCGGTTGAGCGAGCATCACGGAATGTCTTCGGAAAAACAGCAGCTGTGAGAAAAACACTGTCGGCTGAATTAGAGGAACAGTGTGCGAATTTTGCGTTTTATTTGCGGTTTCCAAATACTGTATACACATGTCTTATATAATGGCTTATATATGTTATATTATGCCTTATATAGGAATAATTATTAAAGGGGCCCAACTACCCCTGAGTCATCAATGTTGCGCGTATATTTTCATTGAAGAGATTCAAACAATCCTCATCACTCTTGCATATTAGTTGGAATTTTTTTGTAAAATCATGTTGTTTTTAGTTTTGCTTTGTTTCTTTTACTGAATTTTTTTTACCAAAGCTTTTCGGTAGAGTTGAGCGAGTCCAATTCATTACGAAGTGAAACGCTACGAGATTCGGGACATTCGCTTATCATTTCCATTTGTACTGAACGCATACTTTCCGATCTGGCATCACAGATATCAATCAGCTCGTCTTCTGCCGAATCGCCGAAGCGCTACGCTGGATCGGTGCTCAAGCAAAGCGAAACAAAACGACCGTTGCTCTCGAGCTCAAACAAACCGCCGTAAGCGTGCGCCTCGGGAGCCATTAATCACCGATGCCGCGGTGCGTCAGCGGCTGGCGACACCTCTACACGCGCAAGCAGAAGCTCCAGGGAAGCACATATATAGATCGGCGCCTGTGGGCCGTGCACAAGCGTCATGCAGCCGATTGCACTGGCCAGTTTCGTCCCACTGTTATGCGTCAAACTTCCTTTGCTGAGCTGTCCGGAAAGAAGACCGGGTGACGACGGGTGACAGCTGGCCGCGAGACGAGCCTCCCATTCGTACACAGGCGCGCAACAGCGTGTCCACAGCGAGGTGACTGCAGACTGGGAAAGTATGTCCTTTTAGCCGCAAGAGGTACTGACAGTGCCTGAGAGTGGGAGTGCGCCGTCCATCAAATTTGGTGTGTTGTTTTGTCATTTTTATCGTTGCTTTGGTTTGCTTCACTGTTCTAGAGAGAGAAAGAAAGAAAGCAAGAAGAGGAGAGGGCAGGGACGTCTGCGAGGCGAGCGTCCGGTTTGCTACCCTGCACATGGGGTAAGGAAGAGGGGGGATAATGGAAAGAGAAAAAGAGGGACAGAGTGTGCGCACGGCGGAAGCTGAACGCGAGGACTATAAGTGGTCACTCAGGCACGTTGAACTTCAAGAGCTGCGCTAGTGCGTGGACAGCTTTTGTGCGCCCTCGAAGCATATAGCCACGGTCCCTGGCGGTCTATGAAAGCCATCGGCATTGATGGCTAATAAACTAATGGACACGAAGCTAGTGAATTGGCAAAAGATCCGGATCCGAATTCACAAGGCTTTTCGTTCGTAAATGTTTATTGAAATTCGCCTCATCAGAATCATCAGAATCGACTTGAATTTCCTTTTACGAAAAATTCTAGCGTAAGGTCGAGCTATATATATATATGAGTATCTGCAAGCTACGACTGTAAATTTTTGGCAGCAACTCGATTACGCCAGTGCCGAAAAGTTACACCAGCAGCGAAGAAGAATACGCTCGGTTAATGCAATTTAGCTCTTTCTGTCTGTTTGAGCACTGCGCCACCAGGTGGCTGCACCATGCAGACAGCTCACGTTTACGCCATCCGCCCCAACGCCCCACCGTACAAGCTAAACCTCTCTATTGTTTTATGCAAAGCATAGTGGACACAAATTTGGACCTTTTCGACATGCATTACTTCGATGCGTGAATGGACACAGTAAACGCGAAAAAATGAAAGCCATAGCTGATAAATTATGAGGCTGCTTTTGATAGGTTTTCCGCTAACCTACAAAAGTGTAGCTTAAAAGTTTACGAAGCTGTCGCACACAAATCAAGGCCCAGTGGTGCATATCTCCGCGTTCTTCCCGCTAGGCGGGCGCGTTTTCCGCGGCCGCCAGCGCGACGGGAAGGCAACAATATCGTCCTAATCCACGCGCCCATTTATTACGTGCTGTCGTCGTCCCTCGCGATTTCGCAAGTTCTACTGTTATAAGCTTGCGAACATTTCACGAACGTGTCAGCTAAAGCGGTGCCCGCACTGACTCGGCCATTTCACGCCACGTTTAACGAACAAGTCTCGAACCCACGTCCCCTCTCCCTCTTCCTGCTCCCCTGCACCACGTCTGCTGCTAGCAGGCCATCTGAAGAACCTGACTTAGTGCCCCCCAAAACTTAATCTAAGTCATGCGCACTAACACGCCGGAGCACGTGAACAGCGCGTTGGCCCTGATGCGTACAGTATTTGCGCCGCTCTCTACCGTTTGATTTTCGTGCAGCAGAATTTGATATACGGCCCTTCGTGAGACAGCGTATGTATATGTATATGATATATACACGGACGATGTGGAAATTTTCTGTGGCCCGCCACCCTTTGAGTGTTTCCAGCTGTTCTTTCATCCATTTAGGGCCCAAGCATGCTTAAAGTGACCGGGCCTACTCTGGCTTATGTTGGTCTTTTGTAAAATTTTTGGCGCACCGTACCGTATAATTTCCTTTCTTGCCGAAGACGAATGTTTAGTTTTGGATGCTCGTGTTTCTGTGTTAAATAAGTGTTGCCTTTCTCTTTTACAGTCTACTGCACCGACAGTACATGTTTTGGCTTACATTGACGCGTGGTAACGCCTAAGTAAACAAAGAAAAAGAAAAGACTATAACTTTGTGTTAAGCAATCTGTTTGCCACAGAATACAAGCATCGCCTTAGTCGCGCCTAGACTTCTGGACTCGTAACTACTCATAAAAATTTTGCTCACAATAAATTATTTGTGAACGTACGCAAAGTGTTTGTAAGAGCAGCTACCAGTCGATCTTGATGTTCGAGATGTGAAATGCAAAAGCTGTCAGCCCGTCACAAACCTGTTCTACGATAAAAGGGTCTTCGTGTAATTGGGCCCCTCATTTCTCGCAATGCCTGCGCTATGCAAGTTGTGTGTCGTGGCCCGGCTACTAGACAAGCCGTGGCACGTGAACTAAACGCAAGTCAAACACTAGATCAGTTTAGACAGATAAATTATTGTCCGGAAACTCTATTTTCGGTAATTGCGCGATAATAGGTTGATTATTGGAAGAGAAAATAAATGTGTAAGTTTAATTTATTTATTTTTAATTCCGAATTCCCGGCGCCGGTACGTCAGTGTTGCGTGACGAATTTCAAAGTATACCTTTTCTTTTCTTTTTTTTTTATTTGGGGCTTACGTTGGGGCTCGGAAAAAGTGGTCAAAACGTGCCATTCTCAATCTTGCGCCTCTTTGAAACGCAACGTAGTCCATTTCTAAGGATAAACAATTAACCAGGCCCTAGAAAACGGCTTCAAAATCGATGACGTCACGGCAAGCTGGTGTCAGAACCTGACTGCGGCGTCGCCACTCGTCTCTTCTTTGTGCTCCTTTTCTGGCTCACCAAGGTTTTTCTCGCGGTAAGAGTTGGCGTTTCGGGTATTGTAGAAAGGTTATTTACTAATACGGGAGAGATATTTTTTTCTGTTTAGTGTCCCTCTAAACTATAACTCGCGCAACACACAAACAGAAATGGATGCTCTTTTATTGCTTACTTTTGCCATATAGTGTCACAAATGCAAAATAAACGTGCGCAATGACCCATGTGTTATATTAATGAACGCATGTAAAACGTACGTAAGTCAATGCAACAAATAAAGCTTGGGCTAGGAAGTCACGCAAACGTCTTGGAGGCATGCAACTGAGGCATGTAACTAAGGGTATCGAGAAGACATTATTCACGCATACCTGTTTTACTATGCGGCCAGAATAAAATGTGAGCCTGTGTAATGCAATCTGGACACCTGACACTCGTGACTGCTTGATAGTGCGGCTCGGCATCGCGATGTAGCCGGCTGGTAAAAACATCTATATAGCGTTCGAGAATCAGCGGCGCTGATGCCGAAGGCACATGGAAGCGTGAAATCGATATATCATATGTATCATAAATAATAATGATTACATATGTCTATATTTCTTTATTATTTATTCTTGTGGCCGCATCTTATTTTGGCCCGACAGTACATAGAACTTTCGGACTAGCTTCTGGAAGCTCTGGTCACTAGAACCTGCGGCTCCGAAAACAAAGAAAACAAGTGAAAGAAAGCCGTTCTATGTGAACGCGTGTTGCGGTGTCTTGGTGAGCGTTCTGGCGTTAGGCCTAACGTTCTTATGCTTGGTGTATGTGTATCATTTGTGCAGTGTCATCGTGTTGTTACTAAACGACCAGACCGCCCAATCGAAAGCTGCGCACAAAGAAGCGTCGTACATAATGTATGCAGTGCGGCTCCATTCACCTGCAACGATGGGGTTTCCTATAAAACTTACTAGAGGGAACTCTGGCGTTGCGATCGTTCACACACCGTGGCAACGATTCGTCTATGGTATCCGTGCTTGTAGCTCCAAACGTTCTTGTGTCTTTGTTTACTATGCTTTATCTGCCTATATTGGCGTAAATGTCAAAGCGATCTATGCTTTTCTAAATGCAGAAGGTAGTATGTTGTGCAAACATGCATAACAGCTACAAATTGCAGTGGTTCCGCCTGTTGAGGTGGCCAAACGCGACAAACGCCTGAACGCGCTGGTTTGCCCGCGGGAAATTCTTAAGGGTGTTGTATGCCGCTTGCCGACACATCGCAAGCTGGCGTAATGGTTTCAATATCGGGTTTCTCAGCTAGAGGTCCGCTGTTCGAATCCGACTGTCGGACAATTTAATTGATTAATTTATGTTCATTTATAACGCAGTACTTCGTTGAAGAAGGATCAGTTTGCAAAGTCACGAAGACATTTGAAAACAGGCAGAAGGACAAAGTTTAGACAAATCGATGGAGTACTAACCATCATTCCCATGGAGGCAATCTCTGCAGTGCGTTTCAAAAGGGTGCGCTCTGTTTATGCTCCTGCCAACCATGAACAGGAACTTCCACATAGCCTAGCTCCCAGATGGATATGTTAAAATAAAAATAAAAATTGGCAGCAATTACTAGCCTGTCATTATTTATTGGTCTGCGGTCTTTAAAACGGCATCTATCTGACGGCCTTCCCGTGATGCACGATGGGTCGCTCTGCTCCCCTTGGGTAGAATTCTCCCCGATCGCCTGGCGGCAAGCATAGGGAAAAAAAAGAACATGCACTACAGAAGCCAAAGAGAAAAATTAATACGCAAATATACAGAAGAGGTGTGTTCGAGTTGCTAGACCACACGATTGCTGGTCGGAGCACACGCAGAGCGCGTCCTTCTGGAACGTACTGCAAAGATGGCCTCCCAAGTCTCTGGCAGCAAAAAATTCTTGGGTTTTACGTGCCAAAACCACGATATAATTATGAGGCACGCCGTCGTGGGGCACTACAGGTTAATTTCGACCACCTGGGGTTCTCTAACATGCACCCAATGCACGGACGTTTTTGCGTTTCGCCCCAATCGAAATGCGGCCGGCGCGGCCGGGATTCGATCCCGCGCCCTCGGGCTGACAGCGCAACGCAATAGCCGCTACGCCACCAGGGCGGATTATGATGGCAACCGTGCACATAGGCAGCATTCCTAATGTGTATTCGGCGTCGAGCCGCCAGGCGTCGTCGCGTCTTTTATCCATTCGCTACAAAACCGGCTATAGTTGCCCGCTTCAAAAGTGGACCATACTGTACTTACGTGGATTTCACATTAAAATTAAGCTCTGTAAAAACCTCGCAAACGGCTGTACTTTATCATTTTCTGGGATATTCGTTGATGTAAGGGCCCACGTGCACATCTGTCAGTACATTCGCTGCTGTTGCACGCAAAATGCTTTAGAGTGAAGGCCTTTATCCCCATCTTGATTTCGAGATTCATTTACCCTTTCAAATACGCGATAAGAGTACGAGAGACAGACAAAGAACTTATTAATGATAAGAGTATGAGAGGAAAAAAACTAGCTATGAAAATTGCTTTCAGAGGTGAGGCGCCTGATTAAAAGCGAAAGGGCTTCGCACGAGATGTCCGTTTTCTCAAAGATGTGGACGCAATACAGCCAGTGGCGACGCACATATAACTCTATGAAACTCTGCAACACGTGCTGCAAGGACGCCACAGTATTTGTTACATTGCACAGGGGCTCCAGAAAGATAGTGAAAACGTATAACGGCGTAAAGTGGGCCAACTGGTTGCTTCAATGATCAATGTCATAAAGTATACGGCATTCGAGTTCAGAGTAATGGGTACGAGGTTCAGAGCGGTAGGGTGCAACAGAAACCGTGCGATCATCGCATATGGATTTCTTAACTTTGACGTGCTTGTTAATTATGGTGTAATTATTAACATTGGTGGGCCCACAAATGGGGAATTTAAGCTGGTGAGTGCTTAAGGCCTGTGCGCTTTGTTCACACTGCAATTAGCGGTAATCTCGAGATATGCGTCTCCAACGCGCTGCGAAGGTACACGCTGACGCTCAATTTATTTTCCCGAAATGCCTTCCTTAAAACAATGTGGGAAGCGACATTATGTCGAGCGTAAGTGTATTTCGTGCCAGATTTTGAGGACGATTATCTGGATATTTGCGCTAGTGTCGTTATTCCTGCTCCGTAGACATGCCTAGAAGACTGCACGTAGCTTCGGTTCCTCAATTGAAACGCGTGAACTACAGCTATTGCTAAAAGGGTAGTCACTGACATTAGATCTTTAGTATGCTCATTGTTGATCTTGCACAACTATTTATGTGTGACAGCGCTAGTGTGATCTCTACAAGCTATATTTAATAATTGGAAATAGTGGTGGTCGCTCAAACTTTCTTGTCTGAAATTGTCCAGAAAAATCGGATAAGAAGGGGGGGGGGGAATTACAGCGGCTGACAGATGAACACTCAAATTGCATTTTAGTAATTCTACTGGGCTTTTGCCGCAATCAACGGACCGCTGTTGCTGGCACATGCACGGACGCAAAGGAGTGCTTGCGACTCTGGTTGTCACAGATCCGCGCGCATGCTTGCGCCCGGCATCAACTTTTGAAGGACGAAGCGACTGTGAGTTGAGCAGCTGCTTTTCACGGCGTCTTCCTAGCGTAGGCGACGCCGCTTGCAACTTGATCGTTCCTCTCGAGAGTTAAGCCGTATCCGTAAGAGCGTCTGGACACGAAGTGTTTTCACCGCCTCTACCGCGTAAATGCCGCCCGCGACGGCGTCCCTTTTCTTTGGCGAGGTGGTGAGGTTAATATCTGGCAGATCTGCGGGCAGTGCCCGTGTACTGTGGCCACCGCCCACGGCGATACCTTCAGATGTCGCCACGACGTGACGACTATCACGAGCAGCTTGTAGGCGCGATACAACCACCCTGTCTCGGAAATCTGGTTCGGAGGCGGTCGTCGCACAAATTTTGGCCGTGTTATGAACCCCCCGTGCATACGCCAAGCGCGCAGCATTTCTGTACTGCAGAGATTCGCTCCCATTGCTCACGTCAGCACCGCCCAGGTGATGTGCGTGGTGCGCGCGTGCACGAAATAAGGAATATTTCGGGCGAAGCGATGACTTTATGCGATGGCGCTTGCGTTGACGCGAAATAGGTTGATGAGCAGGCGCGTGACAGAGCTGACATGATGTAGCCATCCAGGTTTCGCAAAGTGTAAAGAGGCATCTTGGACAGATCGAGTGAAAAGTGATATAAAAGGCAGTGTGCGCAACTTGCCTCCTCCCCAAACTCACGCCATTCCTACTATACTAGTAATTTCGAAGGAAATATCACGCGCGTTTCAGAATCGGGGCGCATTTCACAACGAGGTATGGTTAAGCTTGACATCTAGGCGTATCTCTTGAACTTGTTTCTGTCTCACTACGGCCTCACCCTCGCCAATTTAGTTATGCGAAACAAGAACGCATATCTATAGACAGCTTCATGCATTTTGTAGCAACATAATAAGGTGAGTTATTAAGAAAGTAATTACGGAAAAGCTGTTTGCAGATATGTGAGTTCTAGTCCAGTAGGCGTCCCGCTACGACCAACTGAAGCCACGTTGATAGGATAATCAATTAAAAAAATTACCGACGATTACGTTACTTCCTAATGCGAAATTTGAGCGCAGCAAATAAGCTGTTTCACCTTTTCGATAGATTGAGGCAAAGAAATCGAGCAACACATGTATGCGCTATCACAGAATTTTTTTTTATTTTTCACACGTATTCCTTTAACAAAGACTCCACTAGGTAAGCTTCTGCTTCGGCGGCACGCACCTCTGGATTCTGACGGCGACGGCGCTGGGCCTCTGCTCTGGCAGCTCGTTTAGCAGCAGCAGCAGCAGCAGCAGCAGACGGAGGACTTCCATCGGTCGTCTCGCTCATGGCTCAGAAAGAACTGGCAGATAATTTCGCAGTGGCGAACGGCAGCGGCAATTTCGGCTCGGGCGGTGCACATATACAGATCCGCCGCCACCGATCTGGCTCTCTGATTGCCACCGCACAGGGGTTGCATTGGAGGAGGAGCGAAGAAAGGAATTAAGTTCGAGCCGGCGCTTTGACAACCGGAGACTCGCAGGAAGAGGGGGGAGGGGGGCGGCGTGTACACCCAGCGGCAAACGATGGGGGCAGAAGCGCGCGCAGCAAGCGGACAACACGATAAAGGGAGGAGGGAAGAGATAGCAGCGACTGACTGATGCCGCTGACGCCGATAGTGAGTCAACCCCAGCTGCGGAGTTGGTTTCAGGGACAACGCCGCCGATGCCGACACAAACAATATGATACCCTCGCTTCCGCAGCGCTAAGAACCAGGTCTAGCCGTGGGAAGGTGGTCACGTATTCGTCGACGTGCCGGGGCCTACGTGAAATAACCGGCGCGTCGGCAACTGAAGAGCACCCTATCCGCCACACAAGAACAGGGGGGGGGGGGACCCTTTCCTCCTCTTTCTGCATGGCGGCGACGGTGTTCTATGCAGTCACGTTATCTTGACTCTCTAGCGGCGTCAGCGGCATCCAGCGGTATCAGTCGGTCGCTGCTAGCGCTGGGGGGATGAAAGGGGGGCGGAGCTGGTTACGAGGCCGACGACAACGCCGACGACGACGCGAAACCCAGGAACGGACGCCAAAGAGCTGCGCTCTAAAACCATTTCTTCTTCTTTACTGTCACGAATAGCTGCGACATATGAAAAGATTGGAGACTGAAAGGACCGGCTATCCCAAATTTTTAGCCAATTAAGAAAAAAGGGAATGGTAACGAAATATTGGAAATCAATGGGAATCGTGTGGTGCCTTGTGAGTCGCGTAGTGACATCGATTTTTCTTATTTCATCCGGTGGGCGGTTGTGATTTCTCTCGTGTCGTCCACCGGTCAGCCGCCTGACCAGCGAATCACTTCCGCGCGCAACCATCACGATGGACTTTCCGTTTTTCTTCCTGACACGCCGCGGCAAAAGGTGGTGGCCAATCACGTATGGCTCCGACTGCTTTCTTTGTTGTTGTTTCTTTCCCCTTCTAACTTTGCCTATTCGTCTCGCCTTTATTCGCCCAGCCTCTTTCCGACAATTTCGTCTTTTTTTTCTTTATTGTTATTATTACTTCATTCTTAGAAATTAGCGACTGACTCTGTTCGGTAAGCGTGAACGCTGATAACCGCGCACGGAAGCTGTCGCGCGCGACCGCACTGGGTCCTCTTCTGTTAAGGTGTGCCATCCTTTACATTTTCTCGGTCGTGCGAAGGAGCGACGAACGAAGGGCAAGGTCGGAAAGGGATTTGGGAAAGAAAGGGGTCGAGGCTACGGACAACAGATATAGTACGCCAACAGAAAATGAGCCGAGCCGCTGATTCGTTCGAGCGAGCACAAAAGAAGTTCGCTGGGCTGTAATCGCGGGGAAGGGGAAACACATAAGCGGAAGATGCAAGAAGCAGAGAAATAAAAGGGAGAAACATAGATTCGAGTGGCGAGGAGGAGAGAGCGCAAGAAACCCCGCGGCAGCCGGAGAAAGTCCCGCTGCATCGACCGCGGCTCAATCGAGCCACCGGTGCACGCTTATCGGGGGCCCCGGGGTTCCCGCGTCACGCGCGCACCTTCACACGGGCGGTGGTCCTTTGTGCTCGGCGAACATATGAAAGGTTGGCTCATTGCTGCCGCCTGGCGGGCTACCGACGAGCGCGCGGGCGCCAAGCATTAATGCCCGTCCGCGTAGGCGACTTCCATTTCCTTCGACCGTTTCCTTCTAATATGCTTCCCAGTGAATTCTTGCCGTTCGCGCGCCTTGGAAACTCGTTTCGGTTTCATTTTCTCGAGCTCCTGCTACCTGAGAACAAGTTACATTCGGCTCGCGCCGACGAAATAGCAGAGAAAGAAAAAAAGAACGCGTAATAATACTTTGCGAAGGAAAAAAAACGGGAGAATGTATATATAGAAAGCGCATTACCGAATAAATGTAGGATGAAGACAATGGGGGCCAATTTAGGACGAGTTCTCGAAAGAAAAAAAAATAATACTGGGATGGAGCTGCTGTGGAAAGGCACGCGATAGAGTAACGAGTACTTTATAAGGATAAAAAGAAAGAAAAAGATCGGAAGCGCTAGGTAATTATCAGTAGTAATTAGCAACACTTTATCTAGCTGCCTAAACCAGGTTCAGAAGAGACATTTTTGTGCCGGAGGAAAGAAGCCAGTGCAGGTAGCTCTGTACTTTTTGTGTGTATGTGTGC